>NW_011967240.1:911098-989717 GCF_000949405.1 Vollenhovia emeryi | reverse complement strand
ATTTATGTATTTTCATTTTGTTTAAAATTAATTTTAACCTTAGCGTTCCCGTTATGCCCCGGGTTCCCCTAATGAAAGTCATTGTCTCTTGTACGAAGTTATTTATATCTCTATCATAAAACTTGATTTTATATATCAATTCAGAAAGAAAATTTATTACTATTCTATTGCGTAAACATATTTCGAAAAGTATTATTCAAAATGTTTATCTCTTTTATTATTTCTGAATAGATTAAGTATTTGTAAAACTTAATAGTTTATCTATCAATTATGAAATATAGAATATTTAAATTTCTTACTTTTATTTAATAGTATTTTGATATAAGTATAGGATAAATGGAATTTTTTATATTTTAAACAAAACGGATGCCGAAGTAGATACATTATTTCTTTCTGAACTAAAGACACACTATCTTAAACGATGATATTGAGAATAACAATTATAAAGCACTTGACTCAATTGCAATCGAGTTAACGTTATCAAAGCTAAAGATGAATTTTGTAGTTTGAATAATCTTATGTTGACGGAGATGCATCATATACGTGCAATAAGCTTCGCAAAATATCGTTACCAGGCTTAACCTCATTCTCCGCGCCAGTGATATACGTGAACATTTACGATGTCATCGAAGCCGCAAGCATCGTCGTGCCGGTCGCGATAAAATGTGTCAGATATTTCCCCAGAAATTTTTGAAAAATTGCACTTTCTAGGACACGTTTCACGCAACGATTTTCCGAACATGCAAAATCCCGAGAACAAAATTGCAAAATCCGAAAAGTAGGGTAACAATTAATTCGTAAATCGTTGTGCAAGTAAACGACACGCCAAAGTACAAAATATTTTTCCGAAATATTTAAAATTATGCACAATTTTCAAATCGGTCACAATGTATCGAAATTTTTTCGTGAAACGCGAGGAAAGTTTTAGTATAGCTAAAGTTTTTGATATAATTTGATATGTATATTTTTTTCTATAAAGAAAAAGTTATGACACAACTACTAACGTTATATTTTTTGCTATTATCTTTAATTCACGATTCGGTTTGTTTGAACAAACTTCTAACGCGGAATCAGTTGTGAAAGAAAAAGATACATTTAATTAAAAAATATTTCAAAAAGATATTTATTTTAATTAAGAGAAAAACACTTCCAAGTTATTAAATCCGCATATGAAATTATTTATAGATACTTATATTTCCATTCAAATAAATTTGATGTAATGAAATAATTCAATTATCTGCTTTTATTAAAGCACATGGTTGGCGATCAGAAAGGGAATCGTTAATTAAACGTGTACGAGATATCGTAAAATATTGCGGCCGATGTATTAATCCGTTGCCCAATATCGGCACGCGATTATATTAATTTGTTGTGTCAGCTACGTTGCCAAAAAAATGACTTTAAACCGCATCTGCGTCCACGGCATTAACGTACTATATGCTGGAAATTAAATTGCCACGCACGTTTTACGTTTTATGTTTTACAATGTCGGCGATGTATTATGATCTTGTTGCTGTTTTAATGTTCCTCTTTGTCTACGTGTTATTATAGTTTTAACCTTTCAGACAATACCCACGATATATCATATCGTTAAACCCTACATCTTTCTTTCTAGTCGTTGCCACTTTCACGGAGATGCCCTTGCAATAAGAAGCACTTTTAGCTCCGTAATTCAAACGTATTTTATAACATCAGTTGCTTCGCTGGCATATTTTTGAGATGGGAATAATATTAATTCCATAGATAATATTTAATATTAAAGTAAACAAATTTTTCAGATATTATTTAATATTTTATATATATTATATATTATATAAAATTCTTAACGTACTGTTAACGTTTTTGCGTAAGTAATACTCCTGATTCAATAATTGAATTACTTGATTCCAAATAGTTTAGCCAATTGCTGGTAGAGTCACGAAAAAGTAAAATTGAAGAAAAGCGCTGAGAAAAGTGCTTACTAAATGTAATATGAATATAGAGAGAGAAAATTGCCACAGTCCTAATTTGTAGGACGTATGCAGCACTGTCTTTTAGGAAAGCATAATCAAATAGCAACATAAAATTTGTGCTAGCGAAAGACAATGAGTGTACACAGAAAGAATTTATTATCGATATAAAAAATTATACATTAGCGTAATTATTCATGCAAAAAAATTAGTTTCCTTGTATTAATTACATTTTAACAGTTTTAATTAATTTGTTAACAACGTTTTATTGTGTATTAATTAAATAGTATTTTTTTGTTATATTTTTAGATTTATTTATTTTAATATAAATAGATAGCATTCTTTGTACGAAGATGTGTATCTCATTCTGTAAAAGATAATTCACATTCTGGCTCACAAAGCATTATACAAAGCGCATGCGAACTATCGACCATCAGAATTCGTACACTAATGCTGACAAGTTCTCTGAATAAGCTGGCATCCGGATTTGATTAAACTGTACAGAGAAACTTGTATCTCGGAAATCCTGCGCGAATCAAAATTACAACTGTCCGCCCAACTAACTCCTGCAGCTGTAGGAATATTAGGTTATAACATTTTGTATGAAAAATATGTGTTACATGGGTAATTACGCTAATGTATAATTTTACATAGGAGAAAGATATTTCAGAGAAAGACAACGTGACTAAAATTTAATAATGGAGAAAGTCTTTTCGCAATTACGAAAAGTATATTTTGCTTTTCCCAATTAAATCATCGCATTATTGCATATTTTTAATACGAAAATTGATTTTTATATGAAAGCTGTCATAATTAATTTTTTTTAATTGCGAGCGAATTTTAACCATTGACTTTTTACATTTAAATTATTTTCTTTTCTTTTTATACACTGAGGATGGTCTAAAGAAAGATCGAAACGTCTGTAATTTTTATGTTTTAATAAACTAAATTTTTATTTTTTTGACACTTAACACCTAGTCAAGGCTCTTAGCCCCTTTTACTCATTGATTTTTATTCTTCAGAGTCGTATTCTCTTATATAAATTACGCCTTTTTAAATTTTTATTAAAGTATAGTGCTTTTCCACATATCTGTCATACTCTTACAAAGTTAATACTGTATACTGATATTACATACCAGTCATAATTCAATATTAATTTTCATAAAAAACTTGATCGTGCAGTGGTATATGATAACAGGTTTAACAAAAGCATTTCGAGGCGTTTCGAAGATTGAAACAATATTGTGCACGGCACGAGCAACTCCGTGACTGCATAGAATCGAATATCAGATAATAATCCGGGTTAAGTTCTGGTCTAAGTCTCGGGTTAAATATGTGGTCACCCTAGATTTGTCGCAGGAGTTAGTAGTTTTAGTCTTGGAACTCATATTTCATAGTAAGCTCGCAGAGAGCAGGTAAAGATTTCCTTTATTCACAAGAGACTTGACCTCTTAAGATTTATAACTTTTTATCCGTCAAATTTAAGCACATGTCATCTTAAAAATAATGATTCACGATGAAACTTTCTAATGAAAAAGATATTCTCCATGAAATTAAGATTTATCCGATTGCAATTTCATCAGTGTACGTCTTGAAACCAACGTTTTACGCAATTTTTTACGTGTATCTGTTTATCACTTTTTGAGTTAATGATAAAAAATCGCCTTTAATTAAAAATAAAAAATTCCTCACGTTCTCATGAAATTATTTAACCAATACGTGTATGTGTATGACGCACTAACAAGAATGAATAACATTCTTGGTAATCTTCTGTGTAATTAATACTCGTGCACATGTTACGCGATTATTCCCCGCGGAGACGGCGCAATGTCCTAACTTGGAAAAGTTATAATCATAATCGTACAGTTACTATTTTAAACATACGTATATTATAATTGATGCCGCGGTCTAGACTCGGACCGTCGTTAAAAAAGACTCATGCATGTACTTCCGTTGGCCATAAATAACAATTAGCGCTCGGAACTCTCTGCAATGTTAACTAGGATTAGCAATGGCCGTTTCTCTCGCGAGTAAAATTAAAATATTCCGGCGCGCAGCGTCCAATTATAATTCCCCTGCTCACTAACCAAGTTCCCAATCGGCATTATAAATGTATATATAACATTGCATGCCAAATAATTACACTACGTAATTAATCACAGGCGAACATAAAGTTTTCACCAATATCGTAATTGATACGCTAGATGATATTAAATATTGTTACGCTACTATAGTAATGCGACTTGACATTATTAGTTATTATTTATTTCCACGTGAATTTAAAAGCCATTTATTGCATGTACACAAAATAGAAAAGGAGATAGAGCACTAATTCGAAATAAAATATTTTAATACTGTTACATATGTTATACAAATTTAAATAATTTGACAGTCGAGGAATTATGTTTTCACATTTTTCTCTATGCATAATGTCGCATGAAACAACACAAAATTCTTCGATATGTGAACCTTTTTCAATCGATTTGACAATAAATGAGCTTGATCGAATTGATGGATAGTAGGACTGACCATGACTGTCATTTTACATCGTGCACGTCTGAAGTACTCTAGGAATCACTCTGGTTAATGGCAGGCTTAAGTTTACTTCACTAGCTAATCTCTATTAGGCAAGTGAAATATTTACGAAACTCCCCGTTGGGGAGAGTTGCGTACAATGCGCTGAGACAGTACGGTTTGCGATAATGGCACCGAAACATTCATTAGTTAGCACGTCTGACTGCCAAAGCTAGTTTACCGATCGTAAGCTAATTGTGAGAGAAGCTTAGACGTGTTCATGTGTTGTTGAGAGACAGACAGAGAGAGCGAGAGAGAGAGAGAGAGAGAGAGAGAGAGAGAGAGAGAGAGAGAGAGACAGGGAGATTTAAAATAAACGGTAAGATCAATGATACTCGAATTGTATTACGATCGCGTTTCTCCACAAAGAGAATCGAATTGCTTTGCTGCCAAATGCCGTTAGGGTGAAATTTCAACACACACGCTACACAATAATTTTGCCAACGGCGGCGTAAGAATACGTTTGAAATCATGGAGAGAGAATTACTCACAATCAGTACAGTAGAACTACAGTTGAACACTACAGTAGAAATGTTCATGAACATTATTAAGAAAGAAATTTTGATGATACCTATTCTATCGCAGGATACTTCGATATAGCAAAGCAAAGCGTTACGTGCTTATTATATGCAAGTTTATAATATATATAGAAAAAGTAATAGTGTTATCATCTAGAAGATATACGGAACGTTTTTACTTCAAATGCTAATGTCTCTTGTAACAATATCTTTTATTTAATTGTATTAATTAATATGATTAATATCATTAACGTCATTAATCCAATTGTCATCTCACTTATACGTTATCGAATTAAAGACATAATTTCCATTTGTATCCCTACGCATAATTTGTGTCGCTTGATTACTAACAAGCGCAATGGTAAAGCTGTACCAGTGATATCCACATAATCGACACCATAAATACCTTCATATATGGATCATGCTGCGGGGCTAATAACTTCATCGCAGGAGATTTGCGAGCTACCTTGATGAAATTCATTACGGAATATAATCAGATATTACATTTTTAATTTGCTAAACAAGGTTGCCGAGCAGATGAGAATGATCTAATGCTTAACGAATAACGGAACTGCTGTCTCTTTTATTAAATCTGCTTGAGCAAGACCGTGACATAAAGTTAAACTTGAACCGAAATTTGAACGGAGGTATTAGAAAATCTTAAAAAAGAGAGCTAGGGGAAGATTAATATGCCGCAATGTAAATTATAATTTCGATTGTATTTCATCGTACAACCCCGTACGCGTATTTATCTTCGAAAAGCTTTGTAAGCCATAACGATTTCCGATAGCGAACCTGGCATAGGTGTGACACGAATGCCGCTCAAGTTTTATTCGTTGTGCCGGTGTATCTCGGGTTTGGTTGAAATGTGACTAGAATTACATGTCACAATTTTTACAACAATGTCGGCGATTCTATTTCCGAGACAGGAAAGAAAATCTCTTTAGTAATATGCGCGCCATGACAAGAATAACGGTTTTACAATACTCAACCAGTGTCGTGTACAATATTCCTTTGATGTACTTCTAGGAAAAAGTTTGTGTTAATGCAATCAAAAAGAAATCTATTTCATTTCCTAATCTTCATTCGTATAAACCTGTTTACGTGTATTAACTTTTAATATTAACCTTAACCGTTATATTAAAATTTTTTTTATTTAAAATCTGACTCAAATTATATAAAACATGCATTTTACGTGTTTCCTAACTTTGGGATATATTTCTTAAAAAACGTATTTCTACTCCTAATCGCAAATAATTCAAGTATTTGGTAATAAATTTATACGTTGCTAATAAAAGTTTATCCACTGCTTCGTATAAAAATTAATAACACATTCGTTACGAGAAACTCGACTACGAAATAGTCAAAGAAACCGAAAGAAACTCTACAGTTGTTTTGATGTGCTCTCGGTGCATTTGACATATTGATTTGCAGCTAAAGGACGCAAGCGACTGTTTCAATTATTGCAAACAACGAATCCGCCTTGACCCGCCAAATGTCGCGTATGCACATCCCACGTAGAATGACTGAACCAATTGAACGATATCTGCCAGGAGCATTAAATATTATCGTTTGCGATATAGTACAGAAATAACCGATTATCCTAATTACCTCTCCCAGCATTGATTTCGATGACGGCTATGTGTATGTATCGCGGCGTGAAAATTAATTTCTGGCGTGAGATACTAGTGATTTTCACATTTGAGGACGAATACACATGATGATGGATGTGCTCGTGGAGGGTAGAGAGAGACAGAAACCAACAGCTCGGCGGCGGCCGAGATGCAGCGGCTGGTCACGCTTCATAATAATTAGAAATCGATACGCCATTATGTTTTTCTTTATCGCTCGCGACGAGGGAGTAAGAAATAAGCCCTGCGTATACAAATATTGTTACTTTTAAAACAGTTTTATTATCGAGCGGATGAACAATATGCTGTTAAAAAATAGGAAGCGTAAAATTACTCCGCGCATTATCTTCGGCTTCTTTCGACGCAGTTAAAACGAATTTTCGAAATAGCGTCAAGAAAACGTTCCCTTTTGAAATAGAGAACGCGACCGACACTAATATGTCATACGTGAAAAAGTGCACTTAAAAAGAGCGGATCGTAAAAGTCAATCTTGCGGGGTGATTTAAAGTAGTAGTTTCGAACTTTCCAATCTTTTTCCAAGTTGTTTGTTGAAAGATGCTCCTCTAGTTTAGAAAAAAATTCTACAAATCTCTAGATACTTCGTAATGCCGATGGATTGATATAACTTTAGCACGGAAGTAGAGCGGTTGCTGAAATAATACAAATGTAATCCTATTTTGTCATTTTTCGAGCCTATTATTTTACAACGTGCTTTGACGCTCGCGAAGAACTGGACTAAGATCATTTCGTTGTTTCTACGTCGTGACAGGATGTAATAAACCCGCGGAATTGTCTCGACTGACGTGGATTTCATCCACGTGTAGCATCAACATCAGCATCACGTATAGCGGCGCGACGCGGGCATGGTAGGTGCCATCTAACGCAGCAAAGCCGACGTAGTTAGGGAACGATACGTGTCGCGAGAGATATCAGCGTAATTAAGGCAAAATGATCGTGCTCGTAACGGTTGTGATCCGTAGACGGTAATTTCGCAAAGATTTAATCGGAGTTTAAGACCGAATTTTAAGACATGGACGTCATTTGCAAGGAAGTTCCGAGAGGAGTGCCGTGGAGATTTTCAAATTCCGTCGAGCAATCAATTCAAGGGGTTCTTGGGGTGGCAAACTCGTCGTACTATCGATCGCGAACGGAACAACTCTGATGATGAGCGCCTTCACAACTCGAGGAAAATTACACGCCGTAACAATATGGATTAAGGCTAATGGTTAGAACAGGCTTCACACGCGATCTAAAATCACAACGGATCTTATTGTTAGCTTATCGCTATAACGACATTATTTGGCGCTTTAGATTTTTTAACGATAATCCCGATGAAACGTTATTCGGTTTTCTATATTGAATATCTCACGATTACCTTCACATAGAAATAAAAGTTTTCTTCGAGTAAAAGGCGCTTAAGAAACAATGAAAACGTGAAAGCTTATTATTCATAGAAATTCGTGAACTTTTTATTAATATTAGATAATTCTTTAATTCTCTGTACGGAGAATTTAGTATAGCAAATATATAATAATAAATCAGCGGGGAGAAGCGAGGTTGATGAACGTACATTTTTGACGTGACAATGATGAATCTGAATCCTGCGTCGATATACAAACCGCAACGGGAGAGCGTACAAAATTTTTCCGAACAGATAGAAAAATGTCTGCTCTAAATGATGAATTATTAGAAGTGCGGGGTTGTGGAAAGAGAGAATTAATATCACGCGTCGCTGTTTGACGCAAGGCATCGTTGCGGGCGCTACGTCGATGGAACTTTGCGGAGCTACGAACAAAAGCTTGCGTTGAATAACCGAGACAAGCCGGTTTGAATCCCAAGGGAACATTCGAGCCTTGCCCGTTGGAGGCGCAAAATATACCGTAAAATGCATCAAAATACGAAGCAGCCTGGCACACTCCTGTATCTATGCTCCGTCGACCTTCGACTTATGGTGGTCACGTAGCTAAATCCTCCCGGACGAATAGAATTAACTGCTCGATTATATTCCCGGATATAATTAATTCATTTATGCCCCGCTCACGTGACTTAGAAGCAAAATGTAGCGTCCTCCCGAGATGGGGAAATTGACTCTATACACCAGTTTAGTAGAAGGGTAGTTTTACCTTGAATAAATCGGTAAATTTTTTAGCATACATTTCAACAAAAAGTTATATCCCAAAGAAACAAATATAAGAAGCTGATCTACAGCTTTCTGTTAAATTTTGTGCAACATTGCTGTCTAATACAGTTTAATACAGGAAGAATGCTTGCGCGCGAAGAAAAGCGTTACAATCTTACAGATTTGAGTATTTCTGTACCGCGCGAAGTTGGCCAAAATCGCAAGATCACCGCGACCAGTCGAGTTTAATTTGCACGTGTGTAAACTTAACAAATTTGTATGTTTGCAACGTTCACACACGTCACGTGTTCTCATTAAATGTGCACCGAAGACTGCCTTGCTCGCTAACATCTCGGCGAAGTTGCAAAACGGCTGGCCACGGTTGCATACACTTTTCTCGTATCCTGTTAAATATTTAAGCAGACATCATCCGATGCTCACACTGGTTGTACGTAGCGAGACTGACAAGACCTTTCCCGCGCTCCGTAAATTGAGCCCCGAGGGTGTCGTCAAGGCGAAAATTGGAGAGCACGAAAACGAAGATGGTTCTTCATCTCCGAAAGATACGTTTAACGAGGCCGACTGTAATTTCTCTGACTTTGTTATCGCGGTAGAAGCAAAATGGCTAAGCGCATCGTTACGCAAGAATGATTAAACTTCCTCATCACCATTGGTCATCTTCGTTTATCCAGATTGAGCGGCTTCTGTCGCTTTACGTCAAATGAACACGTTGTTCTCACGAATAGCGTATTCTTGAATTGTCGACAGGTCTGATTTCTTCTGCGATGCAGTCACGGATTGTCGTGCTCTCGCGCCGACTTGCGTATTCCGGGCACGTGTCGTAAGCGTTGCACGTTAAGGAAACTTGATCTTGCAGGGAGGAGATAGTATAATATGCGTAATTTCTCCGGTCACGTGTGCATACGCTGTTACCTTAAGATGATGCCGGAATGAAAACGTAACTAAAATTTTAAATGCATTTAACTGTTTCGCATTTATCATGTCTTGAATACTTAACGAGTTGTGCGTATCTTTCTGCTCATACAGGCACAAAAGAAAAATATTCATAATAAGCGCGATGTTTAAGCAGAAATTTTAGGATAGCAATGGGATCTAAGATTTGTGATATCTCTGTTCGTTGATATCGGGAAAACGTCCAACAGCAACGATATTAATATTTTATATCGTAGTTTCGTACAGAGACGTACGTTTTATTCGATTAATTACTTTTGTTTGAATTTGCATCGCATTTATACATTATTCACATTTAATTATACACACACTCCTGCAATAATTCATTGCAATTATTCATCCGAATAATTGGTGATGAACGAAATTCCGGTACGACAAGCCGGTGAAACGTTTTTCGGAGAAATCGAAGATTCTGAGGAAGGGAAATGAAGCAACGACAAGCACGACAGAGAAACTGCAATTTTGGGACGTTTTATGTAAATCGCAGACGAGAAATTGAGGCACACGCGACCGCCACGTCTGGCGCATGGAGCCGTCCGGAACTTTTTAATTAACGCTATACAGCGACATTATTTATCGCGTCGGATCCAGGAGGATCCCTACGGTTTTATCACATTATACACATACGCGCAGGGTTAACATGGCGCATGCGTCTCGGTCAAATGAGAATTCACTTCCGCCTCATTTATCTGAATAATAGAACATGCGCGATATGAGTTACGTCCCGCCTGTTATAATTGTGGCGCAAACATTGTATCTTCCTCGGTGCACCAATAGCGCTGTTTATAATTCGGCCGCTGCAATATTGATCGATATTATGTTGACGTGCGCCTTTTTGTTTTCGAAGCAATTTCAATACACAATTACGGCGGCGGGGCTTACCGCAATCGATAGCGAAAGAGAAAGGGAAAGAAAAAAAAGCGGCTCGTGTCTCACCGCATTTTAATGTCTTCCTTTGTTGTAATTATATCGTCCGGGGGGTTTTTTTTTAGTAGACCATTTAAACTAGGGATTTTAACAAGCTATGTGTTGAGCCGCTCCAGCATTTAGACGTATCTTTGAATACAGATTCCTTGATAAATTTGAAATCGAATTTTAAAGTAAGGTATCACTAATTCGCCAACTTTCAATTTTGTAGCTAATTGTAAGCTGTAAATTAAAATTCAGGCAGTTGAAGACTAATCAAAATGAAAACTAATCAATATTAATAATCTTTATTATTAAATGTTACTGAATCAATAACAACTAATTGATCTGCTGTAATAGACGTGCTGTTTGTTCTATCTCAGTTTATTAAGACACAGTCTGCATCATTTAAGATATTAAAACGTTTTTCACTCAAAGTTAATCGTCTCTGTACGAAGAACTCGATACTTCCTCTTTATTTCCATTTTCTTTTACACTAACCGCGATCTGGCGTCGTTTTCATTCGCATTCTTCCACAAATTATAAGAACTGGAAATTAAATATCGGCTACGCGCAGATATCGCGAGATTGCTCGTTGTCTGGTCAACCGCGAAATGTATCATACACGGTACCGGGCTCGGGCTGGTTTCATTTTCAGATTAGTTTTAAAGTGCTTTGCATGCACGGAAGATAGACGAAGCGCAACCGAAAGAGAGGGAAAAAGAGAAGAAAAGGGATAAAGGCGGGTCGCGGTAGCGCGAAACCCAGAGAAAAGGAGTAAACGGCGTAACCGCCGCGGCTGCAACTGCGGCGGTGGCGGTGGGCAGCAGCCACGAATCGTCGACGAAATACGTTACTTCGCTCCACGGATTAAAAAACATTCGTAGTTTTTCATGCGCCGCTATCTGCGCGCGACAATAAACGATGAAATATGTAGCCCAGCATGTGGTTCTTTAAAATCCGGTCCGTACTATGCTAAATTATCCAAGCGAGGATCGCGTTTGCCGCGCGCGCGACAAACCAGTCACACGCGAGATCGATATAAGTTGCTTTTTTTTTCCGGGCCGTTTCATACGCGAACCGTAAAAGATACTTTTTTATTAGACCGATTGATGGTTCAGGCCGATTTATGGGCAATTGCTTGGTATAGTTTAATATTTCAAATATTAAGAAACGTATTAAGCGTATCAAGAAGCGTATTAAGAAATAGAGTATATTAACATTTAATCATGCCACTCTTAATAATGCAAGAAAATTATATAATTAGAAATTATGTATAGAATATTTCAAGTGTATCGTCTATCTATTTTCGATTACGGCTCTTTTTATGTAACGTACAAACTCTCTCGTTGTTTTTCTGAGAGAAAGACGATTCTTTTTTTAATTAGGAAATGAAGTATATGACTCGTTTCTACACATTTTGAGTAAGGAACGTTAATATCTACGTGATAATGTCACTTAATATCATATTTTTAATTACGTTTTTTGCATAATATACTTGCAAACTTTTTCTTTTTTCTGGATAAAAGTAAATGTCTCTTTAATTAGAAAATTAAGTTAAATATGACTCGCTTCTACACATTTTGAGTAGAATATCAACGTGAAACATTAATATCTATACGTGATGATGTTCAATGTCACTTAATATCTGTTCTATATCGGTCCCATTGATTTACCACGCGCAAATAACAACACGTGAAAAGTTATAACTCGATTGTATATCTGGATACAAAAATAGACATCCAAGTGCGTAGTGTATCTAGATGCTATATAACACTGCATGCGATCCACTCGTATACTCTTTTATTTACTCGCTTCCACGACTGATATATCGTGATATTGCGGGAATAACAAGTTTCGTCGATCAAAGAACTTTCACGAAGACAAAATTCGATAGAGACTCAAAGAGTCGTAGGTACCGATAGAAGTTGCTAACGCGCGCGAGGAATATCCAAATTTAAATATTACCCTGAGAATTTGAAACGCGAACGTGTGCGTGTATTCGCATGTATGAAAATAGCGAGATAATGTCAGTACTGTAGAAATATCCCACTTTTCTGATAATGAAGGCAACTCTACTTCAGATTGCATGATTGCGCGACATAGCCGTACTTTGAACAGACCATTACTCATCTCTCTTTGCACGAATATTATTTATTCTCTTTTGCAGAAGACCAATTAAAATATTTCGCTAAATTAAGAGAGATGAAAGTCCCTTGTACAAATACGCTATTCGAGAAAAAAAAGTTACAGCGACTCTTTCTTTTGAGGACAAAGGCTGAGTCTCCACCGCGCGGCTTTGCATATCCAAACATTATTACGGAACGTCGTTTATTATCAGGTGCTTATTTACTCTCAGGATTTCTTCTATAAGTACGATGAATGCGAATATACCTTTTTTCCCCACAACTTTATCGCCGCTGTGTCTTTTAACGTGCAGAAGTGTATCGGTGGAGTAGCACTGATGGCATATTAATAGCATGAATCAAAATGGGAAACCCGAAGGGGAAACCGATGACCAAAATCTTGTACACCAATGCCCATTAATGCCCAGTGGGCATTACTCTATCTTATTATCTCATTTTATCTTATTTATCTTGTTTTATCTTATTTTATCTTTATGATACCCCAGCAAGGCCTAATGCACAAACAATGCCTAAAAATGTCTAGTAATGCCCAGTAATGCTGCAAATTTGTACACCACAATGCCCTCAGCGGTTTTCCCCTCGCGGAAAATTTGAGAGATTACGAATCACTTAATAAATCATACACGTACATGTAGACATAAATTCCGACTTCTTCGAGCACTTTACGAAATTTCCTGTAATATTAGCACAGTTGTATTTATGTCGGTACTTGAAGGTAGAACATTATGGTAATTTAAGTTACCATCTTGGATCTATGTTAATCCGCCTCTACACCGTCGGATCGCGGTAAGACCGTACACGTCGCGTACTATGTCCTAATTAGTCTTAAATTGACTGTCATGGCACACCGTCGTGCACGTATACTGTGGTAATCTGGCATTAATGCGCCTACTCAATGGCCTTGGATCTATTTTAAATAAATATTATCCCGTCAATATTTTCGTGAATTACCCAACCAGCAAGAAAGAGCCACGCGATTAAATAAATTTAAAACAAATGGAATTTACGGAATCTTTTATCTTGCTTGTCGTTTTGATAGTCCCATGCTTCGTTTATCGCTAACAATAAATGTATTAGGTTGACAACAAAGCTTGTAGACATATAACGCGAGTAAATACGAGACTAAAGTTTTTCGTATATTATTCTTTACAAATATTTTCGTTCTTAAGAATGTTTGTCTAGTAATGTCATTAATATTTGCAGTATATCGGAACATAGAGTAAATATAAATATTCATAACTTTGGAAAAAGAAAATTTCATTAAAAGATATTAAAAAGTATAACACACACTAAATAGAACGATCTATTTTTAATGGTTACTTGTTCTATGTATAAAACGTACTTTATATGCACATCCATTCGATCTAATGTACCAAAATAATTACAGATAATTGTGCAGAAAATACAGTTCCACAAACTTTAATTAAACGTCAATAACACATTATTACGTATTACATAATCGCGTTAGATTTAATTATAGATAACCTATGCAGCGGCATGTATCAGGTCTTTATGTCAATCAATTTAATTTTTGACATGTTTTTCGCGCGAGATGATTCGCGCGAGCAGACAAATTGCAAATTAAATTCTCAATCGAATCACTCTACAGAAATAAGTGAACAAATATTTCTCCCTATTGTGTATAAATCAAGTTGTGTTTGCTGGATCAATCTTATAAGTTAGTGGAACAAAGTGAACCAATTCTATTTAGCAATTTTATTTGTTGCTGTGAAAGTTTCTTTGTAAAGTGATGTTTCGCCAAAGGAAGATTATGTTAGCGGTACATTGCTTCTATTCATAACAACGAAATTGTAGTAACAATAATATAAGAGTTAATCGTTAATTTGTTGCTCTCAAATTTGTTGCTTGCAGAATAAAAATATTAATTAGAATTAGTTTTGTCCATTTTGTTCCGCTAACTATAAGATGTGCATCAATACGTAGCATGATAGGTTGATGGCGCTGTAAACGCAGAGCAATCGAAACTTTCGTTCGAATAGCTTTGAAACTTTAGATCTTTTAGTGCCTACGAACAATATGACTTTTTCACGGAGCAAAAACCGATTCGATTCTTCGCGATATATTGTCCTACAGAGAGTTTCGCCATTTCTAAGCATTCCCTGAAAGAAAAACTGCAGCTGCCTGCAACCTGAGGTACTTTGCAACACCTACAATAGAATCTATGTCACACAACGTGTAATATCGTCAAGACAATACAAATATGTATTTCTATAAAAGTTTACAATACATGCGCAATACATGTTTTAGAATGCACACGATATATATGTTAAATACTAATGTAATGTGTTCGTAGTATGTATACTGACATGCTTAAACGAATTTCGTTAACTTGGTACGTAATTGCTTTCAGTAACTCTCGTTTCCAAGACGCAATGATAATTGTTCTCTACAAAGCAAGTTAATACTCTTGTTTACAGCGATACACATTGTTGTCGCTAAACTATTAATAAAACGTTAAATTAATTAATTCTTTTAGTATTTAAAAAAATAGCTTGCATCATCAGCAATAACGTAATTGAGAAAAGTGAATTAAAATTATTATAAATTAATTTATTAACCATTACAATACAAAAATTTCACAATATTTTAAGTGACTCTAAAATCGATGAAGATATTTTGAGCAGAATATCGGCCTGGAGGAAAATTTCAAAAATATATAAAGAAAATATATACAGTATTTACGTTATTCACATGGCTTTAAAACATTTATTTGCTGCAGAAGATACTTTTATTATCGGAATTTTTAGATAATTTCTACGATTGGAGTAATTCATAATTATCACTTCTTAAATTATTATATTATACATGTATCAAAAATACTGGATATAAATATATATATTAATTATAATGTTAAATTTCCCGAGAAAGAGGAGAGAGAGAGAGAGAGAATATAAGCGTACAATGTGGTATCACAAAAGACGTGTTTCGCACGTAGAATCCTTCCAACAATTCGATCTTTGCGTAATTTATAGCGCACGCTGTTCATCCATTAATTTTGCCGCGTGTATTCCACAGAATTCCAACTCTGCGAAATATATTCCACGTCAGTTCGCGTATACACTTGGGAGGGTCAGAGCGAAATCAGAGAGTTGCAACTCCGACGGGTTTACGCGGACAAATGCAATTGTAATAAAATCTCCACGACTGCTGCCCGACAGTGCGATGAACTCGTTCTCGATTATTGTTTCTAGAATTTCATTCATTACATATGACAATACTATCCACTGATTCGCGATATCAAAGTACACGTGTCCGATGTTCCACTGCAATTCCTCCCACTTCGATTAACATTAGTTAATTAACATGGCGTTTAACGTGAAATCACGTTACACGGTTTGAATGCACGAGATCTATACGCGGTGTAGTTTGTAATGGACACAAATTCAGAAATAGATGATTTATTGTGCTTTCTGCGAGTATAACGCACAATGTTTCGTAAAACTGGAATCCGTGAAAAAATAGATGACGCATGGATAGACGATTTTTTATAATTATAAAAATTCCATGCAAAACAAAAGAATTGTAAGCTGGACATTGTTCGATTTCGTGTAGAATTTCCAATATCGGGTCGCGAAAGAGTTTTGCTTGATCTTTTTTTTCCATGTTCAGCGCTGAAACAAAAAAGCTTCTCGGTGCTTCATACGCGAAATTAAATTTTTTTCAAAGCAACACATAGATAACGAAGAATTTTAAGAGTAGTTGCATATTTACGTTCATAAATCTTTTGCGTAAACAGCTATTTCAACATGACTTAATGTGCATGTACTTTAATTATTTTTTTAATATTCTTGTCCTTATTGCAATTCTAAATATGTATAAAATTCCATTCATAATTTTTACGATTCTACGAACATTACTTTTATTAGCAAAACTAATTTAAGTTTGTTTGTTATTCATCTATATCCAATTCAATGTATTGTTATAAACAAATACAATTCAAAAGTAGAAAAATGTCGAGTGAATAGAGTATTTTGATAGCTATTTCGAGATTGTTATTCGTCAAAAAATGCAAATCAAAATAAGATATTTGTTGTTAAAATAATATAAAATAGAGCGATTTTCTTAAAATTACAACAAATAATTTAAAAGAATGCAAGACCAAAGAAACTATATTATTAAATCATTATAACCTATTAAATGCTTAGTGATATTTTATTTTCCATTTAAATAGATTTTGCGGCAATTATAACATTCACACGTTATATCCCTTTCTAAAAAAGAGATGTTACCAGCGAATGTCGTTAATATCGAACAATTGAGTCTCTTTTCCGCGATGCCGATTGGTTTTCTCGAAGCGCAGTGTGCTTCACTTCTCTTTTAGATTCATAGTGAATGAAGATTTGTGATTTAGTAATATACATTTGTATGCATCAACTATTGAAGTAAAATCTCTAATTTTAGTAATTAGAATTTAAGTAACAACGATTTTTGTTTCGAAATATTTTCTCGATTGAACAGAATTAATCGTTAATTTAATCAATACCAATAAGTCCGCGGAATAATACGCAAAACGTAGCAACAGTCACGGAACAAAGTAATGTACAATAAAATATTAAGTACGAAATTTTCCATTGCGTAGGCAGGCCAACGAATTCTCAACGTTTTTTTGTTGTTTTTCACTCGGCGCGGTATCGTACGACGATTAAGCGGGCCAACGAATTCTCAACGTTTTTTTGTTGTTTTTCACTCGGCGCGGTGACGTACGATGTTTTTGCGTGCCATCGTGTACCTGAAGGTCGCTGCGTTCTCATTCGCTCGCCGAACGTCGAGCCGGCAGGCAGCAGCGAGAGTCGGTCCGTGCGTCGTATTACTTTTGCGTTATCGGTTTCCGAGACTCGATCGCGCTAAATGCAGGGATAAAACGCTATTGATTTGCACACCTTTATTAGTAACAGGTAACGCTCCTCGACTAATTATTCAATTTTTACAACTTGTAATGAGAAACGAATTGCATGTTGAGGCGACGGCTCTTTATCAACGTATACGTAGACATTTCACGAGACTAACTCATCTAAAACTTTGTATTTTGTCGGTACTTTGTCGCGGTTACATCGCGTTTACGCACCGCGCTTTTAATTATCTACCAATTTCGTGTAATCTGTACCATTTTCGGGAAAAGAGAGAAATTTGTACGACTTCGGCGTTCGCGCTGTAATTCGCTCTGTCTTTCTTCGCAACTCAAACGGGCAGAAAGTAAAGAAAGTCGCTTATCGCACATTGTTACATTATGTAAATGTAATCGAAAATTATCTCGATTAACTGTTGCAATTAATAACAACTATTTTTCGCTGGAAACTTTGCTCACATAATTTATTTCGAGGATTAGATTGAATGGCAAAGATTGTAAAATATCGTTTCGTTGCGGACTAATAACTAATTCTTTACCGCAGATTATGCTTTCGATGCTCGCGTTGCGTTTTATATCGCCAATTCAAAAGTGTTTTTATCCATTATCCTATTCTTCCGAATTAAAAATGCAAGTTGTTAGATTGAGTAATTTGTATCGTAGAAAGTTACGCGATATTTGTCAATAATATTTGGTGTGTTCCGCGGTATTTCACATCGCGTACGGGAGTGTCCGAAATTTCGCGCGATCGGTGATTATCGCGAGTGAGTGTTGTGTGAGTGCCACAAGGAAATCTGAGAGGAGGAGGAGGCCAAGAAGGCATCGGGCAACGACGGAGAAATGGTGAGGTAAGTGTCTTACATTCTTATGTTATTTGGTACTTGTGCAAAATAAAGCATCTGTTCTGTGGTTTTATTTTATTTATTCAAACGATTCGAACGAGGATCCAAATACGTGTTAGAGACAAAACCATACATATAAAATTTTGTGAGTTTATATTTAAAAGAAAGACTTTTTCAGTATTCTATATAATTATTTTAATAAATACCTATTTGAAAAATGTAAAATATAAAGTTTATTTAATATACAATAATTTTGATTTTACATGATTAATCTATAATAATCATATGCATATTTGTATTGTTACAGTTTAACATATACAGTTAACGATGTACAACTCTGCAGTTGCAATTCGTATCAGTGAGTGATAAATTACTTTTAACTTTAAATTGATGTTACGCCTACAACTACTTTTTTGCATGTGTACAAATTCTTAAAAATATACATACTGAACTAGAAACTGCGCGCGCGAAGCGCGCATTTTGTCATTTCTAGTACTTTAAAAACGTCATATTTTTGTTGTGTATCATAAAAATGTCTTTGATATATTATTATCATTCTCAGTTCGTTTTTTAAAAACAAATAGTTTTTCGAACTACTTCAGAGTAAACTTAATTCTAATCTAAAATTTTCGTAGACAATCTCTTATCAGTGTTAAGAAAGAGATTTTCGTATTGCTACATTTCTCTTTACAATTTAATTTTATTTCTCCAATTCTTCAACCATAAAAGTGCATTTGTCTACCGACTGAGAAATAGATGCACAAAATGTCATTCTGGGCCATTCCGTGAAGATTTCATTTTCTAGTTCGTCGGACCGATACCTTCGGTCGTTCTTATCGCGTTGCTTTATTTTGCTCTAGTCCTTCAAATCGCATTCTTAGGATGGAGAGACGGATAGGGAAAAGACGTACGTATGTGAATAATAGAAAGTTTGTTTCTCTTTATACCTTACAGTTTGAATTACTTCGAGTACTGAACAAACATTAGTTGGAAATATAACGTAATCCCAAGTACAATTATTTTCTTTACATTTGTTTATATTAGTGAGATGTATATGCTTTCCAACAAGCTACTCTCATTTACATTTCTGCTAATTATTTCACAAACGCGTATATCATCACAAATAAAATTTATGAGTCGCAGAAGCCGCGCCCTTTGTCACGCATTATAACCATAATTTCTTTATGTACGAAACATGCAGAAATATACGCTTATGTCTTAGTCCACCCTCTCTCTTTCTCTTTCTCTCTCACGCAATCTCTCTCTTATTCTACAACATTTAAATAATAGTTATTTTAACAATTTACAAAATTCGTTATTTTTTTCAACGGTTTTGTTAACGACCTTCTAATAGACTTGCAGTGGAGAGTTAAAAATAAATACAGTTCAGTCAATTGCTATTAATAAAAACATTTATATTATTATACATATATATTATATATAAAATTCAAAATAAGAAATTCCAATCGCATAGATCTGCATGCGGCATTTGCGTGATTTGCGTAATCCACTAGGAAACCATATTTTATATGTAGTTTACATGTTACGAGGCATGTTATTGTATTTTGACGAATATATGTCGTAGCATATTACAAGCAACGTACAAACTAGTTCCTGTATATAGATTTTTAACCCTTCACATATATGCAAAACAAGAACTGCATGACGTAACAATGTGTTTAACGCGTTCGAATTCACGATAGCGTATTATTTTATACGTGACGAAATATTTACTCACCGGATGTTGTGAGCGTTTCTCGTTTAATGGAATTCTGCCAGAAGCTTACATTCTGCACGGTACGTACCTGCAATGAAAAGGATTGCACAAATGGAACCAACGAATATACAATACAACAATACGACGCGCATTATTTTGAAGCGTCAATTTAAAAGCTCCCGTGATAGAAAGGAGCACAATACGATTGCGAATTGTGTATCGAAAGTCACCAATATTTTAGAACAAACTTTCAAACGAAGTAGAATTATTCGGAAATAATTATTACGTGCAATATTTTCAAACAATTACATATCTGGGAAACGCCTGATAGAACAATTTATATTTACTTTTGTGTAACTTTACTTGTATTAAAAACATTTATCTTATATCGTTTATAATCGTTAGATATCGTCACAAATGTGAAATAAAAAGAAAACGATTTAGCCGCTTATAATTTAAGCAAGCGCTACACTCGTTGAACGCTCGCATGAGCATATTTGCATAAGTGTTGTCATTGATTCTGATGTAAATACCGAAGTGCAGAGATTTCGTGACGTCTCGGAACAATGTGCATCCAATTTCAATTAGATGGTTACTACTCGCCGAGATTTGCTTCGGACAAATGGCTGATTGTTATTAGCGTCTCTCGGTGTTTCGCGATGAGATATGAACATTCGCTGCACTCTCTCTCTAACCCTGCACAATTACAGTTTCGCGCGCGAGGCGCAATGCAATATAAATTGCGTATCAGCGTATAATCGGGAATACAATTTTGTATGTTTAGAGACAGAGAAATCATATGGGATGTTTTACGAAGCGCGTAATACAGATACATTTTCTGCCGAGTTTAAACTTTTCCTTAAAACTTCACAAATTTAAATCCATAATTATATAACATAGAAAATGTATATGAAAAAAGTTTTTATTTTATAAAATACAGTGAATTTAAATTCAGCCAGAAGTATCGTTATTCTATGCATTTTTAATGCAATTATCGCTTTATTCTATGCATTTTTGTTACTCTATACGTTCTCCAAATTGTTCAGAGTATACGGGACTTTCTGTTTGTGTTGTTTATCATTAAAATTTCTTCTGTGACGCAAAAACTAGATATACTATTGAAAAATGTAATCTAGCGATGCGGTAATACTATGAGTTTCATGTTGAAGGCGAGAAACTCAAATAAATATTCTATCTTGGATTCGTTCCTTTGCGAATGGTTGTCAAAGTGATGTTAATGGATGTGCGAGTTGTAATGAACATCCAGCTAACAGCATCATTAAGAATAATCTTGCTTTCCTAATGCCTTCCGAAAGACAGAACAGCTTGACTTAATTATAAACGCATATGAGACTAACGATATTTTAATTCAAAGGTAGATCTTAAATATTTCATCCGAACGAAAGAAGTTGTGTCTATACATATAAACCGAGATCGAAAAACGTACATGTACGTATACATGTAGAACACTTTATGCGATGCCACTCGGGATATCAATATCTTACGGATTGTTTGTAAAGCAGATATTCTTGCTCGATGTCAAATACAACGAAAAGGAACGAAAACGTTTCCGTTTCTTTGAGAATTTTTACAGATACATGTTTTTTACTCTTCCTTCGAAAACAGATTTCTTCATATGCATATCTTTCCCAGCTGCGCAAGTTAAGCTTTATTTATCATAAATGTTTTTATCCTCTCTCTTTCTCTTTCTCTCGGTAGAATAAAATTCATAATTAGAGAACATTCCAATTTGTTATCAACAATAAAGATATATTGAAACTGCACACAGAAAAATATATACTACCTGCAAGTAAATATTATTTGTTCCAAGTATTTGATAAGTTTATATATCCGCAAATCTATCATAATGTCGTCGCAAGTGTTATATTTCCTCAAAACATATTCTGGTTCTTAGTAAGTCTAGTATTTCAAACAAGAATATATAGAATTATTTGAAGCAAAACAATTTTGTTTCTTCTGATTTTATTAAAAGAATACGGAATTCTTCAATAAGTTTTATAATTTTCTTCAAAGAAGAATAAATTCTTTCTTTGAGTATAAGATAGCAAGCTTTTCTAAGACCAGTAACAAGTATATCTTAAAACTATTATTAAGAAAATATTCTTTGTTGAAGCAAGCTATTACTTAAACGGAATAAAATAACCTGAGTAATTACTTTTCTTGACTGTACAATAATATTTTTCTGTGTGTGTATATTAGGATTGTAACAAAAGTTACAATAGCGCAATAATTGATATATTCCATCTTGGAAAGGCACAAATGCTTTTGCATTATTCATATAGAATTACATTTTATTTCTGCGATCGTAGGTAGCATCGTGATTAAACCTTCATCTTCCGTTTTGCATATTATCACGTTTACATTTAATGCCACTTGATAGCGCAATATTTCTTGTTATGCTTTTATGCGAATGTTGTGATTCAAATTATTCATATATCAACATATGCAGCGGTAAATGTTACATTGAAGTACAATACATATTGAAATGTACGTTTGTGATCTATTTTCGCGTTAGTGTGTCGAAGAAAAGAATCTGCGAAAACTCAAAAGAACGTTCAATTGATTTCGTCTTTGAAGTTTCGTGAATAAGAAAATTTGATTCCGAGCATACCATTTCTCCAACAGAACATTAGTGTATTATTTTCCTTACGAATTTAAATAGACGTTCTTCAAAGGCAGATATATACAATTTTTCGTGTGCTCCCGAGAATAAAAATATTTACGAAACATTTCATTTATGTTCGTTCACGCTCTAATTGCCATAAGCATATGAATGCTGCAAAATCGGGGAAACCTATGTGATAAATCTCCCAGAACGGTCGCACTAAACGCAGTCTCCGCTCCGTGCAAGCAAGTTGTACTGCCGCATGTGAAATTATTGCCAGACATTACTCCTTGTAAACAATACCGTGCCAACATGAGTAAAAGTTACTGCGTGTTATGCGTGCATTCTACAAAATTGAGCTACAATACAAAAATATATCGGTTTGGTACAGCGGTATTTTGATTAATATATTTTAAGACTGAATTATCAACGTTTAATAGCATATTATTTTTGTAAATTACAATTTCGAAGAAATTATCTCTTTGAATTAGTAATTTAAGTTCTTTTTATTTCCAAATTATTTAACAGTCGTAACAAAATATTTGGTATTTTTTTAAAATGCGTATAATATTAATTTATATTTATAATATACATATAATAGAGCCACACGGTTACAGTGAGAATAAAAGTGTTAAAGATGCCAATACTTTTTGAGAGATCTACTCTGAAAGTTATTTTAACAGATGGATTGAAATAGGCATTATTGACAAAAGGACTATGACCTGATTGTGGTAGCTTGTAAAGATCTCATAGGAAAACAGCGTTAGTGAGACAGTTACATGCTCACTCGGGCCACGATAAAACAATAGTATCAGATCTCGACAACTAGATTCTATAAACATTATATATGGTCTTCATTTGGACTCTATCTAAACTTCTAGTCGAAATAGAACGAAATATGCAAATTTAAAACTGCACGAAACTCTCTAATTATTCTGTATAATTATAGAGGAGAAATCTTATTATATTAGAAATGATAAAGATTACAGTTATTCAAATTTTCTTTTTATACCTCACTGTATACAAATTGTATAAAATTATAACCATTGGGTGAACATTACCACTGCCACAGTTGATATCAATGTATATCAGACTTGCTTTTTAATTAGTTAATTAATTGCTTATGCGATATTTAATCGTCAAATACATTTTAAAAAGTATACATAAAAATATTGAATATTAGCAAGAAAATTACGAGAATATTAACAAATATCGATATTAAGACACATGAATGTTCAATCGAGCAGAGGATCGTAGAGTGTGGTGAACCCACTTTGATGGACATAACGCACGAAATAGATCCTAAGGGCTCTTGTTAAAGCTGCCCGCTTTAGACAGGTCAAAGCATGGGTATAGACGGTGCTTGATAACGTAGATTCAAAGGTGGTTCATGACAATCAAACTGCACAATTGGAAGAGTGGCCTCCGGTCGAGGTTACGACGAAGGAGGATATCCGCTGCCATAAAGGGTTATACCGAAACGAGACGTTACGGAAGCTACGGAACACCTGTAGCACCCGTAACCTTTCGCCCCTCGGCAACATTCATGCCTTGCTCTCATTCTGGGTCAGCAGTACTATCACGTATCGATGGAAAAACGTGGGCGCTGAAACGGCATTCCGAATCCGAAGGAGTCAGCTTTACGAAGCGGGGGTCAGCTTTACGGAGCGAGTCTCGGAATTTCAGTAGTAGTACGTGTTTCAAGTAGGACAGTAGTCGAACGAGCTCGTTGGTTCCGGCTGTGGATGTTAAAAGGGGGATGCTCACTCGTGCGAATAAATTGGAACAGTAATATTGGATAACGTATCACATTCGATCTGATTGTTTCGTAATTTGGTGACAAAAAACCAAGCAGAAACATATAGAGTTCTTTTTTTAATCGAGCAACCATGTGTCAGAAGGTAGTCGACAACACGATTTTAATTGACTTCGTAGCGCATCTGAAGAACGAAATCGTTCTTTGAAATTTATTTACTGTTAAAAAAGAAACGACTTATTATACAATTTATAGATATAATATACTATATTATATTTGTATTATTATAATTGCCCATAGTAATATATTATACAAATAAGTTTTATAATAATTGAAAACTTTGGTACAAGAGACACGAAATTTACTTATAAAAATTTAAGATAATTCAATAATTTCAAAACTAGTTCTACAGCTCAAAATTACTCGGCACTTCTCAGAGAAAATCATTTCGCGGATTTCAATCTCTGCGAAAAAGTTACAGAAATCCGCAGGATGATTGGTCTTAGTAACTTTATGTAATTTCGCGCTTTAAAAGACAGCTCGCGGAAATGCAAGATAAGTCGATTTTGCCGCTGTAGGTTACGAGGAGAAAAGTCTTTTCACGGATATCAAGAAAGATTGCAATGAGTTTCGTTCGACCAGATGATAATGAAAAGAAATTTATCCAAAGAGACGTCTGTATAATTTTTGCCAGCGCGGAGAAAACATTTGTTACATCGCGAGCATAAAAAAATTATTATCTTGTAGCAGCAAGAATTTACAGAGAAAATTGACATTTATTCTTCGGAGATCACTAACGGCAGGATGATATTGGTACATATTCTCTAGCGATTTCAGATCCATCATAGAGTAGTTCATTCTGGGGATAGTAACGTGTTCCCATCAGAGTATTCTCGTAGGCGGATAGCATATCAAAAAGACCACGTAATATGACAGATAAGACGAGCTATTGACGTGCTACGATCAAAATTCTGAAGTCGAAATTTCTCCTAATATCTCGATCAAAACTGATGCAAAAGTTTACTTATAATAATAATAATTTAACTTTCGTTCCTTTTTGAAGTCGTATACAATACGCGCGCACATCTCTTCCAAAATATAGGACTCATAAACTTCAAATAAAAATATAAAAGGTATAAGAATATAAAAATAGGAATTGTGTAGGAAAAAAAGTTTAATTAGCTTATATATATTATCTGAAATATATGTTGTATTATTTTATTTAAAAAATGATATTATTTTTATTTTCTTATAATCTCTCCTGAATTCTGCTTTATATTATTTCATTCAACGTATTCCATTGCGTGCGTGGTCTCACGTATTCGGAAGCTTAATCGCATCGGAACAAAGGTTCCCTATCTTACAGATAATTTCTGAACAACATGTTTCGTGCAAGTCTACGTGATTGTAGTGGTAGGTCTTCCGGGTCTTTCTCCGCCAGCCGGGAAAATCACGCGGGCGACGTGAAGTAATGCGATTTTGGCGAACGGGAGATCCGATGCAGTAGAAGTAGCTTTTCGCGATTCCGGATTCTCATGGGAGTCCAGGAATTTATAAGAGACTGCGAGTCGGATAAATCGTATTGGAACAAGAAAGTAGAAATGTATTGCTTAGTTTTCAACAAATACATTGTTCAATGGGCAGAAGAAATCGGTTTGATTCTAGACGTATGTTACACGGTTATAATATAATAGAAACTACAAATTTCAGAAAATGTCTGATTTCTACCATTTAATAAACCAATGTCAGGAAACTACTTCAATTTTGATATTTTCTTATAAGATTATATTTCAAACATATATTTCAAACCTTCTAAAATGTTTCATTAATTTATATACCCTTATTAAAGAATATCAATTTAGAATCGAAGAAAATACAATTTTAATACTAACAATAGAACAAGTTCTATATAATGCAAAGTAAGTAAAATTATCAGGTGTGAAATTTATAAAAACATACTGAATATTTATAAAATATTAATTGCACGTAAAAGTTACTTATTGTAGTTATTGATTTTATTTATCGTATCGAATCAATTTGTCAATTATAATCATCAATTCTTTTGTATAATATTATTTGGTTATTTACTAATTCAAGTATTTTAGTAAAAAATATAAGAGAAGAGTGTTCGAATAATATTTATCCGAGTAATTTTGCCATACTCAAATACCACTGAAAGTGACAAATAAAAAAAAAGTATTGACAGTTTTACTTTGAAGATTCTAATTGGAGATAATCAAATATATTTCTTTTACACGTGGACTGAAAGCGTAGCCTGAAAACAGAAATTTAATCATCCCTCTCGAAATTACGTTTTTATTTGAAAGCAGTTATAACTAATGCTTCTGCGCGTTCTCGAAGGCGAGAGACATGATCGTTACAGCAACAGCGCCTGTAGGCGATTAACGTTATGACATAGAAGTTGATGCACTTAAAGCAGCCACTTTAGCGCTAGTAAAAAGAAATGAAAGCAATGCGAAACCAAAATGAAATGTTCCTGTTTTTACAATACTGTCGATGCCAAAATTCAAGCTCAATAAAATTTTCCACAAAAATGACATTAAATTTCGTATGATAATCTTATATATTTTTTATTGACAAAATATTTGCGTTCTTATACCTTTATATTTTTATTCAGTGCGACGAAATCGAAAACTTTCTGTTGGAAGAAAATAGTTACGCGACTGAATGGAATTTTAATAAAAATTTTACAACCATTTTAATAAAAATAAGTTAAATTTTTATGAAATAAATTGTTTTAAGTAAAATAAAAAATTTCAAAGAAGAGAACGTTTGCAAATATTGATAGAAAAATTCCAAGAAACAATATGGTCGTGAATGAGGGTTATTTAAATATGTATTATATTTCTACTTTAAGTACTTATTAGGCTTTCGCTTCTAATTATGGCTTTATTTTCAACGAGGAATACGTCACTTCATAGCTATCTCTTAATATGAAAGGAACTTTTGCAAAAGTTTTAATTGAATCTAATACAAGAAGTAAAGTTGAGTCTCGGTTAACTGGCTTTTCATCCGTTTCTAAGATGAAGTTACAGAAATTGGCAAGTCCAATCTGCATACGTAGTAAACCGCAGCGAGTAAAACTTGTATCATGCATTTATTGCACTTAACTTATGGTAGTGACAAATTACTTAACGCAATTTTCCGAATACGAAATTCATGTGTTAATTTCACCCAAAAAATCTCCAACTGTCGTATCCATTTTCCGATTAGTAAATAAATACCTTTCGTATAATTTATCAAAAAGATATAACTTTTAAACCAAGATTTTAAAGAGATCCAGTCACGAGCTGGAGTACTTGCAGTAACTTGATAACCGTGAAGTAATTCGAAGAAAAGTAAAAAGTGTAATACACTTTGTTAGTTCGAAGCTTGAACATCAGTTATACCGGATGGAAATCCTGGTAGATTTTCGTATCCCTCGCTGTATACCAATGCGCTTCTAAATCCTTGGATCGCAGCACGGTTGGAAGCATAAACGGGATGTAGTTTGATGGCGGACAAAGCGCCGGGACGTGGCACGAAACTATAATAGGTCGTACCCTGAATGACGGATACGATCGGTGATTCTATTCTCTTCCACTACGCTTAGCGCGTAATTCCGCTAATAACGTTAAACGTCATACGTACCGGCATGGATTTTGCACCAAGGTTTTAATAAGTACACTATGCAGCGAAGTGCACATTTATATAACATTACGGTCTTTATATAACCGTAATATCCTGAGATAATTGCTTTGGTTAATTGATCCCCTCTGCCGCGAGCTACGTCGGGTCCGATGGCGATGCCGGAGAAAAGGGAGACGATGCAATTTTTTAACATATGGATCTTTTTTTACAATACGCTCGAGCGTATCGTAAGTTCGATCATATATCATGCAAGCTACCGCTCCAGGGCGAATTTGAGATTCGACGTCATGACTTTCCCCTTAAATCACGCGCCGACTCGAGATTACTTCGCGAAATCGAACGTCGAATGGCTTGGAGAGCGTGGTACTCCCGAGACTTATACGCCGCATATGCTTTTCCTTTATCGGCATTTTCATTCCCTTTCGTGCCAACAATTCCGAATGCACAAAAGGCCCGAATCACCTTTCACTTGATTTATTAAGGCGCATGTTTCGTTTCAATACACCAAAGACGCTTTATAAATCTTCTATCGAGACTTCACAATACGTCACGTTAGCATATTCTCATTTGTGAGGATTTTCATATCTTACATTCCTGCATACTTATAAATTGTGCACGATTGCAAAAAAAACGAATCGACTAAACTAAAGCTTTTTAACCATCCATCAAGCATATTCAATATTGGTTTTAAGCAGTATAGTTATTTTACAATTCCTACATATCTTTTTCGCTGATTTTAATTACCGTTACAGCCATTATTAAGGTCGTTTTAAATTTTAAATGTTTAGTTTGTTCGTGTATAGATAAAATTTTTTTCTGCACAGAGAACATAATAAAAAAAATGGAAAGAAAGTTTTCAAGATCCACTATAACTTCATCAGTGTAATATTAACTTATAAGGATGTCTGAAGTTGTTACTGTAAATAATAGCGACATTGCTGGACGCTGTAGCAACGCAGTTAACATAAATTCTATGAAACAACAAAACAAATTGTGGTACAGTTCTTTACTATTGTTTTGTATCTCTATACATCTCTGCCTTTTCGAGCTTCCTTAATTTTATTTCAACTTTGGAGCAAAGTTGATAATAAGCGAGATAATTAACGCGAGATAATTAACTAAGTGAAATAACCTCCTCGTTAAATTTGAATGTTTATAACTTACTTTTTTTTGTTGCTTCTTTCGGGGAAAAAGTTATGAATGAAATTTTCTTCTTTCAGTTTCTCTTGCTTTTTCTTGATTAACATTAATTTTATAATTACCTCATAAGTTGTAAATATACGTTTCAAGTTTGTTGGACGCATCAGAGAAAGAATCTTATTTTGAAGAAAATTATTATTTTGCAATTCAAAGATTGCATTGTCACCTGTCGTACGCGTATTAACTATCATCGTATTTAGTTTTATTGCCCTGCCCACAATACGATCACTTAATAGCTAAAGCATTCGGCTAAAGTAATAAACGGCAGAAAAATATGAAATCGTTCATCTTCATTTCTTTCTACGGCGGTGAGAAACAGTTGGCATATTGGGTCATGATAATAGATTAATGTTCAATATTACGTCAGCGAATAATGCTATTACTACCTTCGTGGCGATCAAAACTACTTAGTCTCACAAAAACACGTATAATCTGCTCTTATCGTCTGAATTCTTAACGTTTAGTAGCAACACATTAACGAGCATTTAATTATTACGTAAATTGCGTTGACGTTTCGCGATGGGGATGTGCGTGGGCGTACAATACAGAAATTCTCCTGGTAATAAAGCATCATAAATTTTTTCTTAAGCCGCTCCTCAGTGAGCCAATAAGTAAAGGAATTATTCCACGTGATAATATAAAGTGGTTCAACCTGTATATACAGGAACAGTAGCAACGACTTTCCCGTACTTCATCATACAACTTCGCGTTATATGATGAAATATAAGGCGGAGAGGATCGTCTATTTTCTTACACGTTATATCACTTTAGCACAGGCTCGCACTATGCTTGTCCGTTCGCCAAGCCCGTGTCGGGCGATCCTTAAAAAAACACAGAAGTATTTGAGCTTGTAACGAGGCGAAAATAAAGCCAGGCGAGCGATGATGATTTTAAAAAATTAGCATTTCGGCGCGATAAGAATATCTCTCTCGATAAGGTAAATGAGCAAATTGTAAAATTGAAAGCAACTGCCGGTGCAAAAGCTTCATCGGAGCAATTAGACTTCCGCCGTTGTTCTTACGCGTTTTTCTGCTTAATTTTTTTATTTATTTATTGCGACTCACTTTCTCTTTTCACTTGGGATTACACTGGAAGTCGCGTTATTATCTCATCATATATTTCGTTCCCGCATAAAAATCAATTTCCAGATGTGCGTATCTTGGATACTTTCTTCGTGTATTATAGCGAGGTAAATATCGAGGGTATACGTTTTACGAGGGCAGAAGCATATGAAACTGCGCGGAACTAACTTCCATCGCTTCTAATATCGAACGGCGACGTTATTAGTATCGTTTTATCGTTATCTTCAAGAAATTACTCCCTTCTTTCTCAGTAGAAAACTTACCGCGATTAAATGATGTAGACATCAGAAAATGAAGATGCGGGTGCCCCATAACTTCCATATTCGATATTTCAACAGCTTATACTGAATATTAATTAAAATTAAAAATCGTGTAAAAATAAATGAGGAGATAATAGTTTCCGAACTGCTGATGTTCGATCAATTAAAATCGATCAACGATAATGTTTAAAATTCGCGAGCTTAGGTATATACTTTGCACTACTCTGAAAATTGTAACATATATGGTATATGTACATAGTGTATGTGCTTTTCATTTCGTGGTAAATTGATTTGATAGAAATAAAGTAGGATGAAAAATAATTAACATTACATGTAATGAATATTTCGAAGAACTGAATTTTTTAATACATATTATCTTAAAATTAATTATTTACGTAAGTTAAAAATACCGAGGGGGAAATAGCTGACCAAAACCTTGTACACTAATGCCCACTGATGTCCAGTGGGCATTACTTTATCTTATTGTCTTATTTTATCTTATTTATCTTGTTTTATCTTTTTTTATTTTATTTTATCTTTATAATGCCCCAGCAAGACCTAATGCCCAAAAAATCCCCTAGTAATGTCCAGTAATGCCGCAAATCTGTACACCACAATGCCCTCAGCGGTTTCTCCCTCGAAAAATACTTAATAATGAAATACTTCGTAATGTATCATACTTAGAAAAGCATACGTACACATATTTATACATATACAGGGTGTACTAAAACCACCGGAGGTCCTCTTAATGACAGATTCCTTAGAACATTTCCAGACGAAAATCCTAATACAAAGGTGTCGAGGCTATAATAGTTTTTAAATTAGAAGCGATTATTTTCCACAAATGATACAGCTGAAATTTCGCGCGCTCAGGCACGGCGAAATGACAAGTGATATAAGTGTTCCTATGAATATCGCTCTTTTTATGATGTTATGTTTATTGTATAAATTTACAATATCACTTGTCATTTCGCCGTGCCTGAGCGCGCGAAATTTCAGTCCTATCATTTGTGGAAAAAAATCGCTTCTAATTTAAAAACTATTATAACCTCGACACTTTTGTATTAGGATTTTCGTCTGGAAATGTTCTAAGGAATCTGTCATTAAGAGGACCTCCGGTGGTTTTAGTACACCCTGTATATACGTGCATATTGAAGTTTACCGTTCTATATTTTCAAATAACAGCAAAAAGCAAAGTTGGAGCCGCGGATCCTTATTTTGTATGAAAAGTGTTGTCTGCAGGAAACCCTACGATTTAATATTTTATAAGTAGAGAGAAATGAAATTTGTATTTTCACCTTCTTATTCAACTCGCCTTCCACGCTTTTTCATACAGATTCGCTAAAAATATCAAGCTTGCTTTCAGTGATGTATTATTAAGTATCAGTATTATCAGTATTACGAGTTAGTATTCGAATAAAGAACGTCTTTCTCCGAATGAGGGGTGTATCTTATAGAAACTCACGAGAGCGAGAGAGGGAGATAGAGGGGGGGCGAGAAACTTTAGCGTATTTCCAGAGTAGATGAAACGCAAGGGGTGGGTTTTCTCGGGAGACATTCAATCATTCTGCGCTCTCTGGAGCGTTTCTTCTCTTCAAACTGGCGAATCGTTAATTCGCCCCCTGCATCGACACTAACCCAGATGGGCGGGAAACCGGGGAATAAAGTAGCACGTTAACGCTTGAGAGAATCGATTTCGACGTAAAAGTTAGCAGAATTACAAATACTTTAGCCATTTGGAGAAAGTATCGCCTTTCCAAAGTGATTTAACTTATCACGGCGCTTTTTTTTAATGACGTTAAAAATGATAAATGCCACTTTGAGATTTTGCAAAGTTTCTCTTGAAGAAGTTCTTTTGGAGTAAAATTTCGAAACCGCTATAACTCACAGCTCTCTTTTTCTTACATGCCAATTATTTTAAAATGGTTACGTTTCTCAAATGCAGAAAGTATAGTACGAATTATTAAAAAAATACTTTGTATTTGCATGGGTTTTCTAAGTAGCGCGTTGTTGTTTGAGAGAGCTACGTCAAGTAATGCTTTGTGAAAACTTTGTAATCTTTAGTTTATTATATCTTTGTTTTAGAATAGCAAACAATCTCATAAAGTAGTTTAAAAAGGATTAAGGTATTCTCGTTGGACAGTTTCTCGGGTCAAACTGAATTAAAGACGTACTTTTAACTGAATTAAAGACTTTTTTCGTTGGACAGACAGGAGAATATATTATTTATCCATACTGTATCGGAGATATGTCCGAAAGTCTCGTATACAAAATAAGCGAGAGATCTTTATATCTTCACGGATCGCGTTTATAATCGAGGGAGAGGCTTGTGGAAGGAGTAAAAAACGAGCTTCAATCTCATTTTGCCGCACTCTATTCAGAATTAGGCTTTGCGCATACTTTACGGCTGGTGGACGCCGTCTTGGGTACTTCTTACCCTCATAACGGCGATCGTTCGAGGGATCTTATCGCTAGTTTTTGCAGACCGGGCCAGAACGCGCTTAACCGCGTTTTCTGATTTCAGCATGGGATAAGGCCAATACGTGAGCCGGCGACGGGGCCTGGCCCCTGGGCTTCAGCTTCGCTGTATACTACAACCCGTGATTTTATCGCTGAACTTTTGCGCCTTCGTTTTCCCCTGGTATGCGCTACCCTTGTCCTATCGATTTCTGTGACGTAGCTCGCTCACCTCGTCCCACCTCCCGGCCTCCCTCCTCGCCCTTTTCGTATTCGCTTACTATACCTCCCCGCTTGCTTTCGGTCCGTTCCTTGATTCTCTCGATTCCGTTCGAGGCGATTGACGATGCGAGTGCGTTGCCGGTAATGAAACAGCTTAAGTGATTTAGTAGTTTATCTTTTATTCTTTCATGTTGCTTACATATACACTTACAGAATGCTTGAGGGCAGACACTTCTTTTCGTTATTTACGAGCTTATCAGCCACTTTGAAATGGTATTTCTTCGATGAAAATTTCATTGAATGCAATTTTTGGAAAACTTATTTTCAATATTTTATTTTCAACCCTGTACGCATTGGTAACATTACTTAGTTTTTTTAGAGCTACTCCAAATAATGTTTTATTGCCAAACGTACATTCACATTCTTGCTTCTTCTCTCCGCAATAAACCGGCATTTGTAGCGTATAAATTTGTAGCGTAAATTTCCCTTTTGGTTTTCAAAATTCAAAATCAAATTTGTGCATCGAGTGGTCTTTATTTTCCGTTGGAAACTGTTATTCTTTGATAAACGTCAATACGTTCCGCGCACAATGCCTACCCGCTGTAAAAATTTCAATCAGTGATCGGTTAAGTAATTGACCAACGGTTGAGCAGCTACATTTTTTGCATCAGCATCAATTTCTTCGTTCCGCAATTCAACCATTTCAGATAAAAATCATCCCGAATTACCTATACAATTTTTTGGCGTTTGAAGTAAAGCCGAATAAAAATTTAGGAATGTTTTTAAAAGGATCGGGTTTTTCACATTTTTTTAATCAAAAATATATTTCTATATCGCGCATCCTGTAATACGATCTGGCAAAGTAATATACGAACTTTTAACACGACTACATTGAAAGATACAGAAATGTTGCGGACTATGAAGTTTCACCTCAAATAAATCTTTATGCTATAAAAGCCTTAGAGTGCAGCAATATTTCAGCTTTCAGAGTCGTGGGAGCCACTGCAAAGACATTGTATCGTACATCTTTCATGTTTCGCTTGTTAGTCGTAAGTCAAAGTAAGAATAATTCTAAATTGAATCCCTTTATGACAGAGTTATTCTTTTTGTTTTTTCTTAGTAAGTACATATTATATCATTCAGTCTTTTTAAACTTTGTAAGTGGAATTTGTAATCTTAATGGACATGAGAGAGTTAAAGAAAGCATGAAAAGATGACGAAATAAAGATCAAGTATCTAATTAGAACAGAGAGGAATATACTGACATTTCCTCTGAACATACTGACTGTGACATTTGCTCGTGTCTGAAAATACGAAAAAATATCATTTTATGTTGTACGACGAGTAAGGAGTTGGCCGAAAGTGTGTACATGATATGCGGATAATGGATATGTAACTAGATTAAAATACGGAAGTACATTTTCCGTTCTGTCATCTTTTCGTCGGCGTCGCAGTGTGGAAAACATTGAACGTTCCGTGTAAAACATAGGTAGAATAAGAGGAAAATGATGACAGGAAGCTAGTAACGTTAAACGAGGATAAACAAACGGGAACAATAATGGACGAAGGAATCAAACAAGCGACAGAGTCGTGTAAAAGCAAAGCGCAACAAAGACAATCGCTATGAGTGACAAAGCAATCAAAAGGGTGAAATTGCCGTGGCACAAAGCATTCGCGTGCACGTATTCATCATGTGCGAGGGTACAAAAGCGGTAATACTATCCGGAGAACTCTCGGAAAGACTCGTGTTTGTAGCAGAATACGCGTACAACAAAGATATACCTAGCTCGCAAATATCGCCGAAGATGATAAAATCGATAGGACGAACAGCGGTGAAATATGCTGTGTATTTTCGCAGGTACCTGCTGCAAATTCGCCGTGCGTTAAATAGAGAGGTCAATCGATTTTAAGCGTGGGATATGATACAAAAGCTATGTCCCACTGGTGGGCAAAAAAAAGTTGAGTTAATACGACAGTTTTATCATCGAATACTTTTTGCCAAGCGCAGTCGAAAGGTATTGCAGCTACGTGACATTACGCGTGACATTAAAGAGAGTGCAATTTATTTATTTAACTTACGGCTTCTATTTTTAAATTTCTGTTTTGTTTCTCTTTGATGGAATATACTTTCGCAGCTTAAATCCTTACTATTTTATTCACAACCCCTCGCATGCTACACGTGACAATTACGAAATCAAAAATTACGGCGGTGCGTAGCGGCAGGATGTGCAAAACGCACGAAAGAAAAGAGATAAAATGGAATGGAAACACTGTACAGAACTATCGCGACGAGTATTTTGAAAGCTTTCCTCTGTATTTTGCAGGGCAGTTGGTAACTGTTAGGGCGCGCGAATTTACTGCTTTCAAGGTAGAACTGCATCTAGCAAATAGTGACGCAAAAAACAGACACACGAGAAACACGTGGGCCATAAGAAAATACGTTAATAAATGACGACAGGGTAAAGAAAACTCAGACGTAAAGCTGTCACGGAAAGGAAGAGAGAGGGAGAGAGGGGGGGGAGAGAGAGAGAGAGAGAGAGAGAGAGAGAGAGAGAGATGCTGCCGAGGGCGACGGTGAAATACGATACTTGAATCTAAACAAAATGTTGCCCGGAGATATTAATTATTTTATTTTCAATTCAACAGTCATATCAAATGCACACCGTTGTTAAATTTCAGTGTAAAAGGTCAAGATTATAAAAAATCAATTCATATATATCTTTCAAGAAATTAGCCAACAAAGACATTTAAAAACTGAGAAGTAAGCTTCTATTCTATACAATAAAATTCTATTTCTCTGATTTAAAGAATAATCTCGATATATGTGTTGACATACATTTAATTGACATACATTCAATTAGATTTGATGTTGGTAATTAATCAACATCACGATTTGATTAATCTCTGCTAGAAAACCTGAACTTTGATTTCACAATCGACATACTATTCAACAGGATAGCTTACAAATACTTTAAAATGTATAACGATCTCGCAAATATTTGTACAGCGATGTAATCGTAGCGAACGAATCGTAACTAAACTTAAATGAAAATTGCACGCGTAATTAAATAAAATCAAAATGCAAGAGTTGTACATATAGGTAAGGCAAAAATGTTGTTGGATATAAAAAAAAAGGTATAGCAAGACTTTTACCTAGAAGTTCGTTCTTTATTGCCTGGAATGGCATGCCGTTGCGGTAGCGTGGAATCTTATTGCTTTTCCGACAGCGCTGTGAATTTAGAGGACTCCCATGTTAAAGAAAAGGAAAAAAGTAAATTGCTAAAAGAACATTCTATTCAACGGCGCCGCAAAAAGCAACCGCACGTATATCCTAACAGCTCTAAAACCTAGCGATGACAATTTCCACATGTTTATCTCACTTGTATTTAATTAAGTAATATTAAATATGGAAATCGGCAATTTGTTTAAATTGAATTCTCGCATTTAATATCATTCAGCATTAATTACTATGTTTATTACCTTTGTAATCCCTTCAAAAAGTTATTACAAATGTATTGATAACTATCGAAATCAGTAATACCCATTAGTGACATAGATTCTCATCAAAAATCGATGCTAAAACATGATTACTCCATTTGCGCATTACTATTTTATATCTAAAATAGCAATGTTGATTAATATTTGAATAGCTGTTTATTAAATCCATAATATTCAAAATTAATAAGTACACAAAAAATACAAATACATAAGATTATTTCGGTTTCATTTAAAGCATACGAGACGGATCATTTTAAGTGTATCCGAGGCTAAATTTTTAAGGGAAGAGAAATTTATGATATTAAAGGAAGAATTTATATTTTTAGAACAAAGTAGATTCGATTGTGATATAGAATCGTGCAGGTACGATATAAAGTCGAGGGAGAAGACGAAAACTTCGACAGAAAGTTGCTCCTGTCGATTCTTTTCCGTCTATCCGTGCATTAAAGTCCCGTTTTGACTTCGTAAAATAAGTTTGGATTTCTTCTGACTTTAATCTCCTCTGAAATTGGCTTACAATGGGCGACGTTTCCTCGTTGGATCAATACGGGCAACGGGTTTCTTAGTGCGGAGAATAGACGATAAGAAATAATACAGAAGTTGCGGCGGTCATCAGTCTCGGAATGAGGACAGGAATAGCTACACGTTTTGTCGTGAAATGTTGATTTAATGAAAACAGACTAGGAAAAGAGAAAAAAACATGTGTAATTCCTGATAGTGCAGCGAATGTTCGAAGCCATTGTCGGTCGGCGCAGCTGGCAAAAGGAGAGCTATCCGCTTATAAAGAGATCCACTGAGCTAGGATTATTTCAGCCCTTTAGAGTCTTTAAACTGCTATTGCATCCACCGCGTAACGAAAAGAGCGCGGATCAATAAACGGACCGAAGAAGCAGAAATGGTGGCTGTCTGGAGACCGCAAAGAGTGAAAGAGAATGGATGGAGTGGCGACAAAAACTCTTAAATGAATCTTTCTCCGAGGTTATCCTCGCATTGCAGAACTTCGCGCGAGATATACGCTCATATATTCCATCCAGTATCTTCTTTCTCACATGTTGTCCTTTTTTATCATTACGAACAACAGGATATCTGTAACAAAGTGATGACTTTTTCTTCTTCGGATATAATCGAAAGAGAAAATTTCCGTTAGAAGAAAAGTTTAATTAGTTTTTGCGAAATAAGCATCGTCAAAACCGTGCTTGCTTTCGCTTGTAAATCCTTTGCGCAATTTACAATAGATGCTTTCTTAATTAAGTCGAAATATTATTAAGTACTTGGCGTCGCTCGATCTTTAGAACAATTGAAAACTAGAAATTAAGAGCATTTCGAGCTTTATCTTTAGAGTAGCTGTGCGGATAAATAAAAAATCTTATGTTTGCTTAACTTTAAATAAAGTTTTACTTTAATAAAATACTATTCTTAGATTCTTCAATAATTAGTTGTGAGAATATTTAAGATTGAACGTTGAAGACGTTTTTAAGAAATATCGCATTTTGTTTTAAATCTGGATCAATAATATCGATATTACAAATGGATTATTAATTGCAAAAAGAAACTTTCGAACGTACGCGCACGTGCATCCCTTATTTAGAAAGAAAAAAAGCCCCTTTGAAAGAAGTATATTCATATATTCTACTTTACAGTTGCAACAATTGGATTATTTCGCTCAGTTCTCTGACCCGAGAAAATTAAGATTAGTATGACGGAATATTTGTTTGGAATATCTATACGTTTGCTTAATAATTCTCTTGTCGCATTTTGCAACGGCACAAATAAATCTCTATTATTTCGTCGAAAGGACAAAGGAGAAGAGATAAAAGCAGCAATTTATTTGAATCGCACATAAAAGGCAATTGCAAGAACATCGCGTAGAAATGGGTAAAGGTAAATTTCTAGATGAAAAAGAGATATGGGGCGGTGCCGTGCGGGCGTACGGAAAATGGGATATGCACCTACATATCGAGAAATACTGACACGAAGAGCCATTTCCTTATCCGCGAGCACAATGTGACAGTCACAACTTCTTTGAGTCGTTGAGATACGAATCGACAGACAAAGCGAGCATATAGTAAATCGGAGAACAAAGACAAGTTGGAGAACTAGGGAATACGCAGCCCACGGAAATTAAAAAGGTCGCGGGTAAAACTACCGAATTGTATTACAAATAGAACGTCAAGACAACAATTTTTAATTAAAGCGAGAATCGCGCGGTAAAATATTTCGAATAGCTTCATAGCAATCGGATTTTATTGCATTTTAAACATGTATGAATTGATATTTAACGTTTTACAATCTCACATGATAAAATTAACTAGCATGTATTTCGGTTTTGTTTGATAAATTACGAAATCTTTACTGGGTATTTTTTTGCAAGAATAGAAAATAAAAACACCTCGAATGTACATTAAAGATTACCGGAGAAGCAAGAAACCGATTGCTTCTCAAGCTTCCTCGGTAATGTCAACTTCTTTAGTCCGCTATAATCGATCGTAACCTGTGAAAGATCGCGTTGCGCAAAATCACGTTCGCCGTAATGCCGACATGTTAGACCTTAGATTGTATCTTTGATTGATTTTCGAAAAAGTTATTCAGACACCGTACGCGCGCGTTCTAATACAATTCCTACTTTATTATCTTCACGTTTCTTTCCATGGTATTTCTTATTCAAGTACAAACTTTATTCCTGAATATAGTAGTCGTGTTTTACTTAGTAGCCCATTGGTTTCCAAGTTTCGGAAATGTAATCTTGCCGAGTTCTGTAGCAAACGAAAAGCGGAAAGAACAGAATAAGTACTACTAGTTGCGTTCAGTTCTCGTGGTACGACTTTAATTCAAAGTTTCACATAATGGCACAAAAACGCACACATACATATATATGACATACTTGAGAAAAAGATGCATGCATAAGTTGATTGAAATCCCAAGTACTTTTACATTTCGCTGCGTAATTTTTTATAGCAGCACACAGATTTTTCAATCTACAAAACAATCTGAATACGTAACGCAGATTAACGGAAAGCAATTGTGAAGTAAAATTCGATTTAGATATACCAAGATTTTTGGATAAAGGGCAAAATATCAGCACGCCCTTTCGCAAATCGTAACATATAAATGCAAACAGATGCCCGACAAGTGGAACTTCTTTTTCTTTCAAGTTGAAACATTTCTGTCTCTTGGGTCGAGTCGCGGAATAGTTATATGTAAATGTAAAACCAAAGGAATAAAACATAAGGGTACAGTGAGGGATGCAACGAAAAAAAGTTAAAGAAGTTTTCAAGCTCTTACCTGCGTCTTATTATAGTTAGTCGATTTAAATTCTCTTAAATAAAAGCCACGAATGAAGCTTGTAAATTATAATGAATTTACAAGTTGTCAGAAAATCAGGTTTAAGTAAAGATGGATATTATTTCGCGATATCTCTTTACATTGTCTCACGTATCGCGAAATTCGAACACACAATTATACATTCTCGCGGTTTAATGTCTCATAAATATCTACTTATAATCAGAAACTAAGTTTCTATAAGTATCTCTAACAACAAACCACTAATAAAATCATAAACGCAAATTACATTTCGAAATTACACCGAATAGGATATTATGTGATAGCGGTACGGAACGAACTTGTTTTATCTGTGTAGTAGTGCTTTAATCTATGCTCCGCTGCGAGTTGAATCACACATTTAACAGTTGCGACATGGGAAATTACTTCCAGCGAATCTCCGGAGAATTAAGATTGTATTGGATCATACTCCCGGCTCGTCTCTCTCATTGGCGATCGAGACCTTTAAGCTTCGCTTCATTTCCTTTACTGGCGCTCGAAATCGATTGGACTCAATTAAATATAAAAATTCTGTTGGACCCATGGAAAATTTATATTTAACAGTAATTAATAATTGAATACGAGACATTGATGCGATTTGAGAAAAAAACTACATTTTAACTTATAAATATTGCAGGTATTATACATTTCACATTTATATTCATGAAATTAACGAGCACTGCTCGTAAGTATCATACATTTTTTAGCTTCTTTGAATGAAACTGCGTACGAAATATATTAAAAGTTTCACATTCACAAATTTATTTTTCTCATTTCGCACTCGCGCAACGTGGTCGTCGGTGGTATACGTGGTTGATTAGTTGAATTTCTTTTCTACCATCGAAACGTAAAATTATAAAACCGCGGGCTATAAAAGGATGACCTCACGTAAACGAACGGGCGCGTCCCAGCGTCGAGATTCCTAAAATTAGTTCGGGATCAATATCCTTCTATCTCGAAACGCATGTCGAAACGCGCGGTGCTAGCAGGTCCGGTCTTGAAATATCGATAAACTTCTTAAAATTTTCATTATCAACCTATACACGATGCATATGTATGCGCGTACATGCGCGCTAGTGTTTACTCGCACCACGTATACAAGGCCGATCCGCATTATGAATTTATTATATAGCTCCGATATCGTTACTGTTACGGCCATTACGGGCTATAAAATATTGCCGGGGGCATTACCGCCGAAAAAGCGACGTGTAGCCGTTCCGTCGGGTGCGCTTTTTGTACGCGGCGCGGAAAGATAAATCGTGCAAAAACATCGGAATCTCGATAACACCGTAACGACACGTACGTATGACCGACGGCTTCAGGTGGTCCAGACTCGCCCTCGGGACGAGGAAACATTTTTCGTATAACAAAACCGCACGAAGGACCGGCGAACGGAAGCACGTACGCGGGCCGAGCGGAAACACGCGCGTCCGCGACACGGCAAGGCGTAACTTTGCATAATATTCACGTGGCAGTCTGTAAGTTAGCCTACTTCGACCCCACAATTTGCCCGGCGAGCTGGGCATTAACGCGGACACGTGACCTTCTTCCCTTCCGTCCATTTTTATCTATCTTCGTAAAACAGTTAGTCGATCTCTGATAAGAAACGTCCCTCGGCTTCGGGTCACCACTGTATAAATTTATCTCTCTCGCTATAAAATTATTGCAAAAGTAACCGAAGATCTTTTTTTTATTATATTAAACTGGTAGTAGGGGCTGGCTGTCGCATGAAAACAATGATATGTATATATGTATATAGGCATTATCTTTTCATTTATTCGCGTGACCGCTCTCCTTGCGTTCTCTTTTCCTCTTCTTTGTATATTATTTTACTATTTGCGTCCTTATTTTTTACAACAAAATGTGGCCGCGTCATTTACTTCCTACTCGATAAGATATGCGGTCTGGAAATATTGTAGTTTTTCCTCATAAATTTTAATTATAATTTAATTTTAATTCATGTTGTCAGCTAATGCACATAATTTGCGTCAGTTATTGTGATGCTAATATGATAAATAAACATAGAGATTATGTTTCATGCCGTAAAGTGACTAACTTTTAAAGATCGAATAATTTTACGAAATTAATTTTATCAGGAGGCGAAAAGGAAGGAAGGAGAGAGAGGGAACGTTATTAATTATAAATTACAAATGCAACTGAAAATGTAGAACGTTTCGTAAAGCGATCGCTATTGTGAAAGTTCAAGACGTTCTCCTTTCGAAGTTTAAAACATTCATTATCTCGCTGCATATTCAAAAAGTTGAATTCATTCGTTTGAGTGAGTTCCAGTTTTCGTTACAGATAACCGCGCTTCCTTACATTAAGAACAACGCATCATACTTTCATTATTGACCTTACGAGGCACAACTGGTAATAATATCTCGCGAACATTCACGTTGGAAAAGCCGCCGAGTTTTCAACATCCATCATCCGACGTCGCGGAGCACCAGGAATCAAGGATGATCGAACGTTGCTCGTAGAACCGCGCCCGGTGAAATCCCTTAATTTATCGACTTGATTTGTAACCATCACGCGCGCGCGCGTGCCTTTTCCCATAAGGCGCGTAACGAGAACACACAAGGAACGAGTCAAATTTGCACTGCTAGGACGAGTATTACGCGGGGGCGGCGGTATGAATGATCGATCCGAAGACACCACGTAGGCGCTAAACCGAGATTTCCTCGCGCCGCCGTTGCAGCCGCGAATAGTTAAGTTCGTTATCGCTCGGCATCTGAAAATTGCTGCCGGCCAAACGCGCGAAATCGAATATTCGCACGACAATTCGCGTGCTCGTGTGCAAACCGCGTTTCACACATTTACGTGCACGCGAGAACAACAGGGCCTGTTTTAAGATTCGAGGCACCGTACACAGGCGCTGTCTTGGCGCCAAATTGAGCATAACGTTCTTGATTGCTTACCTTCGCGTGCTTTTAAGGAAAGCATAGTATTTCCTTCAAAATTGTCATTTATAAGATATCTCTCTTTCAATTACGTAGCTTCACTTCTTTCTTGCGTGACTGTGTTCAAGTGATATCGCGGCGAGTGATATCTCAGCACTAATAGAATTTTATTGATTAATACAACTTTCGTGCTTCTAATGGCTTCCAATTGGTTAATATAACTTTACATTTAATTAAGTTTCCACAAATTTTTTCTTGCCCGTTTCTTGCACTTTGAAATCGGTAAATCTTTAATGAAGTTTCTGATATTTTCACAGACTCTTGATATGAATCTAGAAGATAAACCGATCCTCCTACGGATGGCCAAACGTGACTCGAATCTTACTCTATCTCAACGAACGATCTATTCTCCAACTTTTATATTACATTTCACACGTCACGCGCATAAAGATATAACTACATAAATGTAACCGTATTTTCTATTCACCAAATTTATTAATGCATTCCCGTTAATTACAGAAATTTGTTGAATATTGTAGTTCAAGAAAATTGGACGTTGGAATGTATCGAATGATTTAATAGAGTTAAACCATGTGCTAAAAATACTTAAGTTAAATACAGAGTTGGAAAAGTTACTTTATAAAAGTATCTAGTTACAGTTACAGTTTTTTTCGCTAAAAATGTAACTAGTTACAGTTACAAGTTACTAATTATGAAAAGTAACGCGTTACAGTTACCCAAAAAGTAACGAATCGTTACTTTGCAATTACTTTCTTGCAATGAAAATAAAAATATTAAATCTGTAGTTGAATTATAATATAAAGTGTTGATAAAGCCCGGATAGCAATGTAAATGCAATACCGTACAATTATTGATACGTAACAATGGCGTTTCATTAGCCTTTATTCTATATTCAATATTACAATTTTATTGGGCAATCTTGCTATACAGTCTAATATAGTTATCAGCCAATTTTTATATTTAGCAGTTATACGTATAATTCATATTTCAGAATTTTACTTTTTATTCCATTGTCGTGTGTAAGTTTTATGATAAGGGCATACATATTCAACTTAGACATCTGCGGGATGCGAAACGAAGAAAATTGGTTTTTGGTTCATGTCGCTACGTCGATTTTTCGCCGAGTTATAGCGATTTAAAAATCGGGCGCGCGCGCACCCATTCATTAGACAAGGTCGCGCGAGTATTACGCAAGTATTACGCGAGCGTACTACGTCCCCAAAAAACTGGCATCAAAACATACGAGGCCCAGGGGTTCGGTAGTAAACACCGCCGTGCGAGACGCCGCGAGAGAGACGCCGCATATACGCGTCGTCTGCTGCTTCTATCTCAGGATTAAGAGATCGCGAGTCGATATAATCGTCAATAACTACGCACAGCAAAATCGTAGGAAGATGATCCTGGTCTCGTTGGAAAGCTAAGATTTCAGCGCTTCTAACGAGATAAGAATGGCTTATCTCGGATTATTAGTTTATGAAATATCGTTTAATATTTCTGAAAATAAAATTGATTTTCTTCCGAGATCGAGATCGCGAGCCGATATAATCGTGAATATCGTCGCACAGAAAAATCGTAGGAAGATGATTTGGGTCTCGTTGGAAAGCTAAGATTTCAGCGCTTCTAAAGAGATAAGAATGGCTCATCTCGGATTATTAGTTTATGAGGCATTATTGATAAATTGATTTTGTCCCAAGATCGAGAGTGTAAATTAATCTTTCGATTGGATGAATCTCTCTCACATCGTGCATTAAATAGCAACTTTAATTTATGTTCATTCAATATTCATTTTTCTATACATACACATATGTAATTGCACAGTTTCTTGTTGATAATCCCCTCCTCAGGTACTACCTTGTCGTGGTGGAGGGGCTTAAGTACCCTGAAGGGTTACTCTCTAAAAATCACTCAGTGGTTTATTACTGAAAACAATGAATATTCACTGATTTACAGTAATGATGCACTGATTAATTTTTAGAGAGTACAGACCCTAAAGACGGGACAACCAAAGGTACCATCGCGTTCGGGAGTGCCGCATAGTATTCGCATTAATAAAGACATTTCAAAGCTCGTTTGAAAGATATGTAGTCTTTAAATGTCCGTTCCTGTCGATGGCCACACTTCCGAGATTTGGATCAATTTACTCGTCGACTCGAAGTGGAGGCGGACTTGACGGAACTCAATACTTTCACACGAGCTTTGTAACCGGGAGTGTAGAATCGCGCGAACGATCTTTCGCGAGTGTGCCAGAGGACAGTCTGAGAGGAGGAGGAGGTCTCGGATAGGCATCGGGCGTCGTCGGAGCATCTTTGAGGTAAATACTTTTCATTTCGTATAAAATTGATCTTCCTCCTGTCTGTCATTTTATTTCACCACAATTAAAAATAATAATTGGAAAGAAATCACTGTTTTAACATGAATTTTGTAATTGTATGTTACAGACTGCTGGAAGAGTCCCAGAAGGAGTCCCGAAAGACAACCTGAGTGGAGGAGGCGGTCTCGGAGAGGCATCAGGCGCCGGCGGAGCAACTTTAAGGTAAATATTTTTTCTGTCGTATAAAATTAATCTTTCTTTTATTTATTTTCAATAATTAAAAATTTATTTTCTTTAAGATTGGTTTTCGTGAATACTCTGTTTTAATGTGAATTTTATAATTGTATGTTACAGAATCGTCGTAGTCAAACTCCGCTGCTGCACATCGAGTCGGTGAGTCAGAAACTTTTTTATTATGGCAACGTATCTACACCTCGTAGTTCGTAGATTGTAGATAGTAGATCGTAAATTGTAGATTGTAGATCTTAGTAAAATATATCGTATGGATTCGTTGCCTTAAAATGGACAGGTCATAATAAAATAATTACTGCATTTAATCTTTTATTAGATTTATTCAACATATCGGAAATGAGTGGTAGAGATTTTTAGAAGCAAAAATTATTTGCTTCTAATTACGCGAAATATGACTTTGGATTAGTTTATGAAACTTGTCCATTTAAGATTGATAACCTTGTTGGAGAACCAGAGTTAATCCCTGGTTTTCTTTGTCACGGATACCCGAAAGCAACGGTTTTGGCACGAGGGCGCGACGTCGATTCGCGAAATTAATAAAAAAAAAAGAGAAGAGTTTATGTATATGTCCTTTTCCATAAATATTCTCCCATTAACACTACTAATGGAAGAATAATTTTTATTTGAATAAAAAACTGAAAATATACGAGATTACATGATTTGAGAAACGATCGTCGTTAACTCCTTGCCAAAATGACCGCTATCGGAGGTAATCCGGAAGATCTGGGATTCATTCTTTCTTGCAGCGAGGACCTTGACCTTAGGATTGGTTTAAATTTTCCTTTTCCCGTGAAGATTAAAGATCTTGTTGGATAACCAGAGTTAATCCCTGGTTTTCTTTGTCACGGATCCCCGGAAGCAACGGTTTCGGCACGAGGGCGCGACGTCGATTCGCGAAATTAATAAAAAAAAGACGAGAAGACTTTATGTATATATTCTTCTCCATAAATATTCTCCCATTAACACTAATAATGGAAGAATAATTTTTATTTCAATAAAACTGAAAATATACGAGATTACATGATTTGAGAAACGATTGTCGTTAACTCCCTGCCGAAATGACCGCTATCGGAGATAATCCGGAAGATCTGGGATTCATTCTTTCCTGCAGCAGGGCCTTTAATTTTCTTTTACATTCTTTTAATCTGATGAAACTCTATTGCTCATATTACGATATGTTGAATTCACTTTCCATCTTGAGTTGTTGCAAAAATTACACAAAATATGGCTTGGCAAATATAGTCTTGTCGAGCAAATCTTTTGTAACCTATCCATTTATTTTTCATATTTTCTATATTTGATTTGATATATAATATGTATTGTCAAGATGCGTATCGCATGAACGACATGCACAATTACACGCATCTTCGCGGTCGGTTTACGCGGTCGGTTTTCGCGATCGGTTTTTCAGGAAAACTTCAATAAATTATTAATTATTTAATTTTATCTATATTATAAATTTTTTTCTATACCTACTTGAATTTCGAAATTAAAGATTAAATTACGAAGAAATGGTCAATATTTTCGAATAAATAACGGCAGTAACAATAAATTTGATTCGTATATACAATAAAGTTTTTGACATTCTTCTTTAATTCACGTCTCGTGGTCGTGCATTTTTCGATACGATCGACACTCGTATATTCGAACCGTACGAAACATTTATTGGTGACGATAACCGACTATATGGAAGGAGTTTTCTTCCTTCCTGATCTCTGGTCAAAATGACCAGATTGTATGGCCGGGAGCAACGAAAGGTATGTCCAATCTGGCCCACCGAAGGACTAAATACGACGAGGTAAGTGGTCAATATTGGCCACTTTGATGAAATACCTAAGTAAGGTGCTGTACGAAATATACTTTAATTTCTTTCGATGTGTTACAATTTGGGTGGGTTATGCTTCTATATACATGGGGTGCTTTCCAATTGCAATATCCCTAGACACTTTCGTGCACACGGTGACACAAATGGCGTTCCAATTGTCACAAATGTCGACACACCTCTACACATTCGTACTCAGCCTGAGGGCTACTAGTCGGCTGTGTAAACTTGTGTTTTCTAGTGACAAATAATAGTTACTAAGTACGGCGGCTACAAGTGGTCGGCATATTCCTTCGCTACGACGGTTTACTATATAAAAGGGAAAAAAAGAAGTGAGGTTACGTCTGATATCATTCTGGCGCATAAGTAATACCAAAGTGGGAGGAGGAAAATACGCAAGTACGGCACACATTTTTTTTCTTTTTACTCAACAATTAACGGCAATATTCAGAGTATCATTGAGGTAATAAATATTTTAAATCAACATTAGATGACGCAGTTTCGATCACCACCATGGATTAAAAATACCAAGCATGGATACTATACTACTTTATGTACTCTTTGTGGTATATTTTGTTCCAATTGAGTCGTGCACATCGCGACACTTTGTGTCTTCTTGTGTACGTTTGTGTTAAAAAGTGTAAAATAATTGGAAAGCACCCATACATTCTCGCATATGTGCGAAAGCGAAACCCCTATTAAATCCCGCGGTTGCGTTAAATTCCAAGTCAAACCCCTAAAAAATCGCGTCGCGGTTAATTAAAGATTTGTAGGTTCATTATGTTGAAATACGGGTAGGTAGGTCTATAAATCGGAATACGGTTAGGTAATGCAATAATAATAATTGTAAATATATTTCCTATATATTTTTCATAAAAATTTAAAAAGTGTAAAATTATAATAAACGAGTTATTAGGAATGTTGTACTCTCGTTTATTGTAATTACTATGTATTTCTTGTATATTATTTAATAATAGCTAAACACATTAAAAATAGTATATTGTAACATTGCAATATTAATTCTGTAATTGGATGCACACAATAAGACAAAAATTATTACACGGGGTAAGCATTTAGTTTAAAACTTTGGCACTTTGGATTTACTAAAAAATGTAGATAAATTCAGGAGATTCTTTATTTCCAAAATAATAAATTTATTAACGCTCTTTCTATTTGCGATTATTTATGCAAATTAAATAAAGTAAAATAATTTTGAAAATATTATTCGATAATTGGTAAAAAATATTACGCAATAAGCACGTGTAAAGATTTCGTGTTATTGTACGCAGACCGAATTTTCATGGCCAATTTCATTTAAAAAGTATCATATATAATTTGTATCTAATTCTATTTTACATGATATTTTTTAATTTGTATTGCATAATTATCTTTTCTATAACATTGAATATTTTGTAAATTGTATGAAGAAAGATAAATAATAAAAATATTAAAAATCGTATTGTAAAGAAAAGAGGACCGCTGGTTGGAATCAGCGGGGGCGGCGGAGGGCCTCTTTAGATTAATTTTTCTATTGTATGAAATTTTAAGTTGGTCTAAAATAATCTTTTATGCGATAGATTTTCGTTTGCGCATTTACAATACGATTTTTTGTTTACACATTTATAAAGAATGTTACATATTACTCTCTAAAAGTCAATCAGTGAATTATCACTGAAAACGGTTATAACTATTGAATTATTCAGTGTTTTACTTGTAACTGTAAATCAGTGGGTATTCACTGTTTTCTGTAATAATCCACTGATTGACTTTTAGAGAGTAGACATAGCTACATGTTTTACATTGTAATAAATTATAAAATTAATTGTGATGAAAATATAATAATGACAAAGATGTCAAAAGAAAATGATTATGGTAAAGAAAAGAGGACCGCCGATCGAAATTGGCGGGGGTGGTGGAGGGCCTCATATTTTTGCAATGTACTTTCAATATAAACACAGTGCCGTGCAATTATTAATACGTAACATCGGCGTTACATTAGCATTTATTCTATATTAAGTATTACAATTTTATTGGACAATCTTGCTAATACAATCAATCCAATATTAAATAATCATCTAGGTACAATATCAGTAGTATATTTGCATTTATTTTATGACCAATATTGGGGAAATATTGGCTAATTCACTGCCAACATAACCAATGTTTAACCAATATGAGCTAATGAATTGTGCTTCTAGGCGCATATGCGATTAAGTGAAGGTTTAAAAAATATATAAAGTAACTATTAATGTAACTATTAAATTAGTTACTAGTTATCGAAAAAATGTAACTGAGTTAAGTTACAGTTACAGATGGAGAAAAAGTAACGAAGTTAAGTTAGAGTTGCCAAAAAGAAGTAACTGTAACTTCGTTACAAGTAACGAGTTACTTCCCAACCCTGGTTAAATAGCGCATGCCATATTATATACTAAAAAAAATCACATTTTTCTTTCAGCGCTTCTTCTTCTTCCAATTTCATTGTAAAGCTATCCAATAATCATAGTAAAATAAAATTGCAATTAAAATGTTTATCATTTAAATACGAAATACTAAAAATAAAAACGTAACTTCAATTTGACATTAAATTGCAATTAAATTATTAAATTATTAAATTATTAGATATCTCAATACACGTGTGTGGGTAACGTAATAAACATATTTTTAGGTAACTCTAAGCGACCGGGAAAAATTTAATAACGAATATAATTGGATATTACTATATATGTACGTATCTCTTTAAATATCTAATATTGAGGAACGAGACGTTGGCAAATATTCATATATGTCACTAAAAAAGCTCGGTTTAAATTTCATCGAAGATATTAACAGATTGACATTCTGCCTTATGTGTCGGACAAAAAATAGTTTGGTATAATTAAATTTCAACATTGTAACGCGCATCCCGAATATGAACTTTATGAGCTCTATGCACTCTAAATCACTAGTTTCAATCACGATGGCGCTAAATTGAAGCTAAATTGCATTACGGAGTCACACAGGTATCTCGCATGATTTATGATTATACGCTTACTGACCGTTCGATTTGCCCTTTGATCAACCGCGTCCAACATACATCATATATCGAATGTAACTCACAGGTCCTTGGTACGAGTGTGCTTGACGTCAAGAGCCTTGCTCAGAAAGATAGCTGAACTTTTGCCGAAGGATGTGATCGATATATCGAACGCGGTATATCGGTGGCGAATTGCGCTTGATACGAGCACACTTGTTACGATCTCTTCGATTGACAAGAACGATTGCCTGTTGACGCAAGCTAATCGTTTGCAAGCTAAGGATTCACGAAAATTCACGAGGGGCAGAAGTAAAGTTTTACTGCTCACAGCCGCGATACTGCGACCGTTCAGTTCTTTGTTGCGTAAAAAGAAAAAAGAAAAATATGTATCGTTATTTTTCGACAGATTACACACTCTGAAATTATTTCCTTTTGGCCGGTGAAAATTACAATTTACTCGAATCTCAATTAACGTAATGTTTGCCGCACGTAGTAAACGAGTAATAGTGTGATTTCTACATATTTTGCCGTATAATTCAAGCACACCTCGGTGCATTGAATAATGGCGCGAGAGTTTCCAAATTATTCCAAGCATCATAAATTTATTATTCAGATTTTAATCTGCCAACGCCAGCATGTTACACACGTGTATAATAAGGGAACAAGAGGGGGATGCTTTACGCACTTTTTCATATTTTTCACATTTCCTACACAACTGTCGAACACGTAACATACTGTTACATTTGTAAAAATCATGTGCTAATATTAAAACGATCCAGAATATATATCACAGACGTCTATCATATATTACGTATAGTTATTCAATATTGATAAATAACGTATTGATTTAATTATAATTTATAATTATTAACATTTAATTAATACGAAAACGTATACAAATCCAGATAATATTTAAATGCATTTACAGAGTATCAATGAAACTGAAACTGGAGGCCCACAACGCAGTGCGTTCCGGCATTTTATATTTATATTTCATTAGGATATGATTTGTATATGAAGATTAACGCACGACTTTTCATATATTTCTAACAGAAATGGAGCTTTTGTACCTTATAATCCAGGTTTTGATAACACATACGCGCAATGAGTCCTACATTTATTAATCACGATAAAACTGCAAAAGCTGCCGCGTGGTTACGTGTTTTTCGTATTTATATCAATTGAAATTGAACTCGTACGAAAATTGCCGGTATTTATTCTCAATTTAAAAGCTAAATCGCGAGGCTTTTTATGTTGGGATATTCAATGCTTCGTCAGAGCGTGTGACACCACTCGAACTCACGATATTTAACACACTTTCGAAAACGAAGTTAGTCTATTGGATTTGCCTGAGTTCTTCCTGAAATTGCGCAATTGAGAGTGGCATTACAGGAAACGTACTGACATCGACTGACGTCGGGCTGGCATTACTAGCACAGCAATTCTCATTCTCGGTCTTATAACCGCCATTTTTCGACCACGGCCAAGACGCGAAGTCGTCAAATAATAATGCCGTGGATATAGGTCGACCAAGTTGGTCGATAAACCGACCGTGTTTTAAACGACTGGCTAGCATAGATGAGGAGCATAGATGAGAAGTAATGTATGCATACTAGTGCAAGATATTCTAAAGTGCCTCCTACATCATTATTTATTCTAACATGTATATGTATAAGCGTGCCAGATCTTTATTACTTCCTTACGTTAAATTGATCACGGTAAACGCCACCATTTCGGGTTCAATTGGGCCGTTAATTTATTTGGCAATTATAACTGCAATTATGGCGTATTTAACCGTTTGTTAAGTCATATTATTAAATACTAATGTGTAAGTAACTAAATTAATACATTTAAATAATTAAAATAGGTGGATAGATTACTACGCTGATAGCATTGTAATTAATAGCTGCGTTGCATTGCTACAGTTTAATATGGGAAAAGTTCCATAACAACAAACGCATTTGTAATTTTTCATGTATGGAAGTATTACCATATAAGGGTCGCAATCACTTAATGGATCAGTCGTATTCGATATATTACAGCTATTCAGACATTATCGAAACACTCCATATGTGATGAATTAATTAGCAAAAGTATAAGAATTTCTGTACATGTTATAATAACAAGCACGAAGCAACACTGTTTGATCGTAGTTTGTTACAACTTGGAGTGAAACACATAAATTAATGTTTTTTTTACAGTTAAATTTACATTTCAATGCTGCTTTATTGTTTCTTTCGAAGCATGTAAAATTATTCAAAAATATTTATTTGTCGCATTGTTTGCATAATTAAGAGTAAAATAAACGGTTTTGTCAATTATAAGTCATAGAAGTATAAAATCGATTAATCAATTAAAATTGAAAATTTTATCTCTACTTAATTAGATTTCTTAAAAATTTCAATTAAATTTTAAAATATTTGACGTTTGCAGAATTGCAAACTGGTATTCTAAAATGCGTTGCTAACAAATAACAGCTTAACAAAGGACGTTGAGAATGCTACTACTCTTTTTTAAAAAAAAATTTTTTTTCGCTCGTAGGCGCCATTATTATAGAATAAATCCGGCAAACAATATATAGCTAAGTAAAAAAGAATCAGTGTAATGAACTCGTTCAGTACACTTTTATGTCGTTTGGATCATAGCCAAGTCGTTATTTTCATTCTCACCTCGACATGAGATATTTCTGAATTATTCAAATAATTTCCGACAAACCAATTTGACGTTAAAGACTAAAAAGACTTCAATCGTGAGTAATTTTATTATTTTCAGGATATGTTGAATGCTTTGATGAATTTCTAAAATTTATGCTTCTTTCACATATATATATGTATACTCCGACTATTGCTGTGAATTATCAGCTAGTAAAGATAATTTTCACAGATTTCTTTTCTAGGCATCAAAAAATGTAACAAACATAGTATAAAAAGTCACGCAAATTACAAATATATTGTTATTTGTATGTGTGAGCATTTATCTTTTAATTATCTTCACTTGAACATAACACCTGAATATAATAACTATTCTCTGTTTATCTAATCTAAGCAATAATTAGATTCTGTGCAACGAGATCGGCAAAGTTACTAATTATTAATTATAAAATTATCAATTATGTCGTCGCAATACCAGCGATTTAAACGTGTATTTGAGAAAGTACACTTAATCGATCAGGCATAGTATAACAAATGCTTTTGTAATGATTAGATGCAACTATGCAGCATTAGTCATAGTCGTATTTGTCCTGCGAATTGTTAGCTCTTAATTATTATGCAAAGCTGGATAATTATGGTGGATTGCATACTGCTCTGAACATCATATCAAATAGTAAATATCAAATCGCTCGATACGAACGCGGATGTGCTGCATACAGACTTAGCGTCAAATAACATGTTAATTGTAGTTACAATATCGAAAGAATATGCGTGTTATGACACAATGATTAATGCATTTTCACCTACGAGCATAACGTTATGCTTTGCATACTTGCTATACATCATCGTGAACGTAATAACACGTTAGGCGGAAATATTAAAAACTCTCTATCATAAAAATACGGCAAAGTCTTTATTTAGCAAATCTAACAGGTCTAATTTGAAACAAATTCTTCTTTCTCATACATATCATATCATTTCGTCAGTCTATCTGTTTGCTTTAAACTTTTAAACTTATTTTGCTATGTCCATATTTCTGAAATAGCGTTTATATTTACTAAATTTCTTAATTTTTACAAATTTTGATGAAAAAAATGTAAAATAGAGAAATGATATTTAACAGGTTTACTCAAGAAATTAAATCATCTATATTGTTTTTGAACATTTTTAATTATAACATAAGATTTTTCCTTTATGTAATATTTTTAATCAGTATCTAGATATTAATAAATAATAATATTAAAAAATTGTAACACACATTCTACAAGATGATTTAATTTTGTACAAAAATTATTTAGGTAATTGGATTGAAATGAATTCCGTTAACGGGCAAACTTATAGTTGTAATTTCTAAATTCTGTTCTACATTGAAATTATGATAGTTGCATTCATATTATATGGATCAATTAAACATACTTTCTCCGGTTTCAACGCATATTCATTAAGTCATTAATACACGATGCGTTCAACGATTCTCCACTACAGCGCGGCATTATTATAATTTGCACCAAATTTATCGTGTTTGTTGGCCAGTTGTTTTACGTGACCTGATAACAAACAGATCGAATTTTAATATTATTTGCATAAATTTGATCGAAGCTGCTCTACCCAAAAAGAAATAAAAGAGCAAAATTTTTCTGTAACTTTCGCAAAAACAAACCTGGTTCCGGTAGCCGTTTCGATGGAATTAATAATTTCGATATACCGTGCAAATGTCAAATTGAAATTAATTCAACATACTTGAGTGATAAATTATACCTCGAATCGTATACAACGATTATTGACGTACATTACATATTTCGGTAAATGGTATATGTATATACGATTCGTTTGCATTTGACATGACAGAAAATGATTACAGAGGAATGTACCGCGTACCCTGTTTTGTCGCGTGGCCGATGATCGTTGAAGCCATCACAGATTGATACGGAATGTTGATCACATTCTCGCAAAAGTAATACAAGTTTATCACTGTTGTCGACACGGAAACTGTATCGATTAGCGCTTGTGAATTTTGAATTCCCATTGGTATTGGGAGCCGGCAACAGTTTCAATGTGTTCCGTGTGTTATACGAATTAACAGAGAATTGACGAGATTATCGTATGAGAAAGTGAATTCTGTGATAAATATTTATTTTATAAAATTGAGAACGAAAATAGTGTAGTTTCTTGACGAGATTTTTCAAGTAAAAAGTAAATTTTAAACTCTAAGAGACATTAATTTATTCGAGAGAAAGTTTGTTCGTGTTATTAATTCCGTTTCTTGAGATCTCATAAAATTGATTCTATATTAATAAGCGTGCATGGATAAATGTACTTGTATATACAGTGTCGTAAGATCTGGACTTACTTTTATTTATGATTCTTTTGAACACTGAAGTCAGAAAGAATTTAATTGAACACCAGCTTTTTTCCATAATGTTTTAATATTCAGCATTATAAGCTTCCCTGAATTTAATTTTAGAAAAGTTTCACAACGGAACTTACAAACTAATTATGAGAAATAAAATTTGAGGTATTCCCTACACCTGTAACTATTTTCATTACGTCATATTTTGAATTTGTTAATATTAATAGGAAAAACTAAAGAATCTATATAAATATCTGTCTTTTCAAAAAGGAAAAGGCCATACTGAAACAATAGGATAAATTCGAGCAATTTAAATATTGTGCCGAGAAAAAACGAAAAATTGCAGTATTATTTGCATTTCCCGACAACAGAAACATCACTTGTAACCACGAAAAACACTGGAAACTGTTCACAGTACACGGTATTTAGATTTTTCGAATTTATCCTATTCTTTTTTGAAATATACTTTTCCCTTCGCAAAAAGTTTACTGTAACAATACCTAAGCTTCATATAAAATTTCATTACTTGCACATCAATTATAGGTAAGAATTTCCTGTGTCACGACAAAATACTTGCATTAAATAAGTCATTATCATTTATTATTGTAATAAGTCGCCATTATTATATAACAAATCCGAAATAAATCATACTCGTCAGTCGCATGGAAATACAAGCGTAGCATTAAAATTGAATTATCTTGTTCTCGTCGAAATCTCATAACCATATTCGTGTCAGAATCTGCTTTGTCGATAAAATTATCGAATTAGGACGAGCCATCAGTCATGGAATCATTAAATTTCACAGACGCATAAACCGGATAAATGCCTCGTTCCCGTTCTGCTTCTTTTCTCTGCCCTGGCAACTTTTTCTCGGAATTACGCTTAAATTTGTAATAAATTCGCGACTCTCGTAAGATGTTGAGCTTAATATAGGATAGAGTCTAGCTTTTGAGTAAGATTTCTCTATTGCTGTCCTTTCGATCTTTATTTCTCTCACTGTAATCTCATCAGTCGCGGAAACAGGTGGCTCGTTTTGATTCTATCTAACTTTAAATACCATTTTTAGTGCCACGAAAATACCGAATTAATATAAGTTATCGATTCTTGAGATCAACGAAAGAGTTAGAAGAAAAGTAGAAGAAATAGGAAATAATCTGTTACCATCACACGAAACTTAACAAATGCTTTAACGAATTTAATCTATCTTCAACAAAAGTTTCATTGTTGGTTGCAATCTCTTTCAATTTACAATATTACATATTTTTACATACTCCACAGATATTATACATAAATTCATTGAAGTATAAAATCAATTTCAAATTAAAAGAAAGACATAATATTAATTCAGTCATTCAATAAATGAGTTGTAAAACTTAATTTACAAACCGTTTATCTTCAACTACAAAAAGAATTTAACTTCGATGTCATAAGTTTGAATTATTATACGTATATTTTTATTAAACATATTATAATTATATGCCATATAAAAATCTTGATGCAGACGTTGCATTTTTTACGTGTATTTGATTCACGTTATAATATTTGGGAACATTTTGATTAGATTAACAATGATGGAACAAAAACATTAATTTTCTATACCGCAGTGATATAGACATTACAATGGTAGACAAAAAAATTGATGAAACAATCAATGCTTTATACAATGGCCTGTGAATGAACAACAATTTGTTATGCACAATGTGGACATAATATAAAAGTATAGAAATATTATAAAGTAAATGTACTATGTTGTTTGCGAAACCTGTTTCGCAGTATTTTCTGCAATATGTAACACGTCATTCGATTGCGTTTATAGAAAGATGATCGAATCGATAATGCGAACTCGTGTCGCTATTAACTTTTACTCATTTAGCTAACTGCGATGGAGCTTCTTTTATCGCCTACATCTAGAATTCCATAAAAATGGAAATTTACCGAGCGCACTTATGGTACGAGGCCAATCGATGCCACGGAAATCGTATGCGCTATGGACGAATTTTTCACACACCAGGTTACCACGTAAAATACAAATTGCTGCTTTCGCCGACCGATGTATCACGCGGGGGGGGGGGGCGCCATCTTAATATTTAAAACCATCTAGTACGCGAGAAAATTTAATTTCCCATCTTATACATTTCTTCCGGAAGATATATGATATAAATGTATCTCCGCGCGTAAGAATAGAATTCCGCCGCGAGAGAATGCAAAGATCGTTGTGAATGCAGCTGACATAAATTTCATGCGTTCGCGGTATAGATAGGTGAATAGAACGGTTTGCTTCTTAAGAAAACACCATCTAGCAAAAGAAAGAAATATAATAGTATTCCGATCTGCCCGCGATGCCCGCGAAGCAAATGTAGATCGCAAGACTATTTACTTTATCGACCCAGTCCTATAGCAAACAGCGGAAGTTCATTCAAACAATTACTACCAAAAACGACATAGAATCAATATACTAAATATATGTACGGGTAAATGATTTTGAAATGTCAATTAGAATTTAATGTTTTAATTGACAGTTTCCTACTGTAGTACAACGTTTAATATAAAATGATCAATTTAACGAACTTTGCTTTTGAAATTATTTCGGTTTGATTTATCGCGGAGTGTTATAGAGGAAAGTAAACTTTCTCTGGAAATGCAAAGCCGAATTGAAAGAAAACAATCCGTGGAAATCTTTACCCTTTACTCCGAAGCATCGTGGTAATCTGCTTTAGGAAAACAATCAAAAGAGAAAATACGCGGAATTCAAATTAAAGCTGCCAACTGTTTCAGTGATTTCTAGTGGCCACTTATCGAATCTTCAGAAAACGAGAGTCTCGAATCCTTAAATTCTAAAATAAAATTATTACGAAGAAAATTAATTGAAAAAAAAGTTTTCTTTAATTGTGTGTATTCAACATATATTTATGTCAATTTGCAGGGAACTGTGAAAAGTTCTTGGATTGATATTTTAATTTCACCGGTAAATACCGTCAGAACAAATTTTTTCGTTTGCCAAATATTTTTTTCTATACAAGAATATTGAATATACATGTCAAAAATTTAAATAAAAGTATGCTAATTATAGTTTTTCTCCACAAAAATCCCCACAGTTACAGTTTTATTGAAGAAAATGTCAAAGTAAACTTTCCACATTGACTTTATTCCCGTGTGATATGTCAAATACGGAAATGTCAAGCTGTACGTTTGTTAAGAATGTTGAGTACGATATATAACTGCGATATATTCGCGCCTTTAGAAAATCAAATTAATTTTAGTAAGGACAGGAAAGAGAGCGTCAAATAGAAACGCTTATTGCTTTTCACTATTCTCCAGGGATGCTTTTACAGTATCGATTCGCGCAACTATGCAAAATGTCTCCCCAGCGTCGCATTTCGCGGATAATTTCGGATTACACCTTTCATCAGTTTTTATGTCAAATTAATCATGCGATACTCACACATATATATGACGATTTTTTTATATCACAGTGCAATTAAAAAAGAAATTTATTTAATGTTTTATCGCAATGTTATGTACAAATTAATACGTTGCAACGCCATTGCGTAAATAATGTGGTTCTTGTGGTTTGCTGGATACAGAATTAACGTTTAACCACTAACGCGTTGTGGAATTATATTACACGGAACTGATTATCGATACCGCTTTTGTTTTTTTTTCCGGCCGATTGAAACAGTCGCTCGGGATGTAGCCAGTGTCCGAATAAAGAATCTCGTTGCGGTATAAATCCGGGTGAAAAGGGCCGGGATAGGCGATCGATTTACCTCGAGGATTTCCGCTGCAGGCGAGAATATCTAGCGGAAGGAAGAGCGAAATCGCCCGCGATATCGACGCCTACACTCCACATCTTATTTCGTCGTGCCCGCGTAGATCCCGATAAACCGATACACTTGAGAGGGATTCTGCAACGAAAATAGTGTAAAGGAGTTATTGATTTCCTCTACGCGGCGCGTCCGTTTCGCTCGTCGGACGACGAGATAGGAAAATTAAATGTTTGTTTCATGCGTTGCAGGTGGCATGGCATCCAGCAGATAAACAAACGAGAAACGCAAATGCTCGAATGGCCGTTATTGCCACTACGCTCTGTAAACGTGAGTTTCTCGCGAGTGTTACGGCGGAAACTTGCTCCAACCCCAAAATGCATGTGCAAAAATTAAATTAGTGTAATCCAGAATAGTAATACCCTCCCCGCTCCCGAAATATACGGTTAATATTAAAGGACGAAATTTACATTGATAATTTAGTTACGCTTTCAACGCACGTGCGCATTAATATTTAATTACAATTTTATTGGACTTGGGATTTTCCGAGCAAACGCAACATTCGAACGAATGGCTGTGCGGTTTCCCTTAAGCTAATCCATTTTCTGCTTTTGTCCGCTCGAATTGCTCAATAATATATAAAACAGCTCGATCAATAATATTTTGAACCGTATCACAATCTCCCAAAGAAAGACGATAAATTTTCATCCTTTTTAATAATTCACCCCTATTAAAGTTTAACGATTCATTACAACTTCTCGTGCCCTATATAGCAAAAAAAACTGAGCGAGATCAAAGTGGAAAAACATCTCTTTCGCCACTTCAACCAAAATATTCTTTCCTGCGCAATTCTACGCGGAAAATACAGCTTTGCCAGCACTGGCCAATATTTATTATACGCTTGCACGTTTATTTTGCCGTATACTCTGTGGACGTTATCGTATCCAAAGTTTTGATTAGAACCAGAACGTCAGGTTGGGATCCCAGTTTCGCTGGGACTCGCAACAGCAAGGGAGGGCTTCGCTTCGGTTTGCACACGGACCTGATTTGTCACTTCTCGTCCTGTTTCTATCTATAAAAGGGCACTTAGAGCACGACAAACGTATTTCGTCCTGCACGAATATCACTTGACTATATCTCGACATCTTTCCGTGTGTGTATTGTGCGGATCAGCTCTATTAATACTATCGCCCGGCATCTGTTTGTGACTCCTCCTCGCGTATTTTCTCTCTTCAATAAAAAGAACGTACATGATATATTTTGGGAACGATCTTTACAAATGATCTCGCGGTATGGGTGAATTAGCTTCAATAGGGATACCATGTCCGATTAATACTATTGACATAAAGTGTCCACTCGTATCTCTGTAGCATTGCGAACGAGCACTCTACCAGTACGAAGTGCACTATTGATCTGCCCTAAACGCGTTCGGAGTGTTACGATGAGATGTGTCGTAATTAATTGCTCTTAGCAATCTGAATAATTGTGCTGGTCCAGGAATAAGACGTGCGCCAGTACTCTAATAATTAAAGAGAAATGTAATTGGTGACTGGGGAGACGAGATAAACTTGCCTGCTAATCTCCTTATTTCGCTACGAATGGAACACATTGATTAATGTTATTAAAGGAATTATTTCCAATTTATTAATTGTTTGAAAATGCAAATGTACGTCCGACGCGAGATCGTACATACGCGTGAACGTAATAGTCCGCAATAAGAGACGTTCTAGCCTCCCAAAACTCCATTCAACTCGAACAAGGGACAATTCTGTTTCCATGCATTAAACGCCATGCAGAATTGCGAAAATTGCCAGTTAGCCGACCCAGGGACGGATGTAAGTTCTGTGTAGTGAATCGATGGCATGGCCGAGTTGTGTACATCGAGCAAGAACTCGCGGTTCCAACTCGCCCAACTCCGTTTATAGCCCCGGTCGCTTCCCGGCTGCATCACCTGACGGCGCAACTTTACGACTGGCCGAACACCTGCGGAAACGAGCTACGTCTCTCGAATGAGAAAGTAATTCCGCTTTCTGACTTCTGCGCTTGATTCGCCGAGTCAACTAAGTTCCGGACGATATATGGAATCTTGATTTGATTATTACGGCATTTGTAGCGTGCGGGTTTAAGTCCAGATCAGTTTTCTCTAAGTTTCCTCTTGTAGCAGTTATAAATCGTGAATTGGGAAACATGACGCTATACACCTGAGAAAATGCTCGTGGATAAACTATAAAGAACGAAAACTCTTAACTTTTTTCTTGTAGCAATTATAAATCGTAAATTGGGAAAAACAAAGCAATACAAGAAGAAAATTATTATGGATAAAAAATTTTATATTACGAAATTTATATTTTTATTTTTCAAAGTAAATTTACATTACGAATTTTATATTTTTGTATTTTTGTATTTATATTTTTATTTATTGTATATTTTATCGATTTATATTTTTAAGAGGAGTATGTTATGATTAAAATACGAGAAAATATCCTTTCTCATAGACACTACATTTACAAATACAATTTAATTATATTTCACATACATAAAAATAAATATGAGAAGTACAAAAATATATTATATTTACATACGCACTTATTTGCATTTCTCTTTAATTTAATAGTTCATAGAATATAGGAAAACTTAATATAAAATCATAATACAAATTCCTTACTTTATTAAAAACGCAATTTTTACAGAGAAAAAGTGAAAGACATTTTATATATTGTCAATACATTTATTAATTTGTATATAATTTTAAAAAATGGTTCATATTGGTTGTAATTATATTAAATTACAGTTATGTCAATGCAAAGAGTCATATAAGTGTAATTTAAAATTTCTTACAAATCTTATATTTAATAGTAAAGAATTCATATTTATATTGAATTTTAATTTTTTATTCACATATTTAGTAGTAAGAAATTCACCGTTACATGAGATAAAAGTTATTGATTGAAATATTTACAGCAAAATGTGAGATTGAGACTCTAATAATTTATGAAAATACTTTGTTTGCATGAGTTTATTTATTGTGTCACATTTTTATTGAATGATTAAAGAGAATAATTTCAGAAAACTCTTACGTTATATCAAACGGTAATAATGAGTAAAATTTCTTAACAATTTAATGAGATACCGCATGAAAAAATTTGGGTACCTTGAATTACTTCTGACATTTCGGATTATTCTTAGCACGACAAAAGTTGCACACACGAAATGGTGCGTTGTTAGATGCTGGCAACATCCCTTGAGCGAAAGTAATTTGGAATTCAGGCTTTCATGTTAAACTTACTTTGCTGAACTTGCGTATATTACACATATGCAATAACTTTGTCTAGCAAAGTCACGTTAGGAGCACAATTAGATTTTCAAGGAAATGTTCATTGTTATATAATATAATCCATCATTACCATGTTCTCGATTAGTTAACGTGAAAGTATAGCGTCATATCATAAATGAGAATTTATTTACTTTTTTTTCAATTGTTAATTAAATGCCATAATAAATCTGATATATTTTTTAACCGTGATTTTAATCAATTCCATCTGAAACAATGTTATTGATATATAGTACCTATTATACATTGAACTGGCAATATTATTTCAGTTTATACATAAGTTAACATTAATGTGTACATATGTATTAACGCGTGTTCTGTCTACAGCCGCAATTGTAATGGTTTCATGTCAGCAACCAATTAATTCCAAATATTGGTAAATACATATTATACACAATATCGCATTAGTCATCGTTACTGGACTTAAATATTTTCACTTCTAACGACAGCTTTTTCACACAGGGGAAATCTTGTCCTACTTCTGCAAACTAAAATTATAATTTTCACGCCATTATTATTTTATCAAAATAAATAATTACGATATTTAGATACGTGGAACTAAAACATTTTGGTAAATGAAAATGCATTTAAAAAAATGTTCGTAATTACGTTACTTGTCTGTCCCTCTTTATAACAGGCATTTCTATTTATTTCTATAAATATTACCTGACTAACTGTATGACGTGGAGGGAAAAAGAGAAAAGAGAGAATGGCAATATTGACCTGACCCTTGATAAGTCGACGTGTTTACTACCAGCAAGGGATATACGCATATACCAAAATTGAAGCAAACCAGAACTGTTCTATCAAACATTACGGAGGCAAGCACTATCCCTCGCAGAGACAGGGCTAGAATTTTTTATCACGTTCTGCACCATTATCGTTTCACCCTCCATTTTCCCTCAAGAGCGAAGTTAGTTTCCCTGAGTAGACTTTTCTTGCAAACTCATGCGTTACGTAGAGTATATAGACGCTCCACCCTCGATAAATATTTCCATCACTATTTATCGAGACTAATATATACATTGAATATGCAATATGATTCCGCGATATCAGAAATTATCAATTTGTTTTCAAAAATTTAAAGCTGGGTCAGGTGACTCTACAGATATATAAATATATTGAAATAATTTATCAGGAAAATGGAAAACTTGCATTTAAAAAAGTACGGAGACAACGATGCTGTAGCTATAATTTTACTTTATATTACTTTATTATAATAATTAATATTTAATTTATACATAGTCAAGTAGAGTTGCGTACTTTCGAACATTCTGTGAAATAAAATTAAGCATTTACATTTTTTCTTCTTTTCTTTTTGTGAACAACATTTTTACTCATTTAACCTTTTGTCTAATTACTCTCTTAATTAGTCCAAATTGTAATTATCGAGAATGTGAATAGTTTGTCACATTGCTGCGAATAGCGATGTAGATTGAAGAAATGCGGTGAAGCGTATCGGAATAAATCACATAAAACCGAGAATCTAACTCTGTAATTTTAAAGTTGCGCAATGAACCGAAATCTGGGTGCATTAGTTTTATAAAATAATACATTTTTTCAACTCTTGCTTGACTTGTAACCAGTAATGTACTTCTGCTTTCATAATGAATTCATTGTCCGTTTCAACCAAAATTCGTTATTATAGTTACATTCTCGTGTAAGCATATGTGAAACAACGAAGTTATGTGACTTTTGTTAAACATCAAAGAAAGCAAAAAATTTCTCTTTAAAACTACAAATACTATTTTCCATTTTTCCTAACGAGATCAAGTTTATCAGCGTCCTTTTAAAAAATTGGCTTGTATCATATTTTGATAAATGTTTTGTACTTTTATCGAAATAATTTAAATTTATTGATAAATATTGATTAAATTCCCGATCTATTTTATGCAATCTTGATATGAGATAAAACTAAAAACTAAAACGGATAATACTCCAAACAACCACGTTAAAAATCTTTGAAAGAATTATCAGCATTGCTATTTTTCGAAGACATGATTTATTAAAACGAATAGAGAGAGTGCATTTTTCATGCTTTCGGGCATTCCACGAATGATCGATCAACATCCGTTCTAATTCTCGTTGATAGCACGTATATTATTATTTTATGATTAAGCCCGCACTTCCACTGAGATATAAGCCGTGCACAACGTTGCTTCCTACATAGTTTATTTAAAGTCTGTTATACCACATATGCGGAAGTTACGGCCAACAAAGATGAATTAGGCAGTAAATATCGCTTAGGTTCGACGAATTTACGCCAGCAGCAATCATTATGCAGCATTGTAACCAGGACGTAACGTACGGTATTATTATATGCAAGGATGTTAGGCGGATACGCTGTGAATGCCTGCGGGATATCGTTGGGAATATCGACATATCTGAGTCGCGTCTATACGCAGATGTTTCCAGGATATACCAGATTACGTTACCTCCCTGTTGCCAGGCTGTACGCCACAATATCCTGAGATTCCTATATGTTCATGTGAGACCATAGAAATCGTAGATGTACGTATGGAGATTGAAAAGCTCCTTAGGAAAAAACTTATATATAAATTAAGAACAGTATATACAAAGGAAAGTCCTCTATTGTGAAATAGGATTCTAATACGAGATAGCAGGTTTTCAACTTCCAAATTCAATGACAAATATTTTTTCGCAACGATTACACGAACAATCGATTTTCCACTAGACAGATTTTACTCCAAGGGCTATAAATTCATGATGGACCCAACACATGATGTCTATTGATTTAGCAGGAACTCCACTATCTCATATTAGAATCTATCTTATAATCAGGGACTTTTCTCTACTATTTTCTAACAATACAAAAAAATTATATATATATATTTGTTTACACACCTCCACACGTATTATATGTGTCTGGCATTAATTTTCCATTAATTTAATTTGCGTTAAAAAAGATTAAATTGCAGTGTCATTCCCTAAGTTTCTCTTGAAAATTTTATAATTTGATTGTAATAGTCAGTTAGTATTTTCAAGCGATTAAAATTGACGCGACGGATCCTTTATCGTTCCCGTTAAATTGATATTATTGTTTCAACTGTGTGTTATACCGATATCTGACGATTATAATGCACGAGTGCATTATATCCTGAAAAAGTAATCCCGAGCCAGGCGGATCCCATGCGGCACTCCACCCATAAATTATGCCCGAAGCAAAGATTCATGCGCGGTAAATGCAAAATACCAATATCCCAGAGAATTCGAGGCAAGTTACCTATAAGGCGAAGTTACCTCTTGTTAAGATGCTACAATGTTAACGCGATTGATGTGTTCTTAACGAAACGGGCCGTGGAGCAAGTTTAAGAAACTTTAAACAAGTTCAGAAGTCGAGAGATGCATAGACGAAGTTACGTGGATTGAAGAAAATTTAGCGCCTACACTATAGTCTTATACTATAGACGCGGCATTAATGCAACTTAGCCATCCCGTCCTTCGAGTAGTCTGATTAAATTAATAAGCGGATTATGTGCGTAACAATGAGGTCGGCTAGTGTGAAATAGGTACGCAACTTTCAGGTTATTTATATACCCATGGTATATTTTAAGCGTTTCAGGGGTCGCTCTTAGAAGATGTTCGCAGTGAAGTTTTTTAAACATTATAAAAAAGCCCGTCAGCAATCAATATCCGATATTATTGCAACAAAGGTTACATTGCGATCGTTGTCAAGTGTGTAAAGGTTAAAGGAACACATATTGCTCTTTGAAGAAAAGATTCTATCGGAAATGCGAAAAGAAGAAAATGTTTAATTTACTTGTCGTTTTTTTAAGCGGAAATGACAATTTATTTTGTCGCTGCAAGCTATCTGTGTAGCAACGATATAGTGTAAAATTCAGAGAAAATGCACATCTCACTGATGTATGCTGATTTAATTCTTTTATTTTTTTAATCAGGTCTGCGACCTGAAATTCGTGCCTCGTGGCATGAAAATTTAATTTTGTGACATATGTACGAAATTAATAATGTTATTTTTTCGAGTTTTTTGAAACGTTTTACACATGCACGAACGCACATAGAATATTTTTTTAATTAAATACATTTAATTAATCTAATTAAAGCGCATTTAATGAGACATACATAATAGCCTCATAAAAATTATTCTCTGAGCTTGATCGTATAAATCATTGTAAATGAGAATGTATTTTTCATTTAAATGAGGAATAAATTTTCTTTGAAATGAACATGCATCTCTTACATAAAAATAATTTTTTCAAGAGTACATACATTTCTTATTTAAATGAAACAATAAATTAATTCTTTTTGAAGAAAATAAAAACGATTTTTATTTGAATGAAAAATCAATTCTTTTACATGATTCTTAACTGATATCTAAGGAATGTGAGTCTGTCATATACAAAGCTGTTTAATCTCTATTATCTTATTTGCTATTCGTAAATAAAAACATATTTGCGAGAAATCATGTCAAGTCAGGCGAAACGTTATTATTTCTGAAGCTGCATACATAATTCTTCAAAAACACCCACGGGGTAATATTGTGAAAGAAATCTTGATGACAATATAGGATTTGACAAGAATGCAGACAGATCGCAGACAGATGTTCTTAAATCAAACCTATTTCAGATTAATTAGAGCTTGACCATCGCACAACACCTATATGGTATTCATCTGTCTTTTGTTCAGTGTACAAAAAGCGTCTAATCTATTTCTTCTGTCAGCGCGGCGTATTCTACATTAATGAGTGCCATCCGTTTGGAACGGAGCAGATATTTAACACGTCGCCATTAGCCAGTTGCATTGTCTTCGGCTTTTCCCAGCTCCAACGATCACGTCCGCAAATGTTAGCAATTGGTTAGCGAAATAGCTTTTTCTGCAATACCAGTAAATAATTCATACGGCGAAGACGTCGCCGTTTCACGGAACTTTATGATCGTTCTATCTATCATCGTACCGCAAAGGCAAAGAACGTTCTACGAAGCGAGGGCAAAATCGCCCCCCACCCTTCGTGCTAAATTATACGGACTTGTCCTGCGGAGTTGGTACGTATTACGTTCGCGGAAATTCCGCCCGACAAATGCAATTTTCTATGGTTGATAGGGTTGTAATGCATACACATACGTGCAACACATGCGTACGAACGTGCATGCAAACATAAATATGCACTTTGTCAACGTCTCCTAAATCGGAAAATGAAATCCAACGTCAATCTGATAACTAAATATATACTTGACTCGGCTAAATGAATAATTATTCTGTTTATGTGAGCAGGTGGAGTCCATTATCTATTTAGTACATAATTTGGCAGTCATTTATCTTGATTAGAAACAGATAAGTGACGCGGTCGCGATCTCTTTCTCGCTCTCTCTCCATACCTATTTTTTGTCTTTTTAATTATATATATTAGCTATTATAGTAATTATATTAAATTAAGTTTGGAAATTATGCATCTAATTAGACATTATTTGTTTAGTTTGTAACTAATTTAGTTATGATCTGCACGTAGCTAACACTGCTTACGCCTTACATTAATCCAGCTTTGACATGTTTGTAAGGGCTCATGTAAATTCCCTGTTGTATAGTTACTTATATGTGCATGTATTATCTGTGTGCTTCAACGGACATTGCCCTAAGGTGCAATAAAATCTCTCCCTTTTCTCTCCCCCCTTCTTTCTCTCTCTCTCTCTCTCTCTTATGTCTTTCTTGGCTGTATTATATATCCAGTCACGCACGTAAGGGCGTGCTACATTTCAAGTTTTTGGAATGCCTTCTGCTATGACTCTATAAAGCGCAAATTTCGAGGTCGCGGTAAGAAACGGCGTTACGTCCATAAATTCAGACATTTCTCGCCGACACTATTTCAAATCTTACTAAAATATCAAGTCTCGATTTATTCGCCCGCGGGGCGATAAAATTTCGAGCGAACGGTAAAGCGAGATTATATTGTGCGCTACATCAGTGATCCCGCGACAAGTAATAACGGAAATACGGCTAAGATATCGAGAGAGAAGGAATTACCCGAAGGGGTATTCCTTCGTGTCTACAAAGAAGTCGTATTATGAAGAATTATAAAAATGCAGAAATATGGAAATGTGGGGAAAACTGCACAAAAAGTTTCTTCTCAAAGTTATAAGCTTTTCCATGCCTCTGAAAATTTTATCAGGAAACGAGCGAACAGACAGCTAAAATTGCCTGCACCCAGTTATGCGCTGGTTTTTACTACTGAAATTTTCAGAAACCCACAAAGACCTGTGCGCCACTGGAAGGAAAAATTGCCTCACACATCCTACGCGTGCAAATTGGTCCCTGTGATTTCCTACCTAAATGAATATTTTTTGCGCGGGATCGGTTAATCGCGAATTCATAACCCGGTTCATTCGTCTAATTTGATTTCCGTTAGAGTTTTTATGTTTCATAGCCACTTTGCGTTATTCATTTATTTCTTACATTTTTCAATGTCGATATTTCCCGTGAGACATTGAAAATGGATGTATGCTAATGGATTGTGCACCCTCCGCAATTTTTCTCGCGAGCGCGGCGAAGTCTATGCAGAAAGCATCCACAGTAGCGGAAATGTCAAAAGTACAGTGTCAAAAAAAATGAAATAGCATCTTCTACAAGAGGATAATGGTCAAAGTTTACTTTTCCTTTATTTGAAAAAACTTAAGTTCTTTCTTGCTACAAGTTTGATATATCTCAAGAACATCCTTCGGAAACGAGCTTCGTGCAATGTAAAATGCGTGTCGCCTCCTTTTTGCTGACTTCACGTTTTGAGTTATATAACAAATTCTGTAACGTGGAAAAAAAATCCCGTACACCATGTCTATGCAAATTCCTCTTTTTATTTCAACAAGAGGAATTATTCGGCGTGGAATTATTTATCGTCAACATGGAAATGTTCTCTATGATGCACATACATTATCTATACAAGTAACACGGAGCATATTCAAATAAGTATTTTGTTTATTTTTCGTTCACTTCAGTTTCCGTTCAATGATCTCTCTTGCAAATTTAGGCGGTGGATTGTAATTAATGGACGCGAAATATAACGGTGTCGCCGACCGCGAGCGAATCTCAAATATTTGGGGAGCGTCAATTATTATTCCTTTGAAAAAAGCAACGCCGCGCGACAAGTCGCGGTAAAATCGAGAATAATCTCGTCGCTGGTGAAACAACGTAACGGGGTAACCGCGACACAGGGCGAAAAGTAAGGGGAAAAACGATATCGATGGTAGTTTGCCTTGAATCGAGTTCACCGGATTAACGAGCGACGTGGTTGCCTTTGCAGACGCAAAGATAATACACGCGGTCAAAGCCTCCGCGGCACCAAAGTCGGCCGGATCGATCCGCAGTGTTTTAATCAAGCGCATCGTAAAAACACGAGCGAGAGAGCGCTCCGCTTTGTCGCGTTGTCGCACGAATCACTTATTGTCGGAGATCCTCTTGGGTCGCGTTACGCGTACGCCACGTTAAAGTTAGGCTTCGTATTTTCTCGGCCTCAAAGATATCATTTTGCGCGCGCGACTGAAAGTTAGTTTGAACACCTCGCGAGGGTAATCCTGCTACACGTAAGGGAAATCCACGAGCGTGAAATGTGAAAAAACTCGTCGGTACCGTGGCCGGAAAACCAGCTTATCGCTTTCCCAGCGACTCGGAGAACTTGCGTGCTAGCGCCTTATAACTCTCCGTCTCCCGATGGCACAATCGTGAAACTACGTCTAACAGGATGAATCCTAATTGGTCTGAAAAAGTTTCACGAACTTAATTTCAGTCCTTTAAATTAATTAGGTAGGTTCTTTCAGAAGATTTTTTTTTTATGGCACTCATATGTTAGCGTCGTGTCAGAGTAAGCATTCACGATATAACAAACTCAATTTTTAAACGCTCTTAATAGGTTTTGGCCCGTGAATTTTTAGTCCATCCAAGAAAAATAATATAACACCGAGAGAAAAATATACTCTCTGAAAGTCAATTAGTGGATTACCACTGAAAACAGTGAATACTCACTGATTCACAGTGTTGTAAGTACACCGCTGAGACTTTCAGTGGCAATCCACTGATTGACTTTTAGAGAGTAGACATATTTCGTAACATATCTAAAAAGAAATTTCTCGACAAAGGCTATAGAGACCGTTTCCTTCGAAGACTGTTTCCTTTGAGATCGAAACTACAACATAATTATATAACGTAATTGCGGATTCATGATTTTTCTATTTTTTATTTTCCTCCATTTTATTGTTTCATTATTTCATCATTTCATAACCATCTGATTTTTCTCTTGACGTTATCAGATGCACTCGTAAGATTCACTTTTGTACGGGGCGGTTTTTTGAAACAGGCGTTAAACAAGCTCTACGCCATTTTGAAGCGTAAAGTGGAGGAAATACGTTGCTCGCCAAGACCGCGACCCGAATAAAACAGGGCAAGTTGTGTGTTCACAAACAGCACACCCTTCCTTTGTGCCAACGACTTGGGGAGGAAAAGAAGTCGCGTACAATGCCTTTCTCGCCGCGAAAATTCATAGGAGTTGGCATTGTTGCGAGCCTTAGCGAGTTTTTATACTGGAAAAACGCGCGTATAAGCGAACGCATTACAATGTGACGTGATCCTCAATAAAGATGGTACACGTTATTGCACGCCATCCAACAAGATCATACATTTATGTTGAACGCAATGTGAATCCGACCCCCTTCCCCATGGTCGTATATTGTAAGGTATAATAAATAAAGATGATATGTGCGCGAGTCGGATTTTCCGGAAAAATTTATACATGCAGAAAGTTGCAAGACGTCACGTCTTTGCAGCGCCGCATATTCCGCGTAGAATTTAGAGTCAACTTTGTTCCCCTACCAAGAATGTGGTGAGAAATTGCTTCTCGCTGGATTCTAATCTGTGTTCAATCTGAAATTAAATTGATAAAAATCGGGGAAAAGATCTTTTATAACGTGGATGCGCAGAGCAGCGGGCGAAACGTGATGTAAAGAACGAATGCTGTTTTCATAAGCGTAAAGAAATGCCACATGTTGAAACGTCATAACGAAATGAAAAGGTAAAGCAAATGGAAGCGGATGCGTATATCGGACGAGTGCATATCCTTTCTATATGTACCTCTTTGATTAAACTAATGTGTGCCGCTAGAGAAAGTACATTTTTCTAGTTCTGCAAGAACGACGTAATCGAGTTTCTTCAAGGATGTCTAGGAACATTGTATGCGCGCTCGTCTCATTTAGACATTCGCCCCCACTTATCTTAATAACACCGCAAGGAAACGCGATAAAGGTCATTTGCGTATCAGAAAGAGCGTACCGAAGAACGAAAGTATAAAAGTATGAATAATGTTCGGCGGCGCCGCATCGTTTTGCATTACCGGCGTGCAATTTACGAGCGACCAGGGATAAACTCCGTATATCAGCGGGTGCGTCGTATTTTCTAGTAAATTTCTGGGTGTCCAGGGCGGGTGGGAGGGGGAACAATGCGCATTTCAAGGTGAATCAGCACAATTATCCACGTGAAAGACGAGAGCGAGTTGCGTGGCTGCTTGAATCGCGCATTACGACGTGGCACGGAATGGCGATAACGTCGACCGATAACGTGCGATATTGCCCCGCGCTGCGCATTACGTACGTACGTAGGCCGGGTATATCTTTACGGTGGATGAAATCTAGGGTCGCGATTACAAGCCGTGCTCGCACGCAGCGACGTAACGAGGGGATGAATCGACTCAGTTGTCGTAACCCCGGCCGTTGCGCTGACATTTCGCGGCTGTACTTATATCCCGGACTTGTGTCCCTGAGCTTGCCAAGATTGCGGGAAACACGAATGTTCGATATTTGAATAGAGGTGGCGAAATACGAGACACCGAAAGAGAGCATCGTGGGCGCCCGGAACATTTGAATAGAAGTGCCAAATTGTCGTCGTTAAACGTAATTTGCGAAAAGTGAACATTTGAGCGAGCGGTGTGAGTTAGCATGTTGAAGTTGCCGGCTCGCGTCATGTCTTCGACTTTTTAATATCTCACTTTACGAGTGTTATCCATGTATCCCGCAGTCGCGCTTAAGCGACACGATTTGCATTTCTCTTACGTCCCCACCATCACGTCCTTTGTCACTCAAAGTGCAGAATTTTACGAATTGCAAAATGTGTCTCGAGGAGAGATGGAGTGATATATATTTCAAGCGCGATTTGACATCTCATACTTTATGTATTTCTTTCTATTGCAAATCAATAATCCCACGCTCGGCCGAAGGAATTGTTTGGCATTTAAATGATCAGTCCAGGTGGATTATTTTTCTTTTAAGCGTACTTATTGATTTCCGGCAAGCGCGTTTGCACGCGAAATCAATGGTATTTCATTCTGGGCACTGTACGCCCGCCGAAAAGCGCATTAACCTTTGCCCTCGGTAGTGCGCGATGCGCGATTTTACCGCGATTCGCGAGCAGCCTCTTGAATTAATTGACGGAAGGATTCCGGGGCGCAGCGTATGGTAATGGAACAAACGCGTACTATTAAGGAAATGCGCACGGAGGCGCGCGGAGGAAATTACTCCGATAAAAGGTGGGGGAGAGCAGGTAACAGCAGAGCCGTGTTCTATCATTCCCTCGGGATTACGTAAACAACCCTTGCGCCAACACGCGCACTCGAATTGGACACACCCTGCTCTCATGCCGTGGCGTATCGCCCCGAAATTTCGGACGTTGACCGTACATGTATCGCGCACGTATGTGCGCGAGCAAATAAGACGCCCGCGGGGAACGCTGCCAAATTTACGACCCCACGTAATTTCGCGTACGTGAATGCGCACCGTTTCGTCATGCGAAATATATCGGAGAATATATATTTGCTATACTGATACGGGGAACAAAACGTTATCCGATCGCCATTCGTGGGGAATTAATTGATCATTTTTAGCGTAGAAACATTCTTCCCTTCGATTAAAATTTCTTCTATCCGGAGTTTCCGAAAATATCTAATCATGAGATATGCTCGACAAGTCGTTGAGTTTGATTCGATCTCTTTCTTTTTTTTTGTTTTTCTTCGACTTATTTGCCCAAAGAGAAAGATCAAGAGAGAGCGAAACTTGGACTTTAACTCAATCTGCTTTCGAGTTCGCGTCTGGAATTAGACCTGCGCCACAAGTCAGCTTTACAATACAAAATCAACCCTGGAACTTCATTGTCCGAGTTCGTACGTCCCTCGGATGAGCTTGATGAAGTCCTTTATCCGATATGCGAGAACGTTAACGTTCAGCGCAAAACCATTTTCATTGTCGCCAAATGAGTCTCGGTCTCTGAATAATGGACGTACTAACGCCTCCACCATCATCATCGGCGCGTTGTCTGCCGCGAAGCGGCGAGATTTCTGGACAATGGGACCCGGACGGAAGTCCTGCGAGCCGAACAAAACGAAGCCACTTGTTACGCGTAATGCGATAGAAATTATTTTCCTCGGCGCTGCCGTGCATCGTACGCTCGCGTGAATCTTGCGCCTCGATCGATGTTGCGCTTATTCTCGTGCAATCGCCCGTGGTAAGGTCGAAAGACCTAAAAGGAAGCTCCTGTCACGGTAATTGATGGACAAACGTTCGACTCCGGGATACGCGTATTGACTACCCGAGCATCCTTAAAGCGCACTCAGGCTATTGCACAACAAAGAGAAATATGTCTTGCTGCATTGTAAATGCGAGCTCTCTGCCCGAAAAGTACATCGAACAAATATAGGTCGAATCGACTAAAATAACAAAACAAATAGAGCCTAAGAAATATTATTTTAACACTTTTTCGAGAACTGTTAAAGAGGAAGATTGCGATATGCATTGTGAAACGCGTATGAAAATGTGTATCACGATTGCTGCATATTCTACTACTGCAAAATATACAAAAAGACAAAGAGGTGAGGCGCGATCGATATACGCATGGCGCAACAGTGGTTTGAAAAATTCACAGGAGACACGGCATCGAGAAGGAGACAAGCCACCGGAAATAGTATTCTCTGAAGACCACTGTTATCATGTATAAGAAGTTAACTTGAGAATGTAGATTTCTCCTAGGAACAGAGATACGATTAATTTTGATTAAGGAATCGTTGCTGTACTGGTATCCAATTTTTCTACGGACGATCGTAACTAATCGTAAACTTCGAACTTTGATTTTATATTTCATATTGTTTTTAAACCGCACACCTTTTATTCGTTTTTCATTTAACGTTTTATTAAATTTTTATCCGATTTTTGCGCGACAAGCAATTTACCGAGACTTATCTGTACACGAAAATATTGCATTTGGTGTCTATGTTATAAACGTCTGCTTGCACGTTTGTTTGCTCGTGTAATTTTAAAGTTTAATTTAATTTTAATTAGAGGTTTACAGTAAATTTCGTTGCAAACGTTAACGTTAGACACTTTTGACTTTAAATTTAGGAAATGCATCGAGTTTTATTGTATCTTCCAAAAGGATATTTGTATCATTCAATCACGAAGACAACAAGTAACTTGTATTCGCTTAATGACTGTAGCACAAAACTCATTGCAAGCCGCAGTCAAACTTCCCTCGTTGCTGTTTCAAATTATCGTTGCTAAAACCCATGAAACTATAACGCATGGACACCATTTTGTACCGTGAAACACGATTTCAGTAATTATAACTACACATTTAAACTTCATCGGTCGCTACGACGAGGTACCCTTGACGTCGCAAGGGAAATAAGTCTACTACGCACGAGGGCAGGTTTACGTATCGTGACCTGATCAATACGTTAGGGGAACAAAAGATTGATCGTGGATTTCTCGAGCTGCTTTTCGATAAACGCGATTGTCCAATTTGCATTTGGACGAAGATCACTCAGGAAGAGATAATTAATTTAACACCTACCTAACTAGCAATTTCACGCCAATCAAATTTATGTAAGACCACGGTATTTCAGTCTCCCACAATGTGGAACTCACCACCCACGATCGACGCGTTCAATCCAAGTTCTAGTTCGTACGCTAGTTTAACAGGTGTCCAACTTACGCGCGTCGTCTCTCCCGTGAACAAGCGGGCACCTTCGAACGGCGAGCGTTGGGAAAAGGCGAATCTTCCACGGAAGAAGATTCCTCGAGCAAGCTGTACGAGGATCCAAAACTTCCGGGCGAATTCGTGAAGCGTCACCGAATCCACCACCCGCGTCTTTCACTTCACTTTTCCCTGCGACATTCCCGACGAGTGTGAAAAAAAAACGAAGGTGCTCACTTGTTCACTGGTAGTCCTCCAACTCCCTCGGGATTCCCGGAGTCGCCCGGTACCCTTTAAATTAACCGGTCGCGGAACCGAACGGAACAACCGCGAACAGTCGGTCTCACTCGAACATGAACCATATGTAAATGACAACTCGCGAATTACAACTCAACTAGTTGCACGGCTAAGACACTGATCTCGCGACGATAACGGATCTCACACGTGTGACGTTGACGCTGTCGGTGACACGTCGTGATACGTCTCTGACTGACCTGGTTTCCGGAGAGGATTCCCCTTCCTAGCTGACGAGCGCGCGGGAACCGAGGCTCATGACAAAAGTCAGTCGAACGACGAATAGCGGACCCGGCGGAGAACCGACTCTCTACGATGGGACCTCGCGATCCTCTGGGCTTCTACCGCGCTCTGTGGCGTCGCGCGTACCTCAAGCTACGCGTACGTTCAGCGGGGGAGGAGGAAACACCGACGACGCCGACGCCAGCGTCGCGGCGCACCTGCGCGCCTTGCTGGTGAACGCGCGCTAGCGAACGCGAACCCGGGCCCGCCGTCAACCTACCGGGACACCCGGAGCTTCTGTGTTCCAGCAACCCCTCTGTACCAGCAGCCCCTCCGTCCTCGTCGCGCTTGGAGCGTCTTCCGGCTACAATGAAGTCGATGACTGGCCACCTGACGATTCTCTTGGCATTCGGCCAGCATAGGATTCAAGCTCGTCGCAAGTTTGTAAAAGTAAACTCTTTGAGGAAAATAAAGCAAGTAGGAGACGACCAAGAAATAGCAGAAGGGATCGGATAAGCTGCGGAAAGCTTCTGAGACTTCTTGCTACAGTAAATAAAAATAAAACAAGAAATTGCTTGTCAATATTTTAACATTGTGCGAGTCATTATTGAGAGCTATACTATAAGATATATTTTTTCCTTCGTATATTATACACGTATATTATATGTGTGTATATATTAGATTATAAATCGTAAAAATACATATAAATATGTAATCGCGAGTTTGCGCCCGAAATCTTTTCGAAATGTTCCTTTGATTGAAGAAAAGAAATTCAAAGAGCATTGAAGTAATTCTCAAAAACTCGAAACAAGTAGTACGAACATAACACTCCTCCGACTAATAACGTCAAGTAAAGCATTCCGCTTACTAATGTCGCTTTCAAGGCTACTTATCCAATTAGAAATTAGCATTTTGTCGAAGACGTAGCAGCATTTGAATGAGATGGTTTAAAGGTACATTGTTTACTCAGTTGGTATTCAGAGACGTTCTACCACCTGAGTTTGCTCTTTGCTTTAACATTGCGGTGAATGTAACGTTGAACATATTATGCTGTTAATCCTCCTATAATATCTTTATGTAATCCTCCAGTTTCGTGGCTATAAAACCGAAATCGAAATTTCGTGGAAGGAGAAGCCCTTACTTGTAAAACCACAGTGTCCACAAAATCGTAAAGGCTGATCTCTTCGGCGAAGAGAAACACGAAATGGCGTGAGAGAATACTCGCATGTGCAAAATATTTTCGCCTTATTTTCTTTTGGTGCTCTTAACATTACCGGGAATTTCGCGTGAAATTTATGTCGCGCTTGCTTAATTGCCTCGCATCGTGAAAATGTCATGACTGGGTAAGTTTTTTGTGTGACATTAACTACGTCTTGAGTAATCAAATACTTGTCAGGTAACAACTACTTCTAGTGGTTACCAGAAAGAACCCGAATTCGTCATTTACCACAAATTCGCACTTCTTGTGAGTTCATAATTACAAATATTTCCTTGAAATTTTATTAATTTTCTGCTAACAGTTTTAATGTACCGCAGTATTAAAATGCTTATTAAAACGCTGATTGTGGCAAATGTGTTAAACAGATAAATGAATTGTGAATATGTCAGTACAAAATGAACTAAATAGTATCCAGCTAGGATATTATAACGTCTCATATAACGTCACTCAGCTTAGTTATAATTCCAACTATAATTCCCGGATTGAAATCGATGAAATCGTTGAATTATTTATCCGTTCTGCTTCGCTCTACTCTGTTAAGAAACGGCGTCAGCTTGCAAAGAGGTTTTCTTTATACGAAAAAGAGAGTGGCGATTTATATCGATCGAATATCCTGTGAATTTAATTCGAGATTGTCGTTATCCTCCATTCGAGTACATGTGTTATATCTCCCGCTCTCTTTTAAAATACATATGCAGCTATATATACAGTTTGGAATATACGTATCTACAATATGCTATGGACATTTATACGTGCAAATGTTCAATGATACATTGAATGTCGCGCGTATTGAACGGAGAGTAAAGAATAGAATCCCAGGTATATATTGTATAATATATTGTATCATGCGACAAATGGCACAAGTGACCCGTCAGCGATATCGCTATTCTATATTATTGGCAAGCGTGAAATTCTCAACGACGAAATCTAACTTCTTGTCTCGTAAGCCAATTATAGAAACCATAACTGAATAGCAAATGACAAATATTGATTATGTTCGGCAAGTCTAATCTTATTTGAACTGAATACTATAATTCAATTAACACATTAATCGATAAGTTAACAGAGACAGAAAAACTGACGGCGAATTAGGTTTATTATTTGAATAAATAATGAAGAACTAGGAAACACACATGATTATTCAAAGAACGCACCGAGTCTTTTTTGTAAAGATGTTTCTACATT
>NW_011967240.1:868397-910356 GCF_000949405.1 Vollenhovia emeryi | reverse complement strand
GATTAATCATGTGCTGGCGTCAAATAATTCTTTACATTTTCCACATTATGTTATGTCTATAGAATTTTATATCTTCATTTTGTTAGCAAAACGTTGCCAAAATTTATGTGGACATCGATTGATATGAGCATTGCTCAAGCTACGCATTTATTCAATAAATTTGGTGAAATAGAAATTACGTTTTAAAATAGCTTAATACAATTTATTATAATAACAACGCAGATGTATCAAATAATTTATGTAACTGGAAAAAGAAGGCACAGTTTAATGATTATATTAATTACATAAAGTAATATTTGTGATTGTCAGATAATATTTATTGGATTACACGTAATAATAATTTGTATATATTGTTATAGAGAGAAAGAGAGAGAGGGGCGAGGGAGGGAGAGGGAGAGAGAGAGGGGGAGGGGGAGAGAGAGAAAGAGAGAATGTATACGCGTGAATGTACAGATATTGTATGTTTTAACATACTGATCGATGCAAAATTTTCATGTGAATAGATCGGAGCAAACCGTTCATAGTCGAAGTTTATATCCGCTTACGTGCTACAATATAATCGAGTATTTTAAATCCTTAAACTATCGCGTATTATTGCCAATATTTCGTCTTTCAGATTCGTGGTATAGTATTATACAATAACTTTGTATTAAATACTTATATTATTTAGATCTTTCAACGCATCCCTCTTTTTACATTAATTATTTATGAAAATTGATCGTAAAATGGCACAAATCCATTGTTACAAACAGAAATTATAACAAGTATCTTGAACATAATTTAGTATAATATATGGCGAGACTTGAAAGGCATTACGTCAAACAACCCCGTTGAAGATGCAAATTCTTACCTGTATGCTTTTGGCTATAAAGTCTTGAATTAAGAATTCTTCCTATTAGATTACAGTCTACTTCTAAATATTTGAAGGACAACATTCTATCGAAGATAAAATATCCACGGAGCTTAATTAATATAAACTCTTCAATTCATTATACCTAATAGCTTCGTAGAAATCGATTACTGAAACCATCAGCAAAAATGTTTTGATAAAAGAGTAACAAGATAACAGCACAGCGCCGGTTTTTTTTACTCGACCTCAAAAATAAAAGCCCTGCTATATTCGACAGCTCTGAAATGCTCTCTGAAAAATGAATTCATATTACATCGTTGACATGCCGAATGTATCGAAGAATTAACACCCTACACTCACGGGACTGGAGCGGTTAAATCGCTGACCATAAATATATCGGTTAGCGTCACTAATGGCTAGCGCGTGTACGCACACACGCATTTGCCACAGTAAATACCTAATCGACGTCGAGCGCGAGGAACGAGCCGAAGAGCGAAGAGGGTGAACGAGCAACAGCGAGCGCCACCAGCAACTGGGTCAATACTGCCACTCCTGTCCTATGTTCGCTTCCATCTCTGGCCACTTCGCTTCCTCTTACCTCCCCATTCTCGTGAATATGAAAGGCGGATCGGCAAATACGGACATGATAATGATGTACACGACGAAATACACGACGAATCAAGCGTATCTATCGCGAACTTTTTAAATAGGGTGTTTTATTAAAAATACTTGCTTCCAGAAGTCATTATCTTGCTGCAAAAATCAGGATAAATTAATTTTGCAGACAATATTGTTAATCCTTTGACTGCAATAATAAAAAAATCTTTTTTGGTATTTGCCTATTGATAAAGGAGGTAATAATGCGATTGCGACGTACCGATTTGTTTTATTATATTTTTATGTCAATTATAAAAACAGTAATGTCACCCGTAAGTATTAAGTTGTTTTCTCTGTGCGATAATATCTTATATACATCTCCGAACACTTAATTTATAATTTATAGATTTCTTGCTGCCACTTCTAATGGGCTATTACTTGATAAGGACTAGTATTACTAGTCGAAACGTAGTGTTTTAAATAAACATATGTGCCAATTATTGTCGACATCATCATCTTTTGTTATAAAAACAGTAATGTTATAAATAATAATATATAAGTGATAAATCAATATGTAATAATATCGTAAGTTACAACAGAGAGAAGAGAACAGATTGTGTAATGTTCATTTGCTTTCATGGAAAATTTTCAACTGATGTACATACATGTAGCAGGTTTGTAGCTAAAAGGTTTAAGCAACAGGATATGAGAAAAGAAATGATGTTGGATATTTAAACGTTAAAAGCGGACTAATAACCGCATGTATCACGCATGATGTAGTGTAATATTCTATATTTCAGTTCGTAAAAGAGCATATCCTGCGAGCAAGAACGTAAAATATTACAATAAATCATATCTGATTCACGTCTATCTTCAATAATATATTAAATATCGTATCATCGGAATATTGGATTAATATTTACAAGTAAATACTTTTAGATAAGAAATTTTTATAATTTCTTTTTCCTTTCACGTGAAAGCAAATAACAAAAATATCTGGAAGCATAAAAAAAATGGAAGCAAACATAAAGCTGAGTGATTTTTCGATCGGACAGAAGTAAACTTGCGAGTGTAATGGTATCTTTGCGTTACAAGTTCAAGGAACTGAGGAAAAGATTTTGTGCAATTAAGGTAATTGTAAGAGGCGCTGGAAAAAGAAGCGGAAAGACCGCAAAGTTTTCCCCGAATTCTCTCGAAATCTCTGCGTCTCGAGATCGCGGTGAGACTGCGGTAGTCGTCGAGAGGAAACCGACGCTCCTCCATCATGAACAGGATGCACGTAATACCTTCTTGGGGTGTGTAACCCAGGCGTCGCGACGATGAAAAACGGAAGAGCCGCGGGTGTAAAGGGTCTGGAAAAAGGGTGAGGCGCCGCCGGCGTCTCTCGGATGAAATTCAAGGAAGAGGAAGCGTAAGTGACTAGCCAAGCGAGTCTTTCGTGTTATATTGTCTTCGGGTTCTTAACCACGCGAAGGAAACCGCGGTATTCCGCTTCCGGTATTCGGCTGCGCTATTCGACACATTTTGACGTTTCTGACTGTTCACTGCGGTAAAACGAGAAATTCCGTTCCGATGTTCATGCCCCATTGAGGACCGAGTGACCCAAAAATGTCGAAGCCAACTTTCGAGAGTTACGATCGACGGAAAATAAGGGACTTATCGGAAAGCACGAATGGTAGCAATGAATGATGAGATTAACTTGAAACGTTTATTTATCATTAATCTTTATTGCGAACCAATATTTCGATCATTAATCACAGTTTATTGTAAAAGAAATTTAAATATCTCAGTTGCTTTGCGCTCTTCGTACATCAAAATTTTCTTTTAACACGCTATACTATACATTGTGTATTATTACGTCGACGTATTTGCCTGTAACTTCACCGCTGCTCCTTTTCTATCTTCTTAGAAGCATGTTATTTGCATTTAAATACTTATCCAACGGAAAGCAGGCAAATTCCATTACTTGCTGTTAATGCAGTGCGAGAGGATTTCTTGAAAGCGACGAGTAATCTTTATCACCTTACCCATGTCGCCGCTTTTTTTGGTTGCTAACGGATTACCCAGAGCTTCTATGAGAAATGTGAATAAGCGAGTCGCCATGAAATAAATATTTATGGTAGACAAATCTGAGTTACATTCGCTTACTAATTAATATTACTTGGTAGCAATTATTCATTTTACTTTTAACCTATGCGTTCTAATCTAAACAAAGAGCAGATTTTATTTAAAAAAAGAGACAAAGGGAAACGTATTTTTATTCGATAACGTATTTTTTCGCAGTCCTTTTCACGGGTTAAATATTGGTGTTGAAATGTCGAATATTGCTCACTTTATCCAGTAAAATATAGGAAAAGATATGAGGTAACATTTTTCCTCTAAAAATTATATTGCTGCTTGAAAAATTATTCTTTTTCGATTTATGCTCTTTCGAAAGTTATCGACTTTGACAGTTTGATCTTAATGAACACAAGAAAATTTATGACTATCGATAAATCTATAAATATAAGATTGTTATAAAACGAAAACAATTCTTCTTAAAAATATCGTAAAGTTAATAGCGGTTTTTAAATATTTATAATACACAACACGAATAAATGATAAAAGTTAACAAAATTTTATAAATTTCTAATAAAGATTTTCAGTCTTTGCGGCCGATAAAGCATATTTTTAATGTAAAATAAATCGAGGTGACCGATATACGTAATTTTTTCGCCATTTTATATTTTGACATATTGGGAAACCGGAGGAGACAAGATAAAGAATCCGGCCTACCCCGACGCTTTAAAACTGGATGTTCGTTGCATCGAGGAGGCGGGCCAAGTTTCGAAACTCGATACGACGTGAGAACGTTGAACAAACTTCTTTAAGGTTTCGCTCTTGCGTGCAACACGAATATATATAAAGATATCAGATTTCTGCATGAAGTATGCACGGCAGTTTGCAATACACGAAACCAACGCACGTTTGGGTACGAAAAACGCGATGCGTGATGCACGTGAAATTCTTCTAATTCATATTCCCGTCGTGATTATACGAAATCGCGCCATCTGATATGCAAGCCGAGTAATCGTTAAATGTAAGACTTTACACGGCTTACGACCGCGAAGAATTACGGAACCGCGTTCTCAATTACAGCCGTGTTCTGTTTCGAATAGTCGCCACGCAATTTTACATCTCGTTGCAAATGCGAAACGCGATAAAGCGTGTCGCGCAAGAAGTGAATGAATGTCTTTTTTAACGGAACGTTTACGTTAATTGCTTCTCCGTTTTCAAAGAGATCAGCCGCATACGTTAAATGCGCCGCAAAACATTTTCGCAGATCTTGGTTTGCGCACCTGAATTTAACTTTAATAGTTAAATAATTAGACGGTGTTACATCGCGAAGGTAATATTATAGCGGCAAAATTACAACAGCGAAACGCGATAAACACCGGGAATTCAATTCACGTAAATTCGATACATCAGTGCCAAAAGAACCGAGGAACAAATGTTTTCCCAGATATTTATCGAAGAGTGATAAAATGATGAAAATGATGAAAATGTTAACTGGCAATTACATTTGGCAATTAAAAGGTTGCGTAATGAAAGGGATCGGTATAATTTTCAATTTTTATGTTATTCTCCAAAATCAGGCGGTAAAATGCATGCTGTGCAAATATTGCTGCACGGTAATCTTGTTTAAACACTAAGAAATTTATCTATTAATCAAAATTAATAAAATAATTTTAATAAACGCCAATTTTTATTAAACAAGTACTGCAGATATTAACAAATTAAATTATAACTTTGCGATTTATTTAGTTTGTTCACTTGTGATAAATTTGACTCTTGAAAAGTAAGTGTCCCGCATCGAATTTTAGTTTATTTGCGATTAATGCTCATAGTTACCGAAAAGTAAGCTTTCTACGAAAATTTTTCCAATTTAGAACATTGTACATTATAATATATTGAATGAACTACTTTACGCTTTACATCAAAAATTTTTAGTACAATAGAAAGAAGTTTTTTGATGCGAAATTTATGGTCCATTTTATAAAAATCTCATGAAAGTATCTCATGAAAGATCTTTATTACAGCCTCTCGGTAATTATGAAATATAAGAAAATAGCGCTTGTGTGAATATACGTAATGTACGAAACAATTAAGTGAAAAACACCCGGTTATAATTTATTCGAAATATAAATTACTACTTTTGGACGTTAATTTATTTTAAATTGTTATCGTTTAAACACTTCCAAACTTATTTCACAATGAACATCAACGCACGTTATAGGAAAACTTTTCGTTGTTGAGCTAAAAGCGGTAAATTACAAGAAGTTTTCGGGGCCACTTAATATTGCTTTCTCCAGATCAATAAGAACATTCAGTTACTCACTAGTCTTATGATACTCGACATATTCTCTTTGTAATGTATAATTGCATATCTCATAGGTCAAACGGAAGAATATGCAATTTATAAATTATATCGTTCTAATCAAAAGACTTTATCCATGTACGGCGCTTCTCGGTTATAAGATCACTTCTTGCCCCGGTTAGAAAATCACCCCTTTTTTTAGAACGAGCGCATCACCTTTTGCCCCAGTTAGAAAATCACCTTTTTCTCGACCCAGCGCATCTTGACTTTTATTTGTTGCTGCAAGCTGAAATACACGATTTTATCAAATATTACCTCTATCTTATTATCTTGACGAACTGGAACAGTTTTTGTAAGATACTGTATTTATTATAACGATATCATTTTCATCTCGCTGCTTCTGCAATTATAATAGTTCGCGTTAAACAATTAACAAACAAATGTATATATGTATAAGCTAGAAATGTATACCTGTAACATATGCATGTGAGGTATATGAATATATATGTAACAATCTATTAATAGATTTTGAGCTGTATAAATAATAATATGTTAAATCTATTTACACAGCTCAAAAGTGGATCGGAACTATGATACGTGGAAATTAATTGGCACGTTAACTCCTTTTCCCTCATACATTTTCCAGTAGATGAGCGAAATTAAGATATTCGTAAATATCGGCAATACACGCTAACTACCGACATTTATCGATTATTCGACGTATAGCAAGCGAGGTTGTTGCACGCGACTCTCGAGAACACACAGAGTGGCCTCTCGGTCCGCTCACAAAACTAAAATCTACAGAGTTTGATCTCGGACTTTCGCGTGTTACAGCGATCGTTAGTCGATATAAGTAGCCACCGTTATTAAACGATCCCCTGAGAAATGAAGTGTTATCTCGTGCGAGATAATTTGAAAGAACTACGTGAAACAATAATTGTTCCTTACGATAAAAATAATCGCGTGGTTTCTACATGATCCGTGGTACCTTTTTGTCCTTTTCTTTCTTATAATGATTACGTGTTATTCTCTCAATAAAAGAACGAGGAATCTTCTTTAAATTCTAACAACGTAAATTATCGAACTTTAAGGGAATTAAAAATAGTTGAGTAATATTTATTCTTGTTTCGAAAGATAGAAAGAGGGAAAGCTTTCATAAACGATTTATGGATTAAAACTGATTTTAAATGCGGCATATTTAATGTAATATTATCGAAGATAATAATGAGAGTTTAAAACTAAAAAAAAACTAGCAAGAGGGTGGTCTGAGATGTCGAAGTAAACCGCGAGTCGGTTACATTCGTCTGCGGAATAAATCTTCGTTATGCGAAGAAGTCTTTTGAAGCAAGAGCTTATCTCTTTCTTAAGTCTATTCCGGCTTCCACTTGCATACTTCTCACATCCGTGGATACAGGAAAATTTTAGAAGACCCGGAAAGTTTTCAAGTTACGGAGTGTCGTGAACAGTAAGATGCGCGAATAAAAGGAAATGCAATACGTGAAGAGTATATGCTTCACGCCAGTTTCTTGCATAAATATAAATGTGCACAAATATGGAAACTGTTCAAGTATTTACCTGCCCTTTAATCTATTTAACTGGTAAGAAATACACAGTGGAGATAAATAACGTTGGAAGATTTTTAATATAGAGGATTGTGCAATATAGAGGATATTCTATGTAATCCACGTCTTTTCCTCTTATAATAAGGGCAAGCGATATTTCTGAAATGTTCTGCATGAGAAAAGAGAATGATTTTCACATATTCTTTCATTCAGTCGTAATTATATTCTGAATTGATCATTTTGAGTAATACAAATTGGTAAATAATTTCTATAATATAACATATAACATAATATTACTCCATTGTTGGATAAGAAGGCGCACTTCGGGATAAAAATAATTGCAAACTCAATGAATTATGCATAAACTGCGGTGATAAAGTAAAGACACTGGTCGGTGATATAATACTATACGACCGAAGGGATCCGATAGTACGATAGATAACAATGTTAGCGTTAAAAACGATCGTTAAAGTGTTATATGCGAAATAATAAACCCGTAACATTATATGCAGAGTGTGTCAATATATTATAGCCAACGGAATAAGACGCTAATATGAAAATGTTACATTTTGATTCGGGCATGCGTATGCCCAAAAGTATCTGCAAATTATGTTAAAGTAATAATTTCTTGAAAGTAATTTGTTGAAATTATTACTTTAACATAATTTGCAGAAACTTTTGGGCAAACACATGCATATATGCGCGCACGCAAGTAAAATATTCTAACAAGTTATGAAAGGCGTTGCAAGCCAGATTTATAATAGTTACCTACAACTCGCCGCGAGAGTTTATCCGTCGTAATTTTTTAAGTGCACTTTAGCCTCTTATATACTTTTGCATCTTAAAATACTGTTCTTCCCACAAGGATGAAAAGTTGTTGAATATACATATAAAGGCAAGTTTAAAGGTTCAGTTATTGCATTTTTGTAACAATTACAGAAGAATGTTGAATGCGAATATTTTAAGATAAAAAATAAAATATGTACTTTGGATCTGGGTTGAAAGAAATAACTTGAAAAATTTGCATTACTAATTTAATAAACAATGAATACATATGAATATTAAATTGGTATTAAGTAACAGTGAGAAATCTATTAATGCTTTCGTTGAGGTGTTTCAAAGATCATAAAAATTGTGGACAGAATAATTCTAAATTACAAGGAAAACGAGACTCTCGAGTTTGCACTACGAGTGCGACGCGTATTATGCGTACGATAATTAATTTTAATTGTGTATTGCGAGTTTTTCAAATTTGCGCGAAGAAAAGAGAGAAAAAATTGTAGGAGGCATCGGACAACTGCGGAGTAATCATGTGTATCGTACTTCCACGTGTAAAAAGATTTGTTGCAATCTCCGCGAACAACAATCTCTTATTCCGACGTATCTAAATTCGAATACAGCATTGATCTCGCGTCTTGCTTTGAATACTGTGTCGACTGATAAATAATTTTTTTTAATTCTCGAAGGGAGAAGGAAAGTCGAGCGACTGTAATACGTGAACGTTTGAAGTAACGAGACGCCATCGTCCGTTTGTGAAGATCTTACAATTTTGTATATTTCGCGAGTTACCACGTTATCACGTGAGTTATCACGTGAGTTAACGCCTGCAATCGCAATTTTTCGTACAAAGTCTTAGTAATTGTTTGACATTGTCAAGATTTACAAGCCCGATACGTATGATGCGAGATTTAATTGTGTATTTTTGATTAATTAACAGTATCTTTGCTTCGTGTCGTCTCGGCTCGTAGTATTACACAAAGTTACTGATCCATTCAAATATTTCATCGACATTAACGTAATCAAGTGGACACGGAACGAATCGAGACAATCGATGTCGCTATTCTTTAAAATTTGCAGGAAAATTTCATATCAGAAAGTGTTAAAGTATTTTGGAGAATATCATTCGATTATCACGTGGCCCTCGCGTCTTGTTTTTGTGTTTTGTTCACGCGAGGTCAACGTGCGGAGCAAAGTCACCGGCGTCGCAGTTCGTCGTAGTTCGTCGAGTAGCTCATAACCGTTCCGTGTGTCGTAGCGGTAGGATCTCTCAATCGCTCTTCGCGTACAATACAATAATTATTTCTCGCGCGATTAACTAATTCTTATGTCTTGATTCACGCGGATATCGAAACGATGAAGCAGATAGATACTTGGCGCGAATTACTCGCAGATGACAATCGAAGTGACATGAGAAGTGACGAGAGGTCCAACTTTGATCGCATATCTGTGAAATTTGCACGAAGATTCTGTATTAGAAAACATTAAAATAATTCAGAAAATAACATCACTTGGTGTCGTTTTTGTCAGCGAACGCGGTGTGCTTTGTTCACGTCAAGTCAATGTGCGGAGCAAAGTTCACCGGCAGTCGTCGCAGTTAGCTCGGAACAAATATGTGTATCGTAATGGTAGGATCTCTCGACGGCTCCTCGCGTGCAATACCTGACACGCAAATGAACTAACTGTTACATTCAGTGATTCGCGTGAGTATCGAAGTGGTCCAGCAAATATGTATGTACTTCGCGCGAGCTATTCGTGGGAATTGAAGTGCTGTGCAACGAGAGTGTCGAATTTTGTTTGCATTGCGTCCTTTCGCAATCATGTGATTTCAATTAATACGTATCGAACTTATAAATCTCGAAAACTGCGTTATTAACACTTTGCATGAAGAATCGCGACTGCTGACGCAATACTTCATTTGAAATAGAATCTCGGAAAGAGTCGCAGTGTCGCATAAAGTGTCGTTATATACAACTATAATTAACGGCATTTCTATAAGTGAGTATTAGTGCCAGTTTGACAAGTGAATCGGATGGAAAAGGAGACCGTAATCGTCGGACAACGGCGGAGTAAATATGTGTGTGCTATTTTCGCGTGATGAAAGATTCGTTACAATAGTCGCGAAAAATCGTTAATTTTGACATGTCTAAAAATAAATTCGAATACCGCACAGTTCTCAATAACTCGTGACTGTCTCGCGTCGCGAGAATTTGAATTTTGTACCAGTTGATAAATAATTTGTCTTCAGCTCTCTCCAAAGAGAGAAAAAAAATTGAGTAACTTTGTCATGAGCGAGTGTTATAAAATAGTGAAACGCTGTAATACATCGCCCGTTGATAAATACCTACTTTATAATCCCGTATATTTTATATTAGGTAAGCCAGCAGTCGCGATTCTTCATGCAAAGTGTTAATAATGCAGTTTTCAACATTTATAAATTCGACACGTATACGTGCGAAATCTTAATTGTGAATTCTTAATTAATCGACAGTATATCTTGTCGTTTGGACTTCATAAAGTTACCGACTAATTGAAATATTTTATCTTAACATAACGAGAAGTAGACGCGGAACAAATCGAGAAAGTCGGTGTCGCAATTCTTTTAAATTTGCTCGAAAATTCTATATTAGAAAACGTGAAATATTTCAGAGAATAATACTGTGATTAGCACGTTCTTGGTGTTGTTTTTGTCGGCAAACGGGCAGCGCTATGTTCACGCAAAGTCATTGTCCGGAGAAGGTCGTTTCCGGCAGGCAGCTCAGTATTGTTCGGTACGTCGTAGCGGTAGAATCTCTCGTCCGTTCTTCGCGATACGGAATCATGTGTCGCGCAATTAACTCGTCCAGCGATTCGTACGAATATTAATGTGACGATATAATCGAACAGTTCGCAGTGGAAATCAAACTCGGTGACAATCGGATACAGTGACCATCGGCTGTGCAAACGGGAGTGCAAATTCGCGAGTGTGTCAAAGGACAGCGGATACAAGGACACCTGAAAGGAGGACGCCTGAGTGGAGGAGGAGGCTCAGGATAGGCAGCTGGCGCCATTGCAGAATCAACGAAGATACAACTCCGCTGCTGCGCATCGTGTCGGTGAGTAAAAAGTTTTTTAATTGAGGTAACGGAATCTACATTTTGTAGATCGTAGATTGATACATTTCGTAGATCCGTTACCTTAAAATGGATAGGTTACAAGTAATTTCATGTTATACAATATTTAATATATTTAGTCTATCGAAGAGAAGTGATTTTATAGAGCTCTATAAATCAGAGTATGTTGAGCTCATTTTTCATGTTAAAAATCATTGAACTACATCACAGAAATCACGCGAAATATGACGAATATTATTGATGATTTCGTCGAGCTAATCTCTTGTAGCCTATCCATTTTTAATTAACGTATTGATGTATGTATGTATAAAGTAAAATAATATGACGTGAGATTCTAATCTATAATATTTTGTCGGGAACGCTTAAATTTTTTATTTTCATGCTTTATTTGAGATTATCGACCAACTGTAATATTCAATTATAACATCGGTATCTATCGCGCGGGTAGTTTTTTTCTGGATCTTACGACATATATTCTACATGTCTCGCGATATACTTCCAAGATGCATCTCGCATGAATACATGCACAGTCACACGCATCTTCGTATTTTCACGGTCGGTTTTCGCGATCGGTTTTTCAAAAACTTTTCAAGAAATTATTAATTGTTTAACTTTATCAGTACTATAAATTTTTATTTATCGCGGAATATAATTAAAATAAATATAACGCGAAATAAATTTTTTTCTATATCTATACTTGAATTTCGAATTCGAAGATCGAGTCACAAAGAGACAGCCAATACCTATTCTCGAATAAATAACAGAAGTAAAGATATATCTGATCACTTTTATACAGCAAACTTTTTAAATTAATCTTCTTTTTTATTTAACTTCTCGTGGTCGTGCAATTTTCGATTTACGATCGACGCTGGTATATAATTCGAACCGTACGAAATATCTGTCGGTGACAATACTAAACCGACTATGGAGGGAGTTTTCTTCCTTCCTGATCTCTGGTCAAAATGGCCAGGATGTATGGCCAGGAGCGACGAAAGGTAGATCCAATCTGGCCCGACGAAGGAAGACTGGTTACGACGAGGTAAGTGGTCAATATTGGCCACAATGGTGAAGTAGCGGTAATATACAAAATTGTAGACATATTTGTTTATTTGCCCAAAAGACTATTTTCCGCTACATTTTCTCGTATCGCGAGATTGGAAAGAACTCAAATAAAGTTCAACCTCACGCAAATAGTTATAATCCACAAATCGTACACATATCCTACATTTCGGGTGGGTTACAGATATTAATGAATTAACCACTAAATCGGACTTTTAATAAGTCGGATTTCACGTAGCGTTTTTAATTAAAATGTTGTATATTAGATTGAATGGCGGGTAGGTATGAAAATAAATAAGAAAAAATATGGATAGACAGGTACATCAATTATAAAGAAACGTGTAAGATTAGAGGAACTGAATTGAATTATTATATTAAAAATTTGGTGGAAATTATATTAATATATTATTACACGCCAGAAATATTAAAACAATAATTGTGTAATCGGAACATCACTTATGTAATGCGTACGAATAAGACGGAAATTGATACGATGAAAATTATTTCGAGACATATTTAAGAACTTAAGTTTGCCAAAAGATCGTTAATAAATACAGAAATCCAATTTGCAATTTTGTATTAGAAAATAACTTTCACGACATATAATAATTTAGTAAAAGTTTGATGTTAAATGATTACATATGTATAAAATTTTTGCTCACAAAATTTGACATCTGTTTTAGATATTACAAAGTGAAAAATAAATTCAACGTAGTTTTGCAAAATTTTGAATTTTATAATCCCGTTGGTTATAAAAATTAAAATTCGCGAAATGTTACATCTCGCTCTCAATGAAATATTCGCACATTTTGCGTAACATTGAATATTTGTTGAACGTTAAAATACGTTCCGCGTTAAATATTGCATGTTAAATCGCTGACACTTGAATACCGCGTTATTTTTACGTTCATGGAGACGCTGTCTCGGCATTAGGGTCTTGTCGCTATCTCTCTCGTCAACTGGATGCTAGCAAATGCATGATTCATATCGATGAAGCGTGGCAACGTTATTTCATCGAGTTTTCATAACATCTACCCGCGATGCGTAGTGCGGGGTCCCATTAAATCTTTGAGAGTTCTCGTTGCAGAATCGAAATTAATCTCGATTTTTCTTGACCGTTCTCGGAAGAAAACTGGCTTCGATAATAAGTTAACAGCAACAATCGTGTAATTCTTAAAATCGAGACACAAAATCGATTCAATAATATGTTTTAAGACATTTAATTCTTTTGTTTAAATATTTTCTCCCATTTATTATTAAATTTTACAGAATTTTATCCCATCATATTTATATAAAATCTAAAATGCAGCAGGAAATGTTTAATTAAAACCATCAGCAGAATATACGTACATAGATAAATTCTGTATCTCTCGTTTTGAGTTAATTTACTCTTATTTTGCCTTGATTTACATTTTTCTCTTTATTTCTTTCGTATACGTCGATCTATGATATTTTTAATTGACAGCAAACATACACATCTCGTTATCCAGAAAAAACATTCCAAAGATATAAAAAAAGACTTTTTATCATTGCGTTCACTTTATTGTATTCATAATTGTATTACGGATAAGAGAACTTCTATCGCTCGAATACGAAAAGCAACGCGATTAAGAGTTAAAATCCTTTTGGACGTAAACCCCTTTCTATCGCAAGGATTTCCTTAAGATAAAGCTCTTAATTTCTTACTTAAAACAAAAGTATGTGTATAAAGAGTATCGTTATAGTGAGACACGTTGCGGCCTCGCGTCCTAGAGTAGCGTCATGTTGCTTAAAGGTTCTTGAGCCTTGCGTTTTACTATGAATATCGTCGTTAGGATGCCGAGATCGTGTTCAATGAGTAGGTCATCCGAAACCAGTGACGAAACATAGGATAACGGCTTCAACGTAACGCCTGTGTATTTCTCAAGTACCATTAATTGCTTGCTAAACTATGTTACACAAAGTCTGTCTGGAATAAATATCATAGTGGCGCCTTTCATGAATGAAGAGAAAGATAAGTAAAAGTAAAAATAAAATACCTAGTTATTATTTATATATACACGAGAGATTAAAAACCCCACGATTAGAAAAATATTATATATAAATCCACTGTTTTCTTTTCCTTTCTCAATTACATCAAGTAATTATCAGATATCCAGTAATAAAGTTTGCCGCATGTTTTAATTATATCTCAAATAATATTTCGACAGTATTTCAGTATAGTAACAAGTCGGTTGATGCGTGACTTTTGCTTTGTTCTCTAGCGTGTCGCTGCACATCCAAACTTGCTATGCTATCATTCGCACAGTTGACAACTGCTATTATTCAGTAGTATTCGAGTAAGCAAGTAGAAACTCAAGTTGCGTTTCGTATCACCTCTCGCAATATACAACCAGGTTGTCGCATTATTCTTTAAAAGACGATTACATCAAATGCGATTATTCTCATTAATTATTTTTGGTAATTATCTGCCTGTGATTTATTAATTTTCCAATTGTAACTCGTAAGTAGATCAAGGTAACGGATACTTGTTGAAGCAATTTTTTATTTATTCATATTACAAAGCAGAGACTGGAACGTGACAAAATATTATCTCTTCGTAGCATTTACGGGCAATGTGCATTTCTCTAATGATATTAGTTTTTTAATTACATTTTCTACCACGTTTTGTATTTTTCGATGGAAGTATAAATCGCTCAATAACTTTAAATTAAGATCGCGGAGTAGTCTACGAGTTACTCAATTTTGAATTTACGAAACAAAAAACGTGCTCGCGCGCGAGATCTTTGTAATAACTTATCAAAATTTTTTTGAAAACAAGGTAAAGAATATCCGGTGTTTATTTTACTGTATATTAATATTTCGAAACGATAGCTTAATGTTCGACCAGGTCCTTTACTTATACGAGCAGCATGGATCATCGCGTACACAAAGTCGTCTCGCTATTATTCGTACACCAGCACTCGAGCGAAGTAGTAATAACGTTAACTACTGTGTAAATCGTCTTTTCTCTGAAAATGCAATACCAAGCGTTATTACACTTCACGATTACTACAATACGTAGTCATTTGCTCAACGATTTACAAGCGTATCGATATAATCGGTTTTATCGAAATATTTTGCGTAACACACAAAGCATTGATCCGATGATTCAAGTGATAAAAAGTGGTCATATATATAAAGATATTTTATTTTATTGTAATTTATTTCTATTTATTTTATTGTAAATTTATTTATTTGATTTATTTGATTGTAAACTTATTTATTTTATTTATTTTATTGTAAATTTTAACTTTACTATGTACCACGCAATAGTCGTATATTGACAATTACTGCGCGCGCAACGTAAATAACCTGCGTTTCCGCGAGTGTTGTATTAATGCAACGAGAGGATCCCTGAGAGAAGCAAGAAGAGACCAACAATTTCACTGTTATGCATCAATCGGTGAATGTAAATTACCTGCGTTTCCGCGAGTGTTGCATTAATGCAACGAAAGGACTCCTGAGAGAAGGAGGAAGAGATCAATTTCACTGTCATGCATCAATCAGTGAGTCACAAAACATCTTCAATTTTATTTTAGAATAACGGAAAGTTATATCAAACATAATACATTTGAATACGTTTACATACATAATCGTATAATGTTAGTAATATTATAATATAAAACTGTTACGAATTTAAATATAATATCGTATAAATCCATCACTTCAAAATAGGTAAACTAAAACAGATTAGGTTGAATTTGATATTTGAAGCTTTGGCGTCGTACGCGAATATTAGATTTGGCTTCCGGGTTAGTGCCGCGTAAATTCTTTAGTTGATTGGAATCGGATAAAGAATTTACGCAGCTCTAACTCGGAAGCTAAACCTAAGATTAGGTTGAATATTTCATCTTAAAGCACAATCTTCCAAATAACAATTTTAACGATACTTAAATTTGAATATATTTTGGCCACAATTGTTGCCTCGACGAAAAAACTTTATCGCTGTCTTTCGTATCATTAAATATTAACTAATATGTTAACGTATATATATTTATATTACCGTAATTGTAACGATCTTCGTCACAGAAAGTTATTTCTCGTCGGGTCGACACCTCGTTAAAGATTACAGGCTCTATAAAGATTGCGGAGCCAGAATTAATTCTGAATTGAGTTAAACCTAAATTTGAAAAGCATTGCTTTTACCAACGAGTCGATAAGGTCAATCGTACAATTTTTAAGAGTCTAAATTAATGTATATATTATATTATAAAAGAAGTTTTTATTTTTAGTACATGTCCATTTCAATCTTCGGTTTTTAGTAAATGTTGCAAAATTTTATACAATATTATATAAACATGTTTTACATATTATATGTAATAGAATATTTGTCAGAAATCGATATTATCATTGATTATAAATATCCGGATTCGCAACGCGGGATATTTTATCTCATTCTCAGTTGAACGTATTTGCGATTTTAGCTTGACGTTAAACATTTGCCAAACAAATTCGACATTAAATCGATATCGCGATAAATGTTCGTTAAATAATTGCAAAATTCCATAATTCGATAATTGCCAAATGTCGCCTCGTTCTTTTTATATGTATTTTTGAGTGCGATCGCTGTCTGGTAAATAAGCTATGTCGCTGCTCTTTGGTGTCAAATGAACATTAATATATTGGTAACAGTCAAAAGAAGTCATAATAATTTTTGCTGTGAAGGATTACTTCTCGTCGCTTGGATATCTCGTCAAAAAATCGACGATTCCTATTGTAGAGCCAGAATTAGAGATTTTATTGAATTAAGCCTGACTACTCAAAAATGTTGATTTTACTGTGATTCGATGATGATGACTATATAACTCTATTAGAGTCATAAAATTTATGTGTTATGAGAGTTTAATTAATTAATGGACTGCTGAATTATAGGATCGAATTATTGTAATTAAGGACTTGTATTAACTTTGAAAGAGACATGACCGAAATTGTATGATTTGATTTTCAATCGGGACGAAACCTATATAAAATTCAATTAACTGCTGTATCTTATTTTCATGAAGAATGGAATTAGTACAGTGCGCTTTTCTGAGATCACTGCACTTTACAATAGAATTTGATCAGCACACGAAATACAAGTCGAAGGTGAGAAGACGAGACGGCAATGTGGAGTTTGCTATTCTTTCGTGGTACAAATGTAATACGATAGCATATCGTGCTGTCTTTTGCCCCGTTTTCCGATAGCTAAACTTAGCGAATCGGTTATAATGGATGTGGAACACGAAGAGCGTTAGCCACTTACGATCGAAAACAATGATGAAACGCTATTTTTGTGTCGCGCAACGTAGTTATGTCAGAAATATACTTTCATTTCTTACTTTTATAATAAAACGACGTTGATAAAACATGAGCAGCTAATTTTATTTTACGCTATTAAACATAAAATCAACCGTAAACCAAATGTTAATATCCGAATTATAATAAATACTACAATATATTTTAGCTATAAAAAATTGTATTAAAACCACGACCTTTAATTTATGCACTAGTTAAATATATGTATAATTTGTCGTGTCATAATTTATTATATATACTTCATGTGGCTATCTCGCAACTGTAACATTTTAATAGTGTATATTAAAAATTTAAAGCAAATATCTTAACACAAAAATATCATATAGGAATATAATAATTTATCTTGTTATATAATTCTGTTCAAATAACCACAACGATATTGTGAAAAATTCGCGCGTCTAGACTCGTGACTATATCGATTTAAAAATATAATGATCTTATTTAAGAAATTCCGTTTTGCAAGACCATTGGTATACATTGCTCCAAAAAATATAATCATGGAAACGCTTATACCAAATTATAGTAAGATTATACTAAGAACGGTGGAAGATTTTTCTCCACCGCTTTTTTATCTGGATTTAAAAAGCTACACAATCTGTTTCTCCCTCTTTCTCTCTCCAATTCACCCACTAGAATCATGCTATTACGTATCGAATTCTCATTTGTTATTGATTTTTACAACTCGGGTGATATTGATTTCTTCTGGTGGACTAATTTCTTCTTCTAATAACTTTCCGATATTTTTGTAGTCGGATTTTCTATTATAATTAATTTTAGAAATGCGATAAAAGTGCAATAGTATTTTTATAGGTTTTACAATTTATATAATTTGTGGAACTCTTAACCGTGCGTCTCTTGTATTTTTTCGTCTTTTATCATTAAAGTAATAAGCTAATTTAAGGGAAAAAATTCTAATTCTGTTTCACTCTTTAATCAATTCTGATTAGTGGAAAATGATGCAAATAGTAGAACATCCCTTATGCGTCAGACTCGAACAATTTTTTAAGTCTTCCATAGACAAAACAGCAGGAGAAAATGAGAGTACATTAGGGAACAAAATTGAGAGATAAAAGACGTACTTTAGCGTCTCGTTATTTTTTAACGTTGAGAGTTTTACAAATTACAAAATTAAAACGTTCTTGTTCTTGTCCTCAGAGACACGAGACAGCACATTTTAACAACGTTTTCTCCGGCGTGGTACATTTTCTTCGTTCGCGAAACGTGTACATAAAATCATACATTTACATGCGTCAAAATGAAGGTGAAAAAAAGTGGGAGAAAATGAAATGCGGGTTCAACTTGGTCGCGAGATTATTAATTTTAGCAAAGTGTATTTCTTTTCGTGCATGATCGAAAGGCGTTTCGCACGTAAGTCTTAACAGTGACGCCCATCTACGTAAAAGGGAATGTGGCCGGTGACCGGGGTAATAGGTGGACCCCACGGAGAGGATGCGCTAGCACCCCGATAATAGCCCCCGCCGCAAAATAAAAGACCGCGTAACGATCGGGTTTAGTGTGGTAGACGGTGCGACATACACACGGCCTTCCGCACTTCCGCCGTCCCGTCGTCGTCTTTAGCCGTCGTAAAACACACCGCGGAACGACGCGTCGTTTCACGAAATGAGAAAAAAGTCGGGGCTGAAACGCGCGCATGGCGCGGGTATGTTTGAAATACAGCGAAACCCCACCCTCGAGGGTGACACATGTTGCGAAAGACGGTTCGCGTTTCCATCATGGTGCATCCGTCCGGCGCTTAATTACTAATTAAAATACTTTTGTAATTGTTAATTGAAATACACCGTCACCGTCTCTGTGAAAGTTTTGAACCCGAGTATCTTTTTCGACGGCGTTTCTTCCACAGGGCTTTTTTTCGATAAAAGTAACAATTTTTCGACCGAACCGTTTGGTAAAAGCCGCGTTAATTACGGGTGAAAGAGGCACCGAAAATTTTACATATAATTGTTTCAACATTACGTTGTTAGCAAACCGTACAGTTGCTAATGTCTGTTTGTGCGGCAAAATATTACAGGAGCATTACACAATTACATTTATTACGAATAATCTCTGTTACCGCGAAATGTTACGTTCATTCTTGAATCACGAATCATCTGTGCGGAATTGTACACGCAAATTCTATTGGCATTCAAAATATTGGTACCACTGCTGATAGCAGTTAATAGATGTTTCTAATCTGCTTTTGTAATTGCACCCTGAAATAATTATTAAACTGATGCACGCGTTACGAGAGCAAACATCCACAAATGGTATATAAACAATTGTATATAACAATGGTAACAGATATTGGATCAACAGGGTGGGAAGTCTTATTTACCGCTGCGGGTACGAGTACTGCATTACAATAATTAGGCGTTAATGTTTATTTCAAGTACATATATCGATACAATTTTGCCGGAAACGTATACGTAATGTCACAAATATGTGAAACATTCACTGCGCCAAGCCAGTACACATTCGCGAATAGCGCATTTTTTTTTACTGCGCTCGGAAAGTAAATCTAAACGAATTTCAACCCTCGATTACGTGTACGACATTGCGACTCGGATTATACACTACGTCTGACTTACTAAAAATATATTTAAAAATTCTTACACACCTCACGTTTCGAAATATTCTCACTCTTTTACGCGTTTCCTACGCTTCTCCGTGAAACGTAGGAAATTGTGGCTCTCAAGATACGAAGTACGCTGTGTGAACTCGTGTCGACGCAGTCGATAAATCTCGCAGATATGTCAGTAAAGAATTTTGGTCAGAAATCGTCAAAAGTACTAAAATAAACCCAGGGATAACAGTTAAGATGTTGCAATTAAAAGCACATTATCATGAAAGAATCAAACAATTTACATAGCTAAGATTTCATGAGAAAATTTTGTGATATCATACTAAGATATTATGTATGTTGAGTTTTTATTTCTTGAAATGATACAACAAATTTATATCTAGACCTAAATAAAAATTTCTTTGCGTTTAACAAAATTTTATATCTTCCGCAAAATTTAATAAATATTAGAACTCACGCGTTTCGTGAAAAATTTGCAAAATATTTTGAGAAGCACGTATCCGAGTGTCCAAGTTTCCAAATTATACTTCGAATAATTTTGATTGTAAAAACGAATAATATGAACGATATAAATAATTTTCTCATGCGCATGACGAGGAATTGAGGATTTAATCAAAATTCGTGACCAAATTTTAATGATAGGAAACGGGTCCCCCTTCGTCGCATTTAATTTTCATTCACAAGAATAATACCGTTGGACTCGGCATATTTTTTGATTTTCAAAGGTTAATATTATTATACACTGTATAAAATATTCATACAATGTATATATGTATATAGAAATGTAATTTGTGTAATACATTTGCTTCTTTGTACGAATTCTTCCAGCAACGAACACCGATTCGTAGAGCCATGATCAAATTGTCCGTGCGGTCGGCAAATCTTCTCGACAATAACGCGTATACAAACATCGCAGTGTAATTACGGAAATTTATGCTTGTAGCCCTGATCGTGCTTACGCACGTTGCAACATTGAATACATTTACAGAATACAGTTACACACGGGAAATACGTTATTATGCTATCACGCGCTGAACAAATGTTTGCGACGTTACACATATAATCGCAGTGTTACTCGCGCAATGGGTGTGAAAGAATTTTTCATGTTCGCGTGTCATTGAATAATTTGTTGATTAATAATCAAACAGGCGAGATTAGCGCCCGGCGTGTACAACTATCTGATTCTATGCGATCATTCGCAAGCGGTCGCCGTTCAAATCAGTAAAATGTATATCGTATATTGCCAATCTATCAATCGTTAAACGAAATTACAAATTAGCAATACTATAGATACATGTTGTTCAACGCAGACCCGACTGGCTTATAATATCGTCCGGTTCTTAGCTTACTATTGGAAGTATTTCGCATCGCAACAGTACGGTACTAAAATAGAAACGAATATCGCGTTAAGCTATCAGCCATTTCTTAGTATTATACAACGTCAACAATTGCAACACTTCGACGAATAGCGTTCGCGATTACGAGTACTTTACGGACTAAATAAGAGAAAATATTCCCAATTAATTAGGCCGGTTGAAAAAGCACTCCCTCCGTCATTATTGCTTTTGTATATCGAGCAAATAAGAAATCTTTCAGATAGAAATTATTTTATGTCGAAAAAATATTTTAATAATTTTAAATAGTAGAAAATCATGAGCAATAAGTTTGGTTACTAATAAATCGCGATGAAATAATTTTATATCTGTACTGCGGAATTTTTCCAACAAGATGTACTTTGATGTTTGAACTGATCGAACAAGTTAAAATTCTGGTTGCAAGTTTCATTGAGAGAACTATGATAACATATTTCATGGAATAAAAATCTTAATCTCTTTTCGAATAATTATATATAGATATACAACATATCTTTCGTATAAATTTAACGTTAATTTTACCAAATACTGTCAAAGAAGTGTTTCAGGCACTATAAATATTCAACTGTAATTGATCGCAAATGCGAATTGCAAATGCAAATATAATTAATTGCAAATGTTTCCTGTTTAAATGTAAAGCAACGGTTGATACAAAATTGTAGAAATACATCACCGGCGTTACATGTTCCGAAAAGAATATTCGAATTTCAAGAATAAAACAGATATTTTCTTTAATCCTATACATCGCATTGTAAACGTATTATAAACGCATTATATATCCGTTATATAAATATATAACGTGAAAAAATCTAAAACTTGTGCCGTCGAAGTTGAATGCAGTTTAAACTGCTAGAACTTTGTGATAGAAATATTCTTTATCCTGCTACAGTCCAGTTGATTATTGCGACTGGTTGGAATCGAAAATGTCTCTTCTCGGTGAACGCGTTGGGTCGTCTCGATTTTTATACGAATATTAAAAATTATATTTTTATTTTGTTACTTGTACTTCAGATATTGAATATATTTCGTAACTGTGCCAGTATCCTTATTCTATACACGCTATATGTTTCTATTTTATGTAGCTGCAGCATATCTCTTAACGTGTTCACCTGGAAGAGCTTTCAGCTATGTTAACATTTACCAGTGTATCACTTGGAGTAAACGATGAAAACATAAAATTTCTGTTCGCCTTAGGCAGGCCGTACTTGAATGCCAGAACTTTCTGTTTCCTCAAACCAGCCGAATTATCAACCAAACGATTTATCTCTCCGTTAAAAATTCATATACTTATCGCGATATAATCGCGATATAAAAATATACTTCTTTCAAATTGCCCGTAAATAGCTATCTGTAATACTAGCGCGGTGTATACTATTATTACTTCTAAATATTCCTTCCCGTCCCGTTTCCAATACTTATTATACCCTTTACTGAGTATCTTATCAGCTTGGTCAACACGTACGAGTCTAGTTGCGATCACCAAATAAGTTTCTTTTCGATTAAAATTCTCTATCTTAAAACATTAACAGCTGGCATAGTTTATATATTATATTAACAAAGAATTTAAATAATTGAATTTCGAACATGTCTTATGAGACAATACATCTTACTTTGTTTTTAAAACATTAATCCATTATTAAATTAGCATATAACTATCACGTATATATTATATATAATCTCTCTTAAGGAAAATCTTTTCGAAAAAGTCGTTTCTTTCTTTAAGCAATAAGAACTAAAACATGATAATATTAAAATGCTATAATCAACCAGCTATTAAGGAATTAAGGAGAATCTTTGACATTCTTACCAGAAATACGTTGCTAAAGAAATATATTACTTATCATTAAATAAATAATAATGTAATGATAGTGTAATGATTGCTTAACTGAGCACACTATATAAAACTGATTAGTTTGACACGCGTCCATTTTGACACAAATTACTACTGAATGTCCAATTGTGCTGGACCCACTATATATAGATATATATATTTATCTTACTATAAATATTACTTTTAAGATAAGTATAACCTAACAAGTTAGAAGTAATCGCTAACGCTAATCATGTTTGACTCAGGAAACTGTTATTTTTCGTGATTAAGCCCGCGCTGCTCTCCGACATGGGTATCACGGCTGACTTTTCGCCCTTTGGTAACTTTGCATGCGATTTGATATTCGGCTGTAGACCTTTCAGGACGTTCTGAAAAAAAAGTCATAATGGTAGATTACATCTACAATTCAAATGAAGCCCGCAGTAATAATTATAGCCATTATGTGAAATGTACATGATTATAGTCCGAGCTAGCAGTTTCATATGCATACAATTTGCACACTAATGCGTTGAAATTTACCTCTTTAAATGATCCTGGCGTAATTATTACGTAATACAACGCGTATCCTGGTATCCATGCCATAGACGAAAGACTCAAGCATACACCAACTATTTCCGCCCACGTGGGGTACTCGTAGCTACTGCCATATTTGAGTGGTTTGTATTGCACAATTTGGAATACAAAGATGAACTGGAAAGGAAGAAAAGAAGCCTTTTACCGCTCATAATAGATTTTAAATGTTTCAGCGACTTTCGTAAGCTAAATAAGCACAAAAATAATTAATTCCCTTTGAAGCAAGCAATAATCTTGATTTGCCATGTAATTAGATGAAAACGTGACTAATTATACGATACTTACGAGCATAATCACCGGCGCGAGCAAAACCCAGCATATGTACCAGAACTTATTTAATCGAATACCCATCATCTGATGCACGCAGTCGCAGAACTTTTGCGCCCCGAAAATCCATGATATCGCGATCGTTTGGAAGAAGCAGACCCACAGAATAGACATTCCACTCGCGGAGTAGAAATCCATCAGTTGGAAAATATAAATTCCCCCCTGAAACAGGCGTAATATTTTTTTTCGATAGAGTGCTTTGTAAAAATCAATCAGTGCATTCAATGCGTGCAACAATATGCATTGTTTTCAGTGATAATCCACTGATTGACTTTTAGAGGGTGCCTGTAACTTTTAATTGTACGCCTTTTATGCACGTCGGAAATAGAAATATGTATTTAGATACTAACGTTTGTGATCATAGGAATTCCTAGAGCGAACATTATCAGGCAGATAGCGATCGTGAATTTGATTCGGTGAGGACGAAGTATATCCGGCCAGTAGTCGACCATTCCGGTTATGAAAGATTCCACGATGCAAAATTCACTGTCGATGCCGAGTATCTGCGTAAAAACGGGACGATTCGTATATAATTTCGTATTTAAGTAATGATTTCGGAAAAATTTTAGTTTCTACATATGCTCTTAATCGCTGCTCCATAATCTAGATTGAAATTTAACACGATTTACAGTAATTAACATTGTTATTTAACAATCTATTAGCTAGAAATGTATCTTTTATTAATATTTTTATCTTTATTTACTATTCGGTTTTTATTAATCGATCTTGTGCAAAAGAATTATACAAATAATAGTTTGAGCTACGGATTAGCTTTTTTTCTCTAAGAATTTAAATTCTTAGAGAAAAAATAAAGTTTGATACAAATAATTACATGTGGAATGTATAATTGCAAAATTAAATAAACTATATCATTTTTGAAATAAAATAAATTTATTGTGCAAAAATAAAAATCTGTTATTACGTAACTCGTGTGAAGAAAGGAAAATAATTTTTGAAGTCTGTTTCCTCACTTTCTCATTTTAACTTAATATCGTTTCCTATGAACATTTCACAATATCTCTTAGCAAAAAGAAACGATGTTAAATGACGATGTATCGAGAGAAACTTCCTGCCGAGGGCGACAACGTGTCCAAACTTTTATAGCGATGCACATGAACAAACATAGGCGACAGCCGATTCCGTCGTTGGAATAACAATTTCTTACGAGTAGCATAACGAAGAATATAATGGCCCACAACGAAGCACCGGGTAGCTTCAAAACGACCTCGGGATACGTGAGGAAGACGAGACCAGGTCCGCTCTTGACGACCTCGGACACCTGCGTTTGCTGTTCCTGGGCGATGTGACCCAGTATCGAAAATGTTACGCAACCGGCCAGAAGACATGTCAGGGTGTTGACTACGCAAGTGATTATTGCGTCTCTGCAAGACAAAACTCCCTTTTTCAAAGACTCCAGCAGCGACGACACCACGTTTAGTGCGTCGTGGTTAAAGACTAGAACACCTTAAAGCCTTAACTATAATTCGTGAATCATAATTTACGAAATAAGACCAACTTGATCTGAAATGGCTAAAGTATGATATATGCGGATTGTTCGAGCCACTTGAAGCAAGACCAAGTTAAATTCGGTTAGGGAAACGTATGCTCTTATCTTTTTTGTTTCATACATTGATACCCCAACATTTTGACGAAAAATTACTGAATATGTTATTTAATCGGATAAGCAAAATCTTATCAAAATTTAACGCTGTGGGAGCGAGACGGCTGGTCAATGTCCAGCTACGGTGGAACAGCTTCGCGTCGCTTACCTATAACAATTATGATGGAACTTGTTGTACGAGCCCAGAGCGGGCAGGGCGCCGGTGCCAATGCTGTATGCGAAGAAGATCTGGGTAGCGCCGTCTATCCACGGTCCAGGATTGAGCAACTCCTCCCATCGCGGCGTCACGTAATAAAGCAAACCGTCGTAGGAACCCTCCAACGTCACCGCTCTTCCCAAAAGAATGAAAAGCACCACGTACGGGAACAAGGCTGAAAACCAGATGATCTTACCGCTCTGATGAAGACCGCGACGGATGATAAAGTAAACGAGTAGCCAGCCGACAATCAGGCAGCCTAGCAGCTCCCACTGGATCTTGCCGATGCTGTCGATGCCGGATGTAATACCGAGGACTCGCTGCCTGAAAATTCAATACCGTTCTCTGCAGTCTGTTCGTATTGACAATAATTGTGAAAATACAGCTACGATAATTAATACAAAATATCGCAGATGTTGCAGAAAGTGCTTCTTAGAAAAAGAAAAATGACGTAAGCATAAATACCAGATTGAATTAGAAATGCATACGTTATTCGATTGCACTAACTAACACGCCTGAAAGTTATATTTTTCTTAACTTGTTTAATAAAAAATACATAATCTAATGATAATTTTGTTATGAAGTTAGTTCGATAAATTGTAAATCTGCGATGCATGTGCAAACGCATTCTCCTGGTATGATTATATCATCGACATTATAGGTACATTAATTCCGTAAACGCATTATACACGAGGGAACTCTATGCTATGACCTGATTTGAGAAAATCAATGTCGCATTTCTTATAGTTGTTATATCGCGTAAATCCCCTAATAACTTTCATCTTACATCACAGCCTATGACTCACGGGCACTACCCAAGGGTATGAATCTGATGTATACATATATATACATGCATCAGATGATGAAATCAGATTAATGAAATAAAACTTTATATATATATATATATATAATTTCATTTTATTAAACTCAACGCTATCGAGTTTAAAAAGTTTCCTAGTTCGAAAGATCATATTTTATTGAAAAATTTAGAATGAGATGGAGCATTTTTCACCACATTCATTGTGTACACTTTACGTGCAGCATTTTATATGTGTTTTATTTTTGTAGCATTTACTAATAATTCTCTACTTACTCCCAATATTCTTCTACCGGCGTGGTATGATGACAGGTAGTATTTTCGGCAAAATTCGAACAATTTATTTTGCTGTGCATACTCATGCTTTCTCGGTTCGCGTCGTAACAATCTTCCGTGTTCCACCAGTTTTCTGAAAATGAAATAACTTATGACATTGTACGGTAAAGGGAGCGTGTGTTAGATTCATTCAGAGTTTTATCATATTTTGTAATTTAAATATTTACATAAAAATAGAGACACAGAATGAAAAGTACTTGAATTTTTTTAATCATCTTATTTCCTGATATCCGATAAAAGCATTTTAAATGTCAGCGTTTAACAATTAGAAAATATTATTTACCACATCCATTCCAAGGTACTCTTGGTAAATTCACGATCGTGCTTATGAGGTAGAAAAGAGTCCAAGCAATAATTATGCAGTAATATATGTCGAGGAAGAATACAATGGTCATCGTAGCATATCCCACGCCTAAAATCCGATAATATATTTAGGGTTAACAATTACTTATTAACATACCAAGGTATCTTGATGTCTAAAAATATTTTAAAAAATAATAATTACCTTGCAAAAGAGGACATAATTGTCCTACTAGCGACATTCCGCCAGCTCCAAGATATTGTCCAATGGCGACTTCTTGAAAAAATATAGGGATTCCGCAAAACAGCATTGCAATACCATAGGTGATCAGAAAAGCACCTATAATAAAATCCCAAAAGAAAACGACCAATTATTTTGCAAATAGTAATAATATTTTTTATATCCAGAGATTGTAATTAAACTTGAGAAGACCATTAACTTTTAATGCACGCCGTTAATTCGTCATGTTAAGAATTGCATTACTTTATTAAGTTGAGAGCAATAATGAATATCAAACATTATTGAAATTTGACGCTGCCTGCATCCTCAATTATGATAAAAAAAACTTGGGAGAAGCTTTTAACTAGAACAACACACAGAGTTCTGCTACTCTATATTAAAATGACCGATTAAAATAACACAATCAACTATAAAAATATTTTCGATGTTAAAAAAATAAGTCTTTTACTTTATAGCAATAAAAAATAGATAATATATAATACAGTTATGAATTTACACGATAATGCTCTTAACATTTGAGAATGTTTATGAATAAATTCCCAGCAGGGTTGACACTTACCACCGCCATTTTTATAACACAGATAAGGGAATCGCCAGACATTTCCTAATCCGACAGATACGCTTATGCAAGAAAATAGGAAGTCGAGTTTATTGTCCCAACCGCCGCGTTCGGCATCCTCCACCCTATTACTGATTTCAGTCATTTTACCCTGCGGGGTAGACACCGTCATCTTCGGCAAGGTGCGAGACGACTCGCGTTTCTTGTCCGTCGCCACCGATTTGGCCTTGAACTGTATGAAGGTCTGGTCGGGGTCGACTTGATCCTTCTCCTCGCCCCAGTAATACATTTTCTCCGCCATGGAGCCTAAAACAAGTCGAAAGTTGACATTAAGTATCTACAGGAGAAAGCGCTAAGCCAGCCCTTGAACGTAATTGAAAGGATGAGACGCAAATTCTCTACGGCCTTCGTACTATCGATTATTATGAATTTGTCCTATCTTATAACGCAGTTAAGCTATAATTCTGCTTAAAAGACACACGCGATGTCTTGCTGTAACTCGACGAAGTATGAAAAACTTTACAGCTTCATCCTTTGTTGTCTTTTGAGGAATTAAAAATATAATGAAAATTAATGTTTCGAATTTTAATCGACCTCAGCTGGCCACATTTATTAAATACGCTTCCACAACGTTTCGACCTTTGGTTTAGGTCCTTATCAAGTGCAATCTAGAAGTAAGTGATTTACATATAAATTACATGAAAAGTATATAGACATTGCACAGTAGAATAATTGTAGGCCTACCTTGTTACAGAGTTATGTCAAATACAAGTAAAAACGCATTTTAACGGGATGGAGTCCTGTGTTAAAAGTATAATTTCATTAACGTCCGGAGTCGAGGGATGTAAGACCAAGACTAATTAGTTATTTTAGTATTCAAAGGTTAGGCAATCGTTATAAACATATAAGAGAAACAAACTGAGACCGTCAAAGATATTTTGAGAATAAACTAAACCAAGTTATATAAGAAATCTTGGCATGACAACAAAATCGTAGATGACTCAACATATAAACATATAAACATCTAAAGTGCACGAACGGTAATCTCTAACGATGTTACGGACTGCCAAAAATACATAAACCCGGTTTTCCATTACGTGTCATTGTCTCTTCTCTCGGCAGCCCTATTTACAAAATTGCTTCGTTTCTACACAAGATTCTACAACAGTCAATCAAAAAACCCAGTTCACATGTCAGAGATAGTTGATCTTTCGTCGGAAATAGAAAACAGATTTATAGAAGATGATTCATTACTAATATCTTTGGATGTAACATCTCTTTTCACTAACTTCCCACAAGAGTTGGTGATTAAAGCGATAGAGAAACGTTGGGCAGATATCTCATTGAAGGCTGCTACTTTTAATTTACCTCAATTTTTATACGCCATACCATTAGTCCTCAACTCCACAAGTTTCCGATTTGATGGACAATGCTATGAACAAATTTTTGGCAGTCCCATGGGTTTCCCTCTCTCTCCAATTCTCTTTCAATTCTTTCGAAAATTATATTTCAAAACATTTGGGTCTCCCTCTATTTCTCTAAGTTCCTTCCGTTATTAAAAGAGACGAGAACTGTTTCTACTTTTTTCGCAAGTTTATAAAATTTTACAAACTTCTTATTGATGTGACTCTCTTTGATTCGACCAATTATGAAGATTTCTTTTAAATGTGCAGATTTTCTTCTTCAATGAGAATTTATCTGATTAACTTTAGCAGCAATTTAGATTTCCGAGAAGGCAGTAGTACGAGTGCACATTTTTTCTAATAGCGACATTTCGTCGTGACTCTATTGCATTCATAGGAAAAAAACGATGCACCTAACGGTAAATTTCTCCGCCCATGCTCCGATAAGGTCTAGCACGCAATTGCATGGTACGCAATTACGAGTGTCGTTCGGGGATTGCTTTTCCGATAACTCTACTCAGTTTCATTTACCTCGCCGATTTTCCAACATGTTTACAGATAGCGTACATATTTATTATATATATCATAAATCTCGCTGACCTTTTAAACAATATAATGTTTAATAACGCAACAACATCAAGAATGAAATCATTAATAACAGCGTAAACATGTTAATGTATTCCGTATTCTATACCACGTAACCGCGTTTGAAGCCGTTTCAAAATAATTTCTCCATTAACAAGAGTAGATTTCAGCATAAACATAAAGTTTACGAGAATAACGGATGTCTCTTGCATTTATTTCTTATTAATTTTTTTTATTTATACTTAATATTATTAAAATTGTATAGTGCACTCTGTAAATTCTTTTGACTATCGTATATATTTTCATACGTATAAAACATTAGTTTGAGAAAAAAAATTAATCTGAATTATTTATAGGAAAAAATAATTAAAAAAATAATTAAAAAATAACTTCTTTTGAAATATTTCTTTCAAATTCTATTGTTCCTTTTTATCTCTACCTTCTTTGATTATTAATTTAAAATCAAATTTTTCACCGGATAGAAGGTGATAAATAATAAATATGAGATTAAAAGTATAATATTAAAGAGGTGGTATCATAAGTATGCATGCATGTTAAAGTCACGAAAGTGACCCTCTTCAGTAACAATATGATTTAAAAACTAAGTCATTATTTGAACGGTGACGAGTCGTTACCAAAGAAGTTAAAGTGGAGTTAAAATATACAAAAATCATAGAACGTCAATTAGAATATACAGAGATTATGAGTAATCGAAAGAACACTTATGTAAGCGTAATCCATCGTGATTTCACAGCAATGCATCTCGACAGTCTGATACTTAGTTAGGTATCGGAGGGTTGTCTACAGGCTAAAGTTAAATAAGAATAAAAACTCAAAGATACCAGAGGTTTGTCAGAAAAATAAAAAGGAAATGAATGTAAAAAAACATTAAAATAACTGAGACAAATAAAGTACTAAATTAATTATTAAAAGGAAACGAAATAAAAATAAAAACGCTGTAGAAAAACGTTTAACCAAAACGTTTAACATTTTGGTATACTTATGATACCACCACCCCTTTAACACATATACTTTGAATCTCACATTAATTATTTATCACCTTCTATCCGGTGACGGCTCCCATTGCCCCTATTGTCTTTCTTTTGTATTATTTTAATTACTAATATCAATTTTGTATTTAAATGTTATTCAGTTATCCAAATCCAAATACTTAATTCTCCAAAGATAGCAGGTTCAATCTTATCTTTTTATCTTTATTTTGCAGTAAAACAAAATAGGGATCAATAGGGATAAGTTGACTTACATCCCTCTTGAATGGAGGCCCTCAATTTAGAAGGTGGGAGATAATTGTCAGTTTATTTAATTCAGACTGCTGGCACCATCCATGGCCACGTACTTTTCGCAAAACTTTGCTTCGATCCCGGGTGACCAGGAACCGGTTTCCTATTCAATGTATCGCGACCATTTGTGCGTATTGTCGTTACTACAGGCGTGCTTGCAATATCGCGCGCATTCACTCATTCTCATTCAAGCACCCCTTCTCCCAGGGATCCTCTCCCTATTTCTTTTACCGTTAGCAGCCCGGCTGATTTGGGACCGCCGATGAAGAGGGTACACGTGCTAAATAGTGTACACACGTGTCTACGTACGTGCGTGTGTATGTAACGTGCATATGTTTGCGTTTATATGCGCGCGCGCACCGTCGGCCGTGCGCGCGCTCCACGCGCACGGATGCTGGACGCAAAATCAATATCAAGTTTACATCGCGTCTATGTACACACGTGGACCGTGAATCTCGTTGTAAAATTCGGACGCGTCGCAACGCCGAGGCCGCTGATACCCAATCGGATTGCGATTGCGTCAGAACGTGATTGTACTAGGCTCAATCGGGGATACTTTGAATTAAAGGGGTGGGAAGGGGAGTCACATAGAAAATAAAAGACACACACACTAGAAACGAGACTCATGGAAAATTTGTTAACGAAGCGAAGGATAATTGTGAAGCGATGCGTGCGAACGAGTCAAAAATATATCTTGCCGCGTAATTAATGTCTAGCAATGTCTAGCAATAAGAATGAGTAATATTAAAATTATTATTTCACCAAAAGCTACATTGAAATCTTTATATTTTATCCCCAAAAAAATAAAATCACTAAATTCTGCGCCATTTTAATACTCCATTTTCATAATTTTAATGAAAATATGGCCAGCATTGTTTATTAAGTATCGCGTTATGTAATATTTTTAAGCCTTTTCCAATATCGATATTATTATAAAAGATATTTTCGATATCTTTTGAACACAGATTGATAAAAAAGTAGATTTAATATAACGTGACATTTTCTAATAAAAAGTGATCGTACTATATATGTACAAGGTTTATACAAAGAGGATTAAAGTTGAACGGCGTAATTTAATTCTCTCTTGTACAAATTCTATCTTGTACAAAAATGCGATTTATAAATCTATTATCATGCGTAATGTAATGCTATGTTCATTCTTGTCATAATTAACGAACCTTACATGGCATGACGATGCAGCTGCTGCATCATGCGCTTGCCTGCGCGAGGGAAATACTTAATCGTTAAGCGAATCACGTAGGTCGTGTACGAATATAATCATTATACGATACGTGCTTATCGATTATCAGATACTTGAATTAGATTTGTTACTATCAATTACAACGCATTAGCAGCATAGTCGAATTCCAAGTGCGTAACTTTATGCAATCGCTTTCCAGTATGAGCCAATATTATATATTATATCAATTTAGTTACTCCTGCATGTAATTTGCGTTTTAGCCAGTGAGAAAAATTGTTCATTTATCACGCCGCTTTATAAATTGCCTAAACGTAAATGGAGATTTAGATGATTCTGACAATTAAACGAACACACATATTTTAGTGTCTCGGTCGTTCGCTATGACATTTTGCGATAAAATTCTATTTCAATACGATTTCGTGAAACATCGATCATCTTACCAAGGGATGCACACACAATTCCGATGTAGCAGCCGTGACCGTTGATTTACTATGTCTGGTGGTAGTCGTAAAATTCAGTATTGCGTATAATCACATCGTACGAGGAGAGGCAGACGTTGGTTACGCCGCGTAGGACCGTTCACGCCCGACTCCGTTTCGGAGGAGCAAATCTTCTTAAATCGTTCCCGGGGAGGCTTCCCCGGCTCGAATCGATCCCGGAGCGACTCACGCGGATTCACTTGTCAAGGGTGTCGTTCGGAAAAGCGCACTTTCGGAATGAATGAGGTTTATTTGACAGCGTCACGCTGGTCACGAATATCTGCGACCTACCCCACAAGGGTTGTAGTTACAGAATAATGCTCCGGGACAAGATGGGGAATGTTACTCCTTTCGAACGCATGCGCATTTCTATGCATCCCCCCTAGCCGGCGAAGCAAAGTGACGGAGTCCTGGGGTCTGGCGGAGGCGGCAGGACCTTTTACCCGATAAATAATCAAAGGGACCGAAGAGGGTGGCTCGACGCAAGCACTACGCTTTTATAAAGTTTTTTTAAACTAACGAGAAGATCTCTTGTCGCCGTTCAATTTGTTTTCTGCGCGACTTGGTTCTTTCTTTTCCGATGTTTCTTACAGCAATTTTTATTATTTTCTAATTAATTTAAATTAATCGAATTAGGCAAATCCTGCTATTTACTTGAATAAATATTAGTCGAAGTAGTAAAATTGCAAGTAAAAGTTTCATATTTAGACCTGTTCGTAAAATATAAAGGAAATATATAATGCAGTTTTGTTTGTTCTATGCAGACATAACGGTGAATAGAGTAATATTTTGTTAGTGAAGATAATATTGTTAATAAAATAATAACATTTATGTCGCATATTGGTAGGTTAGCAACATAATTATCATTAGGACAAAAATTTGATTGAGTTTTGGAGCTGATTGGTATATTATAATTTATTACAACTTATTATAAATTCGTAATATTTATCTGAAAAGTAGGTACTGCAGATATTGAAGAAATTTATGATCCAAATGTTAAAAGTTTATACATTTATTTATAAAAGTTTTATATACATACGTTCTATTGATATAATTGATATCGGATAGCACGTGACCTCTCATGTAATGTTACGCGTTTCACGTAACTGTTACACTTCTTTAATGGTCATTCGACTATTGTTTCATCTCTCAAAAATAAAATCTAGATTTTACATATTACACATATAAAATATTTCTGTAAAACATTTTGTAAATTTTCTTCCAATATAAATATTAGATAACTAAAATTCTTATCGGTATATATAAAGGTCGTGGTTTATGCAAATTAAATATCTGCAAAGTTGACGAGCCGTCTGTGAGAAAAATATTTTCCCGTTAGCACTGCTCAACCGAAGACCACTTTGATGATGATCGTTCAATGAACATTGACAAGTCCATTCAACATTCGCTCGATTGCTCGGTGGAATTGCTTGGTATCACGGTGTGACAGCCGCGTCGGTGTCGCACTTGCTTAGCTGCAAATTTGTCAGGATCCTGAAAGCAACACCCTGTGTTACCTTGTCATATCGCATCAGCGTTTATTTAACGCAATTTCCTTCAAGATTCTGCGAAATTTTTAAAAAGTATAAGCGCTCTTGTTCTAAACCGACAACTTCATCAATGTGATTGCGCTCAACCTACAATAATGTTTTTTTTTTTTTAATTAAAGCCTTTATATTACAAGTCTAATATATTTCTGTGCAAAATTTTATGAATTCTTTTGGAGCACAAATATTAAGCAATTAACATTTTTATTGGTATATAAACGTGTTACCGTTTTGAAAAACTTAAAGATAATAGGAGCAGAGAAATCATTGCGACACTTTAATTAAGCATAAATCTACCATCAATTAAACGCAGAAAGAGCTCCCCTCCCCCCCCTCTCTCTCTCTCTCTCTCTCTCTCTCTCTCTCTCTCTCTCTCTCTCTCTCTCTCTCTCTCTCTCTTATTTCACCTGAACATCATTTAAGCCTGTTAATGCGTGAATTGATTTCATTGATATTTTTCGGTGTGCTTCTTTGAACGTGGAGAAATTTGGCTGTGGCGTCCAATTCGTTCCGTAGGAGATCGGATGTATATCTCCACGTGCCATATTTGTATCATTTAATATTTCTGAGCCACCGTTGTTGCAAGCTAGGCAGATTTCGCCGTCATCCATTTCCCCGTTTGCTTCAGTAGTTACGAGCACCTCTTGTTCTCTGAGAGCAAAAATATTTGTTCAAAAGGTGTTTCGCTTTATACGAATTATTATTATACGTAACACTATTTCTCTGCACCGAACTAACAAGCTAACGCGCGAAAAGAAACAATTAAAACACGAAGCGCAATACCAACCTCTCCTGTGACCATTCCACGCAAGACTTGATTACTGCGAACGTATCCTGACATTTAATTAAGGTTTCTTTAAAGAAAGTGTCCAGGCGTTCTGTAGAGTTCGCACATCCCAGGGCGATTATCGCAAATGACATCGCAATGATCCAACTGATAAAACTAGCCGACATCACTGGCGGCTGCACGGGTACAGGATAGTACGAGGACCAGACGTGTTGCCACCAGGGGTACAAAATATCTCGATATTCAGATTCCTAGATCGAAATGTAAAATTTACCAAAAAAATGTTTGGCTTGATTATTACTTTATACAGACCTATAATCAGCTATACTAATTATAATGATTAAACTGAAATTCTTTTGTTCCACGAAATATTACATTTTCTCCTTTGGAAGGAACTTTAAAAAACTATTCCCCCTTTTATGGCACACAGGCGCTTTTCTTACGTAAAAACGGACAATTCACAAGTGTTACGAGAGCAATTCCTTTGTTAGTTATACGAGAAGAATATAATAACGAGTCCACTCACGTAACTCCAATAACGCCAGACACTGCAATAGAGTATCCTTTGGAGGATCAGCCATAGCCATAAAAGCGCGCTAACCGCGAGCCAGCTGACCGATACCTTGAAAGACGCACGTGTATACGGATGGGTATTGGCTAACGCGGGAGATCGCATAGATTTTTGTACCTGAAATCCTTTATAAATGAACGTCGCGCCTACGAGATCCATGAGCCGCGTGGAGGATGGAGGATTCTTCCAGAGGACAAGTGCAGCGGCTGTCAGGATCAGGAAGGATGGCAGCGTGTGGATGAAGTCCGGTCCGACCGCGATTTTCGCGTATTCGCGGAAAACCTTATGTCGCAGAAATAATACCTCGTGGGGCACGCAAAGCAGGGTCCCTATCTGCGTGTGCAACGCGCTCAGGCAGGACATTACTGACGCGTCAGCCTGATCTTTCGGAATTATCCGTCACCGCGAAAGAACGAATCACGGTTATAGCGGTTACATTACGTCCAGTTACATCGAAACGTCTGACGTGCGCGCCGAGATGAACCGCGAAAGCGCCTATCCTTTGTTCGGGGGAGAAAATTCACTCGTACTTGGCCGGAAATAAATGTTTTATACTCCTATATGCAATCCTTTATATTTTGTACGAGGACATTTAAAGTACAAGTAAAAAGGATTGTGAGTCATTCGTTTATTTGTAATTAATTAATTATTTTTCCACCCGGCATTTAGCCGACATAGATAAATTGAACAAGGTTTTTATAGGAAATAGTTTGCATTTGATATGAAAAGTTAAGAAGTGTGATTAAAGAGATTTGTGACTAATGAAGATAATTTTGATTAAATATTTATTAACTCTAAAGCTAATCAAAATTTAATTACTTCTGTCAAACGAAGGGGCGAAATGATTGAAGATGTAAGAAATGGCGTAATAAAAGTATTAAAACATTTCGGATAATAATATCGTGATTATTACGTTGCTTTGGTGTGTTTTGTTACCAAAAAATCCGAGAGAAAAGAAGGTGGCATCGAGCAGCGTAATTATATGTTCTACTCCCACGTCCCTTACGGAAAAGCAACAAAATAATTACTAGAAAATTACTGTACATCAGAAATTTCTAATGATTCAATTACTGACGAAAGATCGCGATATTCGCGGGAGGGTCTAAATTGTAATGTCGCGCTTATCTCGCGACTATGCGCATCTTGCGCTATAGCACTAAATTTATTCAGTGCTATACTTATAACTGTGAATATTCACTGTTTTCAGTGATAATCCACTGATTGACTTTTAGAGAGCACATAATTGCATAATTTCTTGTCGATAATCTCCTTCTCGGGTACTACCTTGCCGCGGTGGAGGGGCTTATTATCACGAAGGGTTACCCAGTGAGAAATGATTTATGGATTGACGTCGAAACGATGTTCGATTCGACACCGTTTCGACATCGATCAATGAATCATTTCCTGCTGGGTACATACCCTAAGGACGGATAAACCAAAGGTACCCATTGCACTATTTAGACTCGGCTTTTCATTTTCTGTTCTCACTGTTAACAGTTAACCAGAAAATGAAAAACCAGGCCTAACACTCTCCAAAAGCCAATTGGTGGATTATTACTGAAAATAACGAAGCGATTCACTGTTTTCAGTGATAACCCATTGATTGACTTTTAGGGAGCACATTTGTTTATTCTATTTACTAATTAAATTGTTCATTTTTCGAATTTCAGTATTAATTTTCGAGGACGTTATTCATCGAATAATTTCGTTATTATCGTCGCCAATTTAAACATGATCCATATAAAGAATATTGCAATAGTGAAAATGTACGAGCCAATGATTGAAAACCGACCGTCGCGTTAACTTTCTGTCGAAATGACTGCTATCGGGGGCAATCCGAAAGATCCATGGGATTTATTTCTTCCTACAGCGGGGTCTTCGACGTTCAACGAGTTTTTGAATTCTCTTTCACGTGCGTTTCATTTCACGAGACTCTACAAGTCAGAGTATATTCAGCTCATTTTCCATATTGAGAATCGTTGAACTACATTGCAGAAATTACACGAAATGTGGCGAGTATTATTGATTCGTCCAGCTAATCCCTTGTAACCTATCTATTTTTTATTACGATATTGGTATACGTATAAAGAGTGAAATAATATGACGTGAGATTCTAAATATTTTGTCGAGCAAGTTTGAAATATTTTTATACATTATTTGCAGTTATTGATTACCTATGCCCTATAATATTCAGTTACAAGATCGGTATCTGTATCGTGCGGGAAGGTCCTCTTTCTGAATCTCAAGTCATTTATTCTGCATGTCTTGCGACACTTTCATGCGTCTTGCATGAACAACATGCATAATCACACGCATCTTCATATTTTAGCGGGCGGTTTTCGAGGTCAGTTTTCGCGGTCAGTCGGTTTTTAAAAACATTGTCAAGAAATAATTACTCTTTTAATTTTACGATAAATTTTATTATATCGAAATATTACAATTAATTACACATAACGCAAAGTAAAATTTTTTTTTGTGTCTATACTTGAATTTCGAATTCAAAGATCGTTTTACACGTAGAAACGGTCAGTATTCTCGAGTAAATAATGAAAGTAGAAATATATTTGATCAATTTTCTGTAGTAAATTTTTTTTAATTAACATTCTTTCTTAATTAACCTCGCGTAGACGTGCATTTTTTATACGTTCGACACTCGCATATAATTCAAAGTATACGTAATATCTGTCGGTAACGATAAGCCGATAATGGAAGGAGTTTTCTTCCTTCCCGTTGATCAAAATGACCAGAACGTATGGCCAGGAGTAACGAAAAGTATGTCCAACCTGGCCCAACGAAAGAAAACTGGATACGACGAGATAGGTGGCCAATATTGACCACTCTGATGGAGTATGTAAGGAAGGCAATAGACGAAATAATTGGATTTCTTTTGATTTGTCAAAATTCGGGTGGGTTATTCTTTTATATATATACATATATATTCTTGCATATGTGCGAGATTGATAAGATTACAATTAAATCCCAATCACGCGCGAATTATATCCCAACAAAAGACTCGTAGGTTTATTAAGTTGAAACGCAGGTAGATAGGAAAATGGATAGGTAGGACCATATATAGGAACACGGGTAGGTAGGGATTCGGGTAGGCAGAGACAGAGGGACATAACTCGATAATTAAAAAGATAGGTAAAATTAAAACTGGAATGTAATAATGAATATAACTATATTTATTATTATCGTATCATGAAACATATTATGCATAATAATATAATACTAATATAGTTATATTTGTTATTACTATATTTTTAATACAAGTTATAATTTTAACAAAAGTACTTTGAGCAAATTAATTTAATAAAATAACTAAAATTGAATTTTATAATGTAATAACTTCTTTCATAATATTGTATGCATTGTAAAGTAAATTATAAGAAAAATGAAATAAATAATATAAATGTAGGAAACCAAATCGTAAAGAAAAGAGGACCGCCGATCAAAAGCGGCGGGGGTGGTGGAGGGCCTCTACAAGGTGGACTGTTTTTGTCGGATAAAAATTTAATTGAAATCAAGAAGAGAGGTACCATTTTATTTCTGTGACAGCGGTGAAAACACCGCAGCGTATATATTCGTGGTAGAAGTCGCGTACTAATTCCGCTCGCTAGGTATGAGATACGATTGCTCTTACGACGATAATACGAATGTTACTTAAAGCTCAGTTGTGAAAAGTTGAAAATTACGAAGTTTACGCCGCGTCTTAAGCCACAGATTTCCAGGAACTATTTATTTACGGCGAAATTATAATTTATATTACGAATTAATATCAAGTTCCTTGAAGTTGAAAATGGAAGGGTGAAGAGATTGCGAAGAGATTGGCATGTAATTAAAATTTTGCCTTCGAGGAAATAATTATGATAATATGGGGATTTTAAAAAAAAGAAAAAAAAACGGTGGAGGTTTCCAAGTGATTAACGACCATAAATGGATATTTATTCATAAAAATTTGTAAAATTTATCTAAAAGCGACTATAGGTTCTTGGAACGCTACTGTTATATACAATTATATACATTTTAATGTATTTAAATAGTCTACATAAGGAAATAATCGGGTCCGACGAAGGACCCGCACTTGGGAAAGTCTTGTGGCGCGGACACCATGTTACTAGGGTCTCCGACTTGCAGGATAACATCTAAACCACGAGTCCAATCGGTCGCATGCTCATCTCGTAACATCCAATAACCTGCCAAATCAAATAAGAGTTAGTCTCATAGAGGTAATTCACAGCGTCGCTATTATATTATACAATATTTCTTAAATTTAAAATTAGAGAATGGGAAAATTTCAATATTTTTGGAACTAATGATTCAACTAAAATTTGAAGTTAGAAAGTTTTGCTATTTATTTTGAAATCCAATTTGCTTTGCCCTGCAATCACTAATAATTCACGAATTGCTGATGTATCCTTACATATTTTAACAATAGAATTTTTATCTCCAATTTGCCGAAAGAAATTACCAAATTAACAATTAAACCGATTAGAATTGAGGTCTGTATATTAAGTATTTATGTCAGTTCGATTAGCGGAGAGGGTTTTACCTGGATTATCGGCTTTAAACCGCAGCGCTACGGCACCGAACTTGGGCACGATGACGGTATCCTTGGCTAACGCGCAATCGAGATTCCGCGAAAACAGCTGTCTCCTTTCATCGAGATTTTTAACCTCTTGCAGTGACATACTTCGTCCAAATTGTCTGGCACCCACCACGTAAAAACTATAGCCGTGTAGATGATAAACTAGATCATCCAGACCACCTGTGGCAAAGCAACGACGAATTAACGTCAATCGTATAGAATTTCTCGTAGCAAAAAATTATTCTCGAATTACCGCTATTCTTTAGCTAAAATTATTCTAATAATATTCAATTATATTATTAGGTGATTATGTTTTATGAGATACCGAGTCATATTATAATCCTGAATATGTATTGAATTATATAAAAAAATTGTCCGTAGTTTGAACAATTTGTACCGAACAAAAAACAAGTAAAGTTAAATCAGGTCCTTTCGGAAATAAATCACATAGTAGCATATTAAATTTAAAATTATTAGGCTACCTTCAGCTTGCCCGGATCTAAGTAATGATTGGCGTTCTTGTTCCTATTTCAAAAAAAATTTTATCTCGGCAAGAAAAAATTATGTCATGCAGGAAATCGTTAGGCGAATGGACAATGAAAAAATAATTCGATAAAAAGAATCACAGACCGATGATCGACGCTACGATTAGTTGCGTGTAATTGCGAAGCTTTAGGAAGGAGAGCAATCATTCCATGTGCCGTTATCAGAGGTCGCGGGATTTCTCTCGGCTGTCGCAATCGTATTGGAAGAAATCGCGATGACGCGTCAAATATTGTTCTTGCGACGAAATAATATAACGCCTCCCTCACTAGAAGTGATTTATGATGATGAAAGCTTCCGATCAATAACCTCAGCTTTCGCGGGAAACAGAAGATGCGAACATCAGGGTCAAACGTAAATTCTATTATGCGCTAATGTTCTCTCACGTGCCGCTTCGCTCACTGTAAGATTATCCCCCGAGCAACACAAACTGCAATAATTAAGCTAGTAAGCTACATTGTACAATATTACACAGAAGATACCTGCTCCTTTATATAATGAGTTCCTGCGGTGACCTTGTCATATATCTGCCTCACTTTGATTTAAGATTCTGACTAAAGAGTTTAATATA
>NW_011967240.1:824353-867562 GCF_000949405.1 Vollenhovia emeryi | reverse complement strand
CCCCATAAAATGAAAAAAAAAACTTTTCAATTTGACCAGTTTTCGCGAAGTTACGCTTATTTGAAATTCGCCAAATTTTGATGTAAATTTCTTGTTGCGTTAATTTTTTTGACCAGTGTATATGGTGATTAACATATACACACGCAAAAAAAATGTTGCACAAACAATATCAGTGTAATTGAAATAAAATAGTTGAAACAACATCAGTATTGATGAATGAAACACATCAGATAGTTGTCTTAATAATCTGGATATTTAGTTCAATGCTTAACATTAAAATCCATAGCAAATACAATTGAGCGAATTATTTATGTTTGTGGCAGCCCGTGACATCTACGTTTAATTGAAGCAACTTAATTTTTTCTTAATTCAACAGCATTTTTTTCTGTGCGTGTACATTTTCTTCTATTTTCTTCTCTCTCTTGATTCAAAAGAAGTTGTAACTCACTCAATTACTAAAATCACTTTGTATAATGTCCGACAAATCAAGAAAGAAGGAAAATTGAAATCTTGGCTCTTGTAAAAATACGAGTGAAAAATGTGATCGTTGCCTATATCTTATGTAGTCTTGTAGACTTTCTGAACATGAAATAAAACGGACATCCAGACTTCGGGTGGATGAGAATGGGGGCGAAAAGGATTGTAGGCAAATGCAAGGAATGAATTAAAACGTACACGAGACGAGCGTGCACGCGTCAACGCGAGTCGCATTTGCGTTTTGATCACGTTCGAATGAGACTAATTACCCTGGTCCAAGAGAATAATCTCGACGGTCGCCCCGAGCGGCACGTGGCGCACGTGCACGCACTCGCATATGTCGCCCGCGCCGACCTCGCCGACCGAACGGCACCGGCGTCGCGACACGGTCTCGTTGCTCTCATTGAGATCGTCCTCCTTGTCATCGCTGTTGGTGCACAGCATCCCCGGGGACACGTCCCCACCCTGGGTCAATAGCGGTGACGACGGGAACGTGAAAGTAGCATTGTCCACGTTCAACACTCGCGTCTCCGTCCCACCGTTACCTGGACAAGAAGGAGGAAAGATTTTCGCGCTGCGATTAGATAATCGAGTTCATTCGCTCTCTCGGCTCGAAACTATCTGCAGCTCTCTTAATGCCAATTTAATTACACACTGTTTTCTCGACGTGCATTGCTACGCGAGCGGTTGGAAGTTTCTTCTCCGACGTAAACAATGATTAATGAAAATGTAGGCCGTTCCACTATCGGTGTCTCGTTAGCAACCAGATATTTCTAATTTAGAGACTTCTTCATGATGAAAATTTAATGAGAAATCAGTACCGCATCTTTACATTCGACACTTTGATACAATGACATCACGTAATATCTTTATTCTAATCAAGTTGACTAAAATGTTAAATAGTGAAAGTTTTAAATATAATTCGTATTTTCTGAATTTAATTTTGATTACTTTTAATTGCAAAACCTGCATTAAAAACCTTAAGATTGAAGGAAGATAAGCGAGAGAAATTAAATTGCTGATCGAATTTTGAGATTTCTCCATGATAAAAGGGAAATATGTATATATCTCAACAGCTTCTTTGTCTTCCATGTTTGATATTTTAATAAGTTACAATGAAATCACGTAAAATTTTCATTTCAGTCAAACTGACTAAAATTCCAGAGTTAAATTTTTATACTGGCATTGTTTCAATTTAATTTCTCTCTCTAAACGTTAATAATATTGTAGTCAAGTTTCTTTCGTTGAAAGTCCTAAAGTTGGAGGAAGATAAATTCTTAAGCCATTAAAAAGCTAATCGGAAAGAAGTTCTGTCATTGTAAAAAAAAATAACAACAGTGAAAGTGCTTTCTAACCGAGATACGTTATTATACACGAAACCTGCTCGGCAGCGCAAAATTTTAATAACCCGGATTTTAATATAATGCGGTGAATAAAAAAAAAGTGGTGAAACTTAGATGGCAGTATTTTTATCCATCGGTTGAGTCTGCCCGCGTTAATTAATGCCCCGTGCATACGTGTCGGTTGCATCTTAATTTGCACTTTCACTCCCATCAGGCGATCCATCAGTCTTTTACGTTATTACACACCTATCAGTTCCGTCGCTTGAATCTTGTAGTTAATCGGTAGATACAGCGTCACATCCATCCTAGGCTTGGCAAGTATCTGTGGCATTTTGCGGATATTTTGAATATCCATGGCGCACAAGCTCTCTCGGTCGCCGCATTTCTCGGCGGGATTCGTCGTCATGGCCAGCCGGTCCGGTTCTATCTCGTCGATATCGTGCTGATTGATAACTTCCGCCGTTGCTGCAGGATTTTCCGAATTGCCTTTATAGTTGAGCATCGCCGCGCCATTTATCGCGCTGGTTCCGCATTCTTTCGTTGTGTGCACGTTTATCCAATAGGAACCGATGCGTTTGCTCGCTTTGAGAACGAAGTCCGCCCTTTCACCTTTAACGAATATCGAGGACTCCTCATCAGTCTCGGCGTATTCGATGATCGTGAGGAATCGGGGAAATAAAACCTTGCTTCGCACGAATAACGCTAGAGCTAACGGCCATCGATCTTACGTTCGCAATTATTGAGTTTTAACTTTCTTGCACAGTAAAAAATAAAATGTTAATGTTAACATTTTTTACATGTCCCAAAAAGTCCACTCTAAATTTTAAGTTAAAATAACATTTATCGCGTGTGTTATTTTTTACAAATTATAAATGTTAATTAATCAACGTTATATTTCACATTTATGTTTGTGTTCTTTCAACCTTAAGTGTGATGTAATAAAAACAGACAGGATAAGTAAACTGTACGAGTAGTTACAAATCAGAATAGTTGAAATAATTTTTAAGAAGTGTCGATATTACACGTTTTGGTTAATTTTGTGACAGTTGTGTTAAAAAAACTCAAAGTAATATTCAATCTTTAAGTAACATACATAAAGCGTCAAGTTATTACGTTAACATAAATATAACACGAAAAAGTGTTACGAAAATAATAACATGTACGTTTTATGTTAATTTTACATTGAAGTAAGAATCAAATCTTGGTAACACAAGAAAATTTTAACATTTAAACGCACAATTTTTTACTGTGTGCAAATCTCAAAGGGTAAAAGTTGCGGAGCGAGTCACCTAAGACCCGACGTATTCGAGAGCAGAAGTGTTTGAGAAAATAAACGTCATCAGCTGCTATTTAATTTACACTTGAAAATCAAGACTAGCGAGACTTGCGCAACATGTTTTTGCAATTTCTTGCGTTTAATCTTTGCTTTACGCAATGAACTTGTTAGCAAAAGAAGTATGAAGTACGTAAATCGAAGTATGCGTTTCGGTCAAATATATTCTATTCTCCCAACGATATCGCAAGATTATCAAACGTAAAATCAACATGCGCAACGTGCTAACCGATTGCAAGGGAAAATTAACGAGACTCCAACCTTTGGCCAAAGTGATCGAAGTGACTTGTCGCGGCTCTATAGGATATCCATCAAGCGCGATCAGAAGAAGCGGGTGGTTGTCGACAGAAAGCGTCACCGGGCATGCACCAGCACCCCCGGCATTAGCAACGCGAAATCTGTGACGTCGTCCTGGAATGACCGTGAAGGTGCTCAGAGGAACTGCGAATCCGCTGGGCTGTCGACCTCTCCCATTGATTAAAAGAATTGCCGGCTTCGAGTAACCTTGGTTGAACGATACTTGCGGCGAATGTTGCCACTGGGTCACTAGAATCACGTGATTAGGATCGTCAACGTCGAAAAGGGTACGATGGGGTTCCCGAATGTCCGCCTGTCTCACGATCAACGATCCGATAATGCCATTCGTAACGTCGGCTCCTGAAAAAAAATTTCCAAGAAGTAAATCGTTTAAACAATTTACGCGCTGGTCATATAATTCGTTGCGTTGAAAAATCATAATTAATGATTAATAATCAAAAGCAAATCGATACTATAGAGATAATATCGTGAATAATTAGAACCACGATATAAGTGATTGCATCTAATATCAAACAATTTAAAGATGAAAATATGCATACTGTTAAGTCAATTTTGAAATGGATAAATAATTTCGCAGATTGTAAGTGAAATCGAATAATTTTATAAAGAATTGAAAAAATTGAAAGAATATAATTTTATAAATAATTTTAATTTCAATGGATTAATAAGTACATTTTACTAATCAATTGAAAAAATTAACTTGATTAATTAGATCGATGGAAATATTTGCAAAGTATATAAATTTTAATTAAATAAAATGTAAGTTTTGTAAATATTTTTTATTGTAATCCATAAAATCTTCAGCGTAATAAATAACACTTAATTACCAACCTGCATGTGCGTGCCAGAGATGTGTACCGGGCATGGACGCGCGAAATTTGTATTGGAAAGTAGTGTAACTTGGTATTGGACATTGCGTGACCAACGGTGCACCATCCATGTAAGGCATTTCCATTTGCGTTTGTCCACGCCAATGCACCGCTGCTGCTTTACCAGGAAGACGATTTATCACATCCACCACTAAAATATCGTTTTCACAAACCTGTAAAAACGTTAATTTGTCTGAAAGTTTGCGATTAGTCCAGGTGCCGATTATTGGAAATATTTGAGACGTTAAATCGTACTCGCAAATAAAGAAATAATTATAATTTCGATTATTGCCGTCAAAATAATATACAATATTTTAAATAATAATATAATACAGATGTATTTCGTAATGACTTTAGTATACATAAATTTTATTCATTTTTTATTTTAGGTATGCAGAAATAAATGCATTAAATACAGAGAAATTATAAAAATGTTTAATCTTTAGAAGTTTTATTTAATTTCAATTTTATATATTTTTTAATATTTAAAAACTGAATTTTTGATATTTCAATTTGTGATAAATATCATCTGATAATATTTATTTCTTTCCTTAAATGCTTTCACATTCACGTATCAGATTTTAAGACATGTGTCCGATTAAACTTTTGTCTTCTTAAATAAAAGTTTTAAAATTGTATTAAATATACAAAATGACATTAGAGATTTAATAGAGGCTGATACAAATGAATAATTAGCGTAAATTAACGTAATTTCGCGAAGTAAGGAAACGTATTTAGCCTCAATCAAAACGTATTTAGCTTCAATCAACATTTCTAAAGCTTCGAAATGTTTGCGACCGAGGAAAATCAATTAGATGCCTAGCAAAATTTGCTTTACTCCCAAGTGTTCGCTCACAATCAATTAAACGACGACACGTTCGCGAGATTATTCCTATATATATTCCAGGAATGTAATCAATTACCAAGAGTATTGAGTACGTGTTTCAATCACCGTGCAGCATTTAATTTTAACACGAGATAAAACCTCAACTTTTCTTGCAGGTTACTAATTACACAGGAAGGCGTACTGATATTTGCAAAGTGTGAAACAAAACACATCGATACCACGTAAATTTAATACAATTTCTCTAAAATTATAGCAATGACATAACAGCGAAAACACGTTTGTATTATGAAATTAATCTCGTATTACTGATGAATTTAATAATATCTACGCATTAGTTAATATCTCGATTTTCAAAGTGAACTCCAAAATTCAATAATTCACGAATCCAGTTTATAACTAATTACGAATTTAGAGGCCTATTCTGTAAACGTTAACGACATTACTTGCTTTGCGCAGATACCTATAATATAACATAGAAAAGCTGCCCAAAGCACGTAATCGTACAAAGCATCGTTAACGTTTACAGAATAAGCCCCTTTGATAATGTTGAAACTAAATTGATAATATTCACTTGTATCATATCTGTTCTATGATTGTTGTCGTGCCTTAAATGATAAAATGACAAAATGACACAGAAAATTTTCAACGTGCGCCTATTGAAGCTTTAAAATATAATAACTTCAAACAGTATGTACTTCAAATTGTTTACCAGTTATTTACGAATAACGCATTATGGCCCGGTTTTCACTTTCTGGTTAACTATTAAGCCAGAGGTTAGTCGACTCTCCATTTTTTTCCTATATTATTATCTAAGAATAGACAGGTAATCGACTAACTTCTGGTTAACATTTAACCAGAAAATAAAATACCGGGCCTAAGTGACCCAATTAAAGTGAGAGGGAGAGTGTAGAAAGGTGGCGGGTGACATTGTGGGCACATTGCGCAATGAACTTCATTGAATTACCGGCGGCAAGTGTGATGCACCCGGACTATTGATCGGCGGTTGAACATCGAGGTCATACCTGAATACTGGGTCCTGGCATTTGACGATTGGCCGTAAGTATACCCCGTCTTTGTCCGTCCGCGGAAACGCAATGGTTGGCCAAGCAAGCCGTCTGATTCGAAGGGCAGTCGCCGCATGATCTGTAACGCACATCGTATAATCGCAAATCCTCACGCGTCTAAAGCACACTAGTACACCTAAGAGATCTAATTGCCATGCTGTATCTCTTACCAAATGCAAATTTGCAAAAGCAGATTTGCGAAAGAAAACTTCGCGGTAGTTCTTCACGAAAAATTGTTCGCGAAATGGCTCATCTACTTGCCTTGTACAGTATTTGCCAACGTCTCAAACTATTTAAAAATGCGCGTGGCAAAGATTAATTCTAATTGCAAAATGCAAGACAAATAATCCCGAATCGTTAGAATATTTCAATTAAATAAGACGATTTAATGAGCTATTCGCATAGTACGTGAAAGGTGGAAGGAAGCAAACTATATTATTTAGTAACAGTTGCTTGCATCGTTTACTTGACTTTATTCGCGTTTGTCAAGTACCTGTGAGATCGTCGATTTGGTCTCCTCGACAGGAACACACTAGTACTGTGCCCAATGCAACATTCGTTTCGCATTTAGTCGGTTTCAAGACATCGCGCGATTGATCGCGCGGGAGTCTTCCGCATTACATCGGTCAACGCTTAGAAATTGCATAACAGTTATTACGTCGACAAGCCCGAAACCGTCGGCGCAGCGTTATGCTGCCATAATCGTAGCACGTAACAGTAGAAAAATCGCTATAATGTTGCAATCGCAAAAAAGAACTTCGTAATCGTATCATGAGACGCATGTGGAACGAAGTAATATAATCAGTAATTCCCTTGCGTGTGGCGATTACGACCTAAGGCATGTTTCACTAAACGCAAATACCAAAAGTACTTTCCCTTTCGAGTATATCTTTTTGTTCGAACAAGTAGATTTTCTATAGGAGGATTGAGATAAAGAAAATAATATAACTTTGCTGTTAATCTTGATATAATACAGATGCGATTATAATCAAGATATTTTATAAAATTTTGAAGATAAATATTGCACAACTTTCATGTAACACATGTGTGCTCGTCTAATTCTTTATCTTTCTGCCTCGATTCATTTATTGCTTTCTCTGTGTTATCCAGTATACATATATTAAATTGATACATAACACCCTTACAGAAATGTATAAACAACTAGGAATGAAAACATGTACTGAACAGCTACTAGAGTTGAGTAATCGAATTATTAGAAATTACTGGTGCACAGTAATTTTCTCGTAATTATTTCAATTACATTTCTATAACGGTGAAGGGGGAGACGGCTAAAATGTATTGCTATACAAATTCATCATGAAACAAATAAGTAATGTTTAAATATCTAATTTAATTTGAAATATTCTTCGAAAAATATTAGAAGAAATCTGAGGGAAATAAAAATATAAAAGACACGTAAAAATGCCATAGATTATTAAAACGCCAATGATCGGCGTTGGTGCGATAATTAGCGCTGTCTGACAGTTGTGTAAAAACAGGACAGATCAGTACGGCCTGGTATTGTGACATATATCGTAATGAAGTTTTTCTACTATCTTATATCACCGAGCGCGGATATTAGCTCCTTACGAATGTAGGGCAGAGCAAAGTGATTTTCTAGCTTACTTGCTGAGCGTTTGGAAGACTTCTAACGTGAGTTTCACCCGACAGATCATAGGCCAATCCAAATGATGACACGGTCTGTCACAGGAGAGAAATGTTTGTTCTGGAAAAGAAAAATAGAAAGAGTCAAGGAAGGAGAATAAGAAAAAAAATACGAAGCACATTTTTACACTCGAAGCGAAGAAAGCAGTTTTCCTTGCAGCCGCCGGCCGCAAAAAAAAGCAAACCGACAATCGGTGGAAATGAAAGTCCAAATCATATAGAAAGTGCCATATAGTGTGTATAGCAAAGAGAAGTTAATGATGCGCGCACATGTTAAACGCATTGGATGCTGCGTAGATTAGAAAGAACAGAAATGCACTTCACACGTAGGAATTGCCATTATTACTCATCGTCAGCGTGTAACAGAACCGATTTCTATCATTAGAAAACTTTAAGTCGTTTCTAATTGCTATTGTAACTTACAATTAGTTGCTCAATGAAAAATTTCTTTCTGTATGTTCAAGTACTTATTATAAAAGTATATTCCAAACAGTGCTGTTTCAATAAGAAAAATATGCATAGAGGCTACAGGACCTACATGAAGCCTGCCTATCCACACATTTTAAACATTTATAAACTAATTGTGTGAACTTACTAGGCCTGTAATTGTTAATATGCAAAAATGTGGCCGCTGCGGCGATCATAGTGACAACCACGAGACATCGTAAAATATACGTTGTCGGTGTCGCCACATGATGATGAACGGATTTAGGGGAATACATCGCCTACCGACGTTGTTATGCGACGATAACAAGAGGTGACGACATTTATTCCTCGTGAGATTTAGAGCCCGGCGAACTTTGAATGAGATTTTATGAACGATTAGTTTTCATAAAACATACATGTATCGATGAAATTGCGGAAACAGTAAACGTTATTAAGTAGCGAATATGTGTGTATGTGTGTATGTGTGTGTGTGTGTGTTTAAATAATTCTTAAGATATCATCTCGCAATGAGCGAGTCATTTTTATTACATTCGATTGAAAAATTTCTACTGAAGGCTCTTTGAGCCAGACGTCCATGTCAAGGGTAATAAAATGGAGGCGTCCGTGGAGAAAACCTGTTCGCAAAAGAGAAGAGTAGCCATTTGTACAGACGAGACTGAAAGTTGAGTCGTTGCTTCGTTTTCGTTAAGCAGACTCTCCAAGCTCCCGCTTTAAAACAAGCCGTTCATCAATCAACTTTCGTGAGGCAACTCTGAACGAATCGTAAAGATCAGATTGAAGAGTAATAAAATTAACGATGATTAATCGCAATGACTAATCAAATGCTGGATTTATCTAACGCTATTTATCGCGCGTCAACTGCTAGAGTGCGTTTGAAAATGACAAAGCTTTTTATTCGATTGCAATTGCAAATGTTGATAGATTATTAAAAGGCTTCGAACGAGTTTCTGTAACTATAAGGAACGGACAGCAATTATTTCCTGCGACACAAATATCGTTATATTCCCGAATAAAGTGAACCCCATGGACGAAAATCATCGGAATAGTGAGCAAGGTCAAGAACATTTGTGCGATTGCCTAATAACCGCTTTTGTTCTCGGTTAGAGAGTCATTATCACGCAGAGGCCATTACGTGGAAACTAATCTATAGTATTTCTATTGTATAACATAATATTCATATAACACGTCGTAATCCGGTCATGCGTGTGACACACGGAATCACGTATCTGTATGTACTCCCGACCGAAATCATTATTCACACCGCACGAATTTCACTAGAGGAATCTTCTTGCAACACGGAAGGAAATTGTATAAACGCATCTCCCAATTATAGGATGATATATTATCGAAATTTCGTATGAATAATTTCAACGTAAATTGCAACTCGCGTGCCACTTTTTTTGAAGTTGAAAGTTCGGGTAAACTATCGATACGAGATCTCGGAAATCTTAACCGGTATTTAAATCCAAATAAGAAATTGCATCCTGTGCACACGTTGTTTATCTATCAATGTATGTATTGCATTACTGCGGCGTGACTTAATCTCTTTTTAGACATTAGCCGATTACATATGTAAGCTTCCGTTATGAAACGCAAAGTCACGTTTGCGTCAATCGATAATCGATTCTGGTCAATATATCCCGTGTCAGTATATTCCGTTAATGACTATTCAATACGCGGGCAATTATCAATCAAAATGCGACTCTTAAACGCGAAAAAAGAAACGTAAAAGATTCCGACGTCACGAGTGTTCCCGGAAAAACGAAGCATTAATGCAACAAAAATACGACGAAAGTCGTATTTTGATCCCATTAATTAACAATCATCCGCGAACAAAAATGTCAAGGGGAGACGTATATGAAAAGAAATGCGAATGTCACTGCACCACTGCGGACATTTACGTGGGACCGGTGCAACAATAACCGCGGGCACGGTCGAGCTTCCCGTCGAAGACTGATAGGAACATCGAGACTCCGAAATTCGTTGCCAGAACGACGGTTTCTCTCCCGCTCCCTTTCGCCGTTTCAACGTTCCTCCTCGCTTCCTTGTTGCCTCATGGTCGATAATGCGGAATGTAGGAAGAGGAGTGAGGAATGCACTCTTGAGCATGTGTCGCCAAAAATTGGTGGTACACGTTAAAGTAAAAGCCATACGTAAATATGAGAGACGTAAAGTCCACCAAATAGATAGTACCTCGAAATTGGGAGCTTTATTTTGAGGCGATACATTGTCAAGGCTCATGCGACACAGGAAGAGTGTAACAAATGCCTATCAGGCATGGAAACAGACATTTAGAGGTACATTTCTACCTCGTACTAGTTTAGGAGGTACGTACGGAAAATGGTGTACCTCTTGAAAAGAGGTACCGTGAATATCATAGAGCGGTACCTCCAATTGGTCGTTACATGTTGAGTATTACCTTGTATATTTAAACCTCGTACTAATATACCTGGAAAAATATCTCCTATCAGCGTGCAACTCAAGTCTCTATTCTACTTAGAAATTTGTACCTCGAATTTGGCGGTACTACGCAGTACTAGTTTGGGAGTGTGGATTGGGCCTCGCTGAACAACGTGGAACTATCTAAAGCGAATATACCCGACCCGTACGGAGGACAACGTTCAAAGTACCAGCGAACAAAGTTGCGGCAAAAGTGTTTAATCACGGTTACTTTGCGTATTTAGCGACTGCCTGCGAATTATGACGTTGAGTTGTATTTTCCGGATTCAGTATCCACGGATCTGATTGCATCGAACAATCGCGACACCAAAAGAATATTACCGCAAAGATGATGGCAAAATGGTTGATCGTATCAAGACTTTCTCCACTCGAATATAAATTACATTGTTATTATATTGTTGTGAAGACCTACGGCCGCATCGTTATACGTCGGCGCAGGCAATCGGGATCAATCTGAAATTATTGAGACGATAAGTGTCAATCTTCCGTTTAATATTTTACTATTAAATTGATGTTTTTGCCGTGTATTGTTTCACCGGTTTGAAGCCGATCTTTTATTAGTATAAAACTATGTCATGAGGAGTTCGAACGAGGAGTTCGAATCAAAAGTATTGAAACGACATCTTCGACGTCCAGGTGTTTATCTATCAACGGCTAATGAAGTCAAATGGAGAATTGAGTCGCTAATGAAGCGAAATGACATCGTAAAGATGCCCAAGGATGACTATGATCGAAACAGAATGACGACTGGCTCTCATATAAATCACTGCACCACAGTTTGTCGGCACGTGAACCCGCCGCGAAACGACCGACGTCGCCCGGTACCGTCGCGCACCCGGTAGTCAACTGGCGAGGAGGCCCAATTTCGTTGGCTGCGGTCGTGCGAAATGACGTATCATTTTCCCTCTCCCGCCTAGTGGTGGTCCACGTCCTCGAGAACCAAGGATCTTGGTCGTAGCCGACCAGCTTTTTATACGCATCCCCGCGATCGCGCCAGTACCTCGCGTTAAACACAAGGCGACCTGTACGCCTAAGATATGTGTCAGAGGCTGTATAATGATCAGTGAAAGTTCGCCGGCGGGCCCCTCTGATCGAGGGCCCCTACCATCCCCGGCAACCCGGGTTCCATCTCCCTTGGTCTGGCAAACACTTTCATCTCCTCGACCTTTCTCCTTCGAGTTGGTCCAGCCGGCGCATAGATTTCGCTTTCGCTGAATGCCCAATCGATTCCACTCTTACTCGCGTGGATGGACAGAAACAGTCGTTGGGCTGGCCGCTACTGCTGTGGAAAACAAGTGACGTTTCGCTTTAGCAGGATACGCTTAAGCTTGCGTTTCTTCGGTCGTTCACTGAGATTGCGACATCGTTGCTTGCTCGAGCGAAACTTTCTAGAGAGAAAGATAATCAGGTATTTGGGTGCGTATCGGTATAATAAGAGCATAGATCGAAGATGAAGGATACGGAATTGATGAGTTCAATCATCCGTGCGGCGAAATATATCTCGAAAAATGGTCGTTTATATTCCAACAGGATGAAAAAACTGTTCCAGCTCATTAGCGTGGTGCACAAAACATTTATGACATAGATATAATTCTCCCTGTGTGCTTTTTCCAGGTATAAATATTTAAAATTGGTCTTTTGTAGCGAAGAAAAAGAAGATGAAAGAGAGGCATTATGAAAATTATAATAAAATTTGGATACCGTGCTTGCTTTTTCTAAATCTTATATCGAATTTTAAAACTTTTTCAAACAAGACTCTTTCCTTGACCTAGTAGACATGTTTTTTAAACGAACACCTTTTAAAGTTAAAAATTATCACAAAAATTATTAGAAAAATAGCAAAAGAATTAAAAATGATGAATGGCCTCGTGTGGAGTTAGTTGGAATGGTCGCTTTTTAAGTTTAAATAGATAGAATAAAGAGGGAAATCGTGAAAACGACACGGTTTTGCGTTTTTCTCCGCGGAAACGTATTATCGATAACGTCCAAAGCAGAAGAGAAAACGGTTGTGTTTCCTGCCGTAATAACAACGGTCCGAGCATTTCCTCTACTTCGCAAACACATCAAAGATATAGTGGACGGAGGAAAGAACTGTGTGAATCTCCAAGGTACGAGTGTTATTAAACTTCGAAGTCGATCTTGTCTTGGAACTCTTTTTTCTTTCGCCGAGTATTTTACCAACAAAGTGGTACGCACAGGATGTTACATGAATAAAAGTTTTTTGCACTGCGATAATTGGTAGCACACGGTAAAAGTATGACGAGTCAAACGTACTACAAAATGTAAAATTTCTGCGTTTCTCTTATTGAGTATGTGTTACCTAATGCGTATTGGATAACAAAATTACATTACCTAGATCCGCAATGATATTACGTTATCTAATCCGTGTTAAAAAAAGCGGTCGTCATTATCACGTCATGCTAAGCAAATATTACTTCCCAATTTTGTAACAACCGTGTTTCTACCTGTCACGAATAATAATTTGACATATCTTTATGTTGTTTGGCACATTTTCTTTAACTCTATTAGTTTCCGTTTTCGTCTACTCGTAAAGATGCGTCAGAGAGAGTTACTGGTAATGCGATCATCCGATCTTAATTAACGGCAATGCCGCTCGAACATTGCTCAAAGTGAAAATGTTTAGTCATGAATTTACCGAAGTCATCAGTAAATCTGAAACTTTACTCGAGAAAGTGAAAGATGCATCTCGAGATATTCGTCTCTATCGCCTATACATATATTGCTAAAATTCCTCTTTACAAACTTCTATTCCTTGAATCTTTGTAAAATGTATTTATTAAATTTAAATATTTTTTAAGATGTAGCAGTCGAGTAAAAATCTCTCTTGGACAGGAATGTTTTGCTCGATACATTTCGCATCCCGCGTTCAATTATCGATATTGGTGTCTATTTGAGTCACTGGGTAATCGAAATTCTTCTATTTATCTGAACGTTAGAAAGGAGGTTGATCACTAATTTCGACGTATGCATATATAATAGAAAATACCGCAGACTAAACTGTAAGAAAGAGAGAAAGGCTCTATTTAAATGCTCTACCTTTTTATATCTTCTCGATGATTTAATGGAAATGTAAAACGATGCGAGTGCATTTCATACTTCGTTCCAAATTAATTCTCGCATTTCTTGCATTATATTCATTCCAATACTTATATTAGATGACAATATATTTTCTATACTTTGGTTATTTATCAGGAAGTTTTCGAAGTGCGACTTTCAGAACGTGTACAGTTGGGACGTGTGCAAAGTAAAACTCGACGTTTACCATGTAATAATTGATGCTTTCACTTGCTTAATTCGACGTAACGCATCTCTCGTACATTTCACAATCTCTTAAATTTAAACAAGTGTTTTGTACGCGTACTTTGTCAATAATACAGCTCCTAGGAAGTGCGGATGGATCGTGGATGGATTTGCGTGCAAGTTACATTTACGCAAGACTGATCGCGACAATTGATTCGATCGCCAAACAATCGCAAATGCACAATTGCGTACGTGCATACGTTCCAGTAATTATAAAATGCACGATATAATCGCGATATAATCATCAATGAGATTGCAAAATCACGTATGTATATACATAAATGTATATACGCTCATTTATTAATTCCAAAAATAATGCAATAGATACGTGTAATATAATTGCCGTATTTTATTGGCATGTGTAATATATTTGCGCATATTAATTATTCTCTATGTACTTTGTTTTTTCGATTAACAAACGTGTGCAAATTATTACAACGAAAAATGGGAAATAAATCGGAAAATGTTTATACACAGTTTGTAATTTCTATTACAATTGGTAAATGCCAGGGAAATGTAAAGCAAAAGTAATTGTTTAAAATTATTTTACACGAAATTATATACAAAAAACTCCTTAATAAGATTTTGTCTCCCGGTTGAAGATGTTTGTTATTAGTTGCAAGCAAATAAAATGTTGGCGATTTATAATTTTTTTAAATACACCACTTGAAGTGAGTTACAATAAAAATTGCTGGAGGGCAAAACACCGGTGAAATTTACTGTCAAAAAGCCTAACCAATCATAAAGAATAAATTCTCGGGACGACAGATACTTCCTCGGAGTATAAAAGAGGAGAAAGTGAAAGATATTTAGTCAACCACAAAAAAGGCATTGATATTTGGATTCACATTACCTTGGGATTAATAAAAAGTTCGAGCAAAGCGGAAGACACATCATTGAAAAGCGAAAATTTTTTTTGTGCGTTGCATGCGTTGCATACTTTCACAGAGAACTTTCAATTTTTCGTTTCGATATATTTTAGCATTATATTACGATCAGTTGCAACGCGTAAACATGCATACCTTTTTCCTTTACAATCAACTAAGAAAATGTTTATATTATTAAACTTTTTATGTTTTCAGTATTATAAACAGGATTTCTATCATATATTATTATTTATAATGTTTTTTACATTTATCCTAATTTCACTATCAGTTTTACAAATAATGATTCAAAATATGTAACAGAATATATAATAATAATTATAATAATATAAAATAATGCAATCTAATCTAAAATAATATAACAAAACAATTTAATAATAATGTGAATTTTTATATATAATGATAAAAAGTAATAATAATAATAACATTTTTTTCAAGGTTACTATTTCTTTTTAAAGCTGATGTATTTATCAAGAACATTGTATATAAAATCTAAATATACCTCAACAAAAATGATCTCCAAAAGTTAAAAAAAATATATTTAAATTTAGCATTAAAATATAGCGAGCGTATAATATAATAGTTGTAAAAGAAAATTAAATTAATTTTGTTATAACATATTTTTTCGAACGTGCGAAACATTCGAGTTATTATTAGAACTAATTAAACGCGCATAAATGCATACATAAAATAATCTCTTGATATATCGCTGCATTTCGTCGGTGGAATAGAAAAATATATGCATATGTAAATGAAACAAGTTTTACATTTATATGAGAGTAAAAGCAAGTACCTTTAACAAGACTTGCAAAAATAAAACTAATAATACTATATATAAAATACACAATTTCTACGTGTAAGTAAATATAAAATTACGAAGTTTTATTCAATTGCAATTTAATTAAAAAACATATAACCAAACATATACACCAAGATATTTTTCCCATTACAAAATAGAAATATTTTACTGTTTACAGTTTGTATAAAATTAAAGTGAAATTCTTCGATTGCTATTAATTTATGGAAAAGAAAACCATTATCTATATGTGTGTGTATATGTGTGTATGTATATGAATAGAATTAAATGAAACTCTTCGTAATTTTATATTCATATACATACATATATAATTCGTTTTTTATAAATTAATAGTAATTAACGAATTTCACTTTTATTTTATAAAATGTTAAACGTCAAATATTTCTATTTTGTAATGGGAAAATATCTTGGTGTTATGTCTTTTAACTAAAATACAATTAAATGAAACACTTCGTAATTATATAAAATATGTATATATGATAAAAATGTTATAAGGTAATCATATTATCTTTAATTTTATTATACCATACTTTTATTTGTCACAATAGTAATAACCAGTTCTTTATTACTTTTAAAAAGATCCTATTTACCGGTTTTCTATCAGATGTGCAATGCTAAAGCCAACGGCACACGATACTATTTTTCCTACTGGATTGCTTACGAGAGCCAACCAGGATTTAGCTTCAAGTCACCTGATCTAAAACTCTGCATCCTGATTGGCTCTCGTAAGCAATCCAGTAGGAAAAATCGTATCGTGTGCCGTTGGTTTAAGATGGGTTAACATTATACCTGAAAGCATGACAGTCAGTACATAGTACTATGCTTCAAGTTGGCGTACTACATGCTATCACCCGTATTGTATGAGAAATGTAGCCGCGGGCGATCAGCATCCTTGGCAATGGGATAGGTAACACAGATGCATGAACATAACTGTAAATTTTGACGAAGTTCATCCACCTCTTGCAAAGAACTCGCGATAGGTACCAATTACGCCAAACGCTTCTTCGCAATCTCAAGCGCCCTTACGGCCATATCAAACAGATCGTAATTCGGAAAAGGAACGTTTCTATATTCGTTTCTGCATCGGAAATCGTTTGCAAATAGTATAGTATCAATAATTTTATCAATAAAAATAACCCGAATGTACATATGTACATACTTTTTAATGTCATCTCGAAACTTTCGAAGAGTAGAAATATACGTACTATGGTTTTGCTCAAAATATCTTGCATTGTGAATTATCGATGCATACGAACTTCTATAATGCTGATTTTGAATTTAAACTATTTGAAGATTTTTAGATTTAAACTATTTTAAAGGATGTATACGATCCAGCATATCAGAGTATTTGCTATGGCTGCTTTTTTTAAGCCTTTTATAATTCAATATTACTTGTATATTTACATTTCTGCATACATTTTGACATGAAAAAAAGACAGTTGTTTTAGAAACTAATATTTAGATAAAAGCTAATATTTATAATATCGTATTAATTATAACGTAAACTTAAAGTTAAAATTAACATGAAGAAATTGAAGCCAAAAAATTAGTTGGTCGGTTTTCAATTTATTTTTGTTCATTTAATTATAAAGTAATCAGACAGCATTTATATAAATAATTGAAACAAAAACGCTCGTTTTATTAAGGCAAAAGTGTAAGAAAGATGTTAAAATGGTTCAATACATTTAGACTTAAATTTATATTTGCCTTCAATTAATTACAACAAAGAAATAAAATAAATAAGAAAATTAAGCGTAACAATAAATGACGTACATAGCGTTTCATTACTAGCAGACAATTGCTCCTTAATGCTAAGTTTTATATTTTTCTGTTGTTTCTTTCTGAAATATCGCCGAAAGTTATGTCAAATAAAGCAGCACAAGGTAAATTGTTGAATTTCAACATTAAAGCTGAATGCTTCGCGGTAAAAACAGCAAATTACTCTCACAAATGAGGCATCGGTTACACCTTCATCTCGTTTTTATGCTTCAAAATAGACGTTTTTGCCTTTGATTTACTAAATTTTTCTCGCTATTGGACTTTTTACTCACCTGGTATGGGCGTTAAATAAATAATGGTTGTGACCACGGAGCTCAGGCCAACAAAGATCCCGAATCTGAAGAGCATGGTGCGTCTGACGGATCGGGACCTGTTAGCCGAGATAGCCGGAGAACCGCGAGAGGCGCGAGAGCGTGGAGAAGCAAGCCGCCGAGAAAGGTACAGACTGTCCGATGTCGTAGCCGCGGACACACTAACGCTGCCGCAGCAAGTTCATTGCCAGAGGGAGAGAGAGAGAGAGAGTCCTTTCCCTATTAAAAGAAAGATGTTTCACGTGCGGAAGCGCTAGCGTGTACGCCGTGCCGTTTACAATCTCCCAGCATTGAGATTACTATATGAATCTCGCCGAAGGATTGCGATACCCACTGATCTTCGGGGAAATCGTGAACTTCGTGACCTCCTCTCGCGAAGGTATTCCTCTTACTTGCAACTTTCTTCGATCTTCAGCGATATTATTAACGACAGCGCGAAATATCCTAGCTAATTCCTATGATAATCCTTATTAATTATTCTAATCGCAAATAAAAAAAATGCAAATTAGAAACGCTAGACCCTTTAATTTATAACGACTTCCTGTTCATTTCTAATTGGTACTCTTTACGCATCTATAATGAATAGCGTGCTGAAAAAAGCAAAATCAATTGAATAGTAATTATTACAAATATTGATTTAGCTGCAAAAAAGTAGCTTACTACAGAGAGTAATCAATATACATTAATTTACATTTTTAGCTTTATACACGTTATATTAAATCTATATCTAATCGAGAGGTTCGAATTTTTAAACCATCTGAAATAAGAAACTCGACTTGATTCTAAAATGCATTTACTATCTAGCAACGTGTGTTTACTTCCGCTAATGACTGACATCAAATTCATTTTTTTTTACAAGTAACGTATCATTTTGGCAACACACTTGGAATGTTTTTGTACTCTGTACTCCTTTCCTCCAATAATCTGTAAGTTAAAAAATGTGATACTTTTAGCTTATTATTTTTCAAACGAGATTAAATTGAACAACGGGAACATTTTAAATTGCCTTTTTATTGTGCATTTTACTGCAGTTAGCAATAACTTTTCTTATAATGGAACGTCACGTGGAAAGATAATTTGTTCTTATTGCAGTTTGTACTTCTTTAAGTTGTCGTAAATTGTTTCTTGCCTTTGAAAAAAGTTTAACGTTGCATTTTGGCTGCTGTATGCAGCCGCATCTGCTTCGATATCCCGCAAATTTATCACAAAATTGGCACAAGCGAGTTTGAGTAAACGACGTCCGTAGTCAAACGGTTAATGATATAATTTTTTTGCTATAGAGGAAAATCCCCTATTATCTAAGTTCCCGATAGAGAAACGCACGGCATAGCACTTTCTCGTAAGAAAAAAACCGCACACGATATTATAAATTGATGCGCCCGCATCTAATTTTGCATCTTTCTTCTGGTGTCAGAGTCCCAGACGACATATGATTTTTCCTACACAGAATGCACCAAGAAGGTCCTTCAGGACTTCTCTTTACTTTCGCACTCATAGACAAGCATTATTTTACACATTTTTATAACCAATACTTTCTTTAATCATAAATAAACATTTATTAAATACTAAGAAACATCTTTCAAACATTAAAATAAATGTGTTTTAATATTTAATAAACGTTTACGAAATATTATAAAATTAATCTTAAAATAAACCTCTTTCAAATGAATAAAAAGGGACTTAACCCATTGTTTTCATGTTTTTAAAATAATTAAAAAAATGTTTTTCCAAAATGTTGAAGAACGTTTTACAAATATTATTTTTTCCATCGAGTCTACATCGTTTTCCATCGATTTATCTTCCATCGGGAATAAACGAGAAGCTATAATAATTTAATATTATTTACGGCACGTATGGTATGAAAAAGATATGCAAAAACACATCCATCTCTCTACACTTCATTCATTTAAACGTTATACGAGTTTTAATCAATACACGAGATAGCATGAACGAGATAAAGAAAAAACGTAATGTCCAATGCAAAAAAGTGTAAAACGAAGAAATAAAAATTCAGATTGAACACTATTAAGCGTTCGAAAGCATTCGAAAGGAGTAGCCAGCGTGCATAAGTACACAATTAGAACTTCATTCAATTATTTGCTTATGCGCCTCTTTGCACGCGCGTATCGAGGGAAATCATTGCGGATTAGTGTACCATGAGCGAACGTGATGGCGATACCGGCGCGAACACGGAACAGCTGTGGAACCTTGCTTGCGCGGTAGACTCGCTTGGTCTCGCTCGAGAACGGCCGGTATCTGAAATCACCTGTCGTGTATGAAGAAGTAACGCTATGATAGAAGTCACGAATGAAAATTTCAACGAGGTGTATCCGCGTCTGGAGGACGCGTTGAGAAACGCGAGTTTCATAGCGATCGACGGGGAATTCACGGGTATAGAGGGTGACGATGCGAAGAACAGGTTAGTTTGCGCGACTTCTTGGTGCCACGCTCTCGACGTAAACGGTCCGGGCTGACGATGCTTGACGTTTTGCAGCCTGTTCGACTCAATCCACGAGCGCTACGAGAACAACAGGAGCCACATTCAGCCGTACATAATAATCCAATTTGGCATCTCGACGTTCCAGCGGGTCCACGACAAGAACAAGTACGCCGTGGAGACCTTCAATTTCTTTCTGCTGCCCAGATCTATTCCCTCGAAGAACAGACAGTTTCTGTGGCAGGTTGCAGCGTTGGAGTTCCTTACCATATATGATTTCGACTTCAACAAAGTATATGCTCACTCCTTGTGTATCCGCTGAGCCTGGTCTACAATGAGTCAGGCCTGGTTTCACCGAAGTCTTAGTTTAAGTCGTGTTTGTCTTTTTCTAAAGTAACAGTTGGTAAGAGACAGAGAACGAATGAAACTAAGCTTGAAGTTAAGCGACGTTGTTGAAACCCGGCCCTTAATCGTTAGAGACCAAAACTATGCGTTGGTCCCTTTTCCTTTCACTCAGAAACTGGGCCTTAGGTTTTTCGACGTATAGTTTCGACTTCTGGCTCATTGCAGACTGGACTTAAAATATTAGCTTGTTTCTTACTAGCGAGTTACTTGTTACGAGTTAATTTGATTCTTTCTTAGTCGCAATATGTTCAGGCTACAACATGCCGTTGCTACATTAACACTTTAGTTTGTTTTAAGTTTTCTTTCATCTGTTCAAATTGTCACGTTTGATTTTTACACTTTTTAAATATTTTAGTGCCTAGTTTAATAGCCAAGTATTAATGAAAGGAAACTTGTTTGAAAAAGCAGAGGAAAATAATGAAAAGATTAGTGTATCTGCGAGATACGTGGCGACCATTTTTAAGTAAGAAATAGTGCGACTAATGAAGGGTTAAATTAAGAGCCGAAATTACATGAGACGTTTTATTGTGTAGGAATAAAGCAATTTTGTACGTTTCAGCTTGCTTATCAAGGCATTTCGTACCTTGATCAGGTCGACGAGGCAATCTTACAGCAACAGCTACAAAACAAAACATTGTTCCAAAATGTGGCCCGGTCGATCTCCTACGAAGAGGATGATAACTTTAACGATGTGGTTGTTAAAATAATAAAATGGCTGAGTACAGCTAGCGATGAAACAGACTCGTTTAAAATTGAGTCCCCTACTCCGAAATTTCAATATTTTATACACAAAGAATTGAGAAAACGTTTTCCAAATATTTGGACTTTTTCTGAAAACAATACGGTATAGCCAGATTGCTTTTTAGAAAATAAAGGTTTAAATTTTTTTTCCAAAATTTTTAGGCTTCTTTAACTTTTAGGTAACTGTAATTAAAGTGCCACCGGAGTCGAGAGTAATTTTGGAACAGGAAGAAGGCTCCATATTAGAAAATGTATTGCTCGAGTCGTACATAGGTTTTTCAAAAGTATTCAAGCTTTTAGTTAGCTTGAAAAAACCTATAATTGCACATAATTCTTTTTTGGATTTTATGTTTGTGCATCAACAATTTTATAAGCCATTACCACGTATGTATGTAATTGCATGATAGTAGAAGGTACTTTTTTTTCTATGACTTACAATATACACAATGGAGACGAGAATTAAATTGCAATTAGTTGCGAACAATATTTTACAGAAAAATATATTGATTTCAAGAATAATATACATCAACTGTTTCCAACAATTTACGACACTAAACACTTAAGCTTCGAACTGAGAGAAATTCTCAAAACAGAAGGTAATTGTTTAATATTTCTTTATTAGTTTGTATGATTATATAGAAATATATTAAGTATATTCTTTTTCTTTTCAGAAAAATGGAAAGTTAATACTTTAAGTGGTCTAGTAAATTATTTTACAGAAGCACTAGGAAAACATGCGGTGCTTGGGTCGCCTGTTATTAGTCTCGCAACAAATTCAGGCGAATTAGATGGTAGATGTGGTTTTTTTAAAAATATTTTCTGATTCTATATAATATTACTATTAATTAATGAACAGAATTTTTCAAGTTTCAAGTATCACTTCCGACAATAAGAAATATCACACTGCGGGATGGGATGCTTTCTTTGCCGGTTACATATTTATCAAAATGGCTCATATGTTCACTGTAAAGCAATATAACCAGTAAGTTATGTTTTTCTTGTACAATATTGAAGATAATTTATTTTTACTCGACATATTTAGTATAAGCATATATACACCTTTTATTCTGTTTTATAATTTCAGAAGTTTAATTTCGAAGGAGTTTACGCATACAGAATTAATAAATAGCGTAAAAGGTTATGCAAACTGTATCAATATCATACGTGGAAGTACATCACATTTGGTAAGAAAAATGCCAAGTTTTAATAATAAATATATCATTACTTTGCGAGAAGAATAGTTGATCGTATACCATTTTCTGTCTTTATAAAGAAACAATTAATTTGTTAGAGTTTTGTCGGGCCTGAACCTAAATCGACGCGACCAAAATGGCTTTATGTGAAAACGTTATCGTCGAGTCCGATAACAGCCTCACAGGTATTATGCTTAATTATTGCACACACATAATATTGCAAATACAGTGAAGTTAAAGTCTTAAAGACGTATTTTGCAAATCGCAGCACGCGACATACATATAAAATCAATTGTTTTGTTATCAGTCTACATTGTTGTGAAATATTTGTCCAGATAGCTGAAGCAATGTCGAAGTTTGGCGCGGTTGACGTAAAACAATACACACCGAAGCGCATGTTAGTTGCAGTTGCAAATCACGGAAGGTTAGTACTTTTTATTGCTCTCTTTTTCTTACATATGTACAATAGTTTATCGCATTTTCTACATTATATACATATAAATAACGGGAAACGTCATTATTATACTTTCGAATGTATGAGAACTAGGACGCAACTTTATACATATGTTGAAAAAGCGTTTGCTGCCAACTGCGTCCGGTTTCGCGAGACGCGTATGAAAATACCATAACTCTGTGCTGTAGAAAAGCGCGATATAATCGCCCGATAAAGGCTCCAAGTATCTTATATTCATTTTTATTCTTCCGCGTATCGAATGTGTATAATCATTGAGTATGGAGTTCCACAAAGGAGGGAGGGAAATTTTATAATAGTGTGAGGCTGCTTCGGTGCAAGGTAGCGGAACTATTTTGGATACTCTTCAAGGGCAGCCGCATATACTCACTAACGCATCTCACAAAATGTGATTTTAGTTATTTACCTTCCTTACTCCATTTTTCACATATAACAATTATATTGCGGTGCAAACTCGCACGTTTTTCTCTCTTCTAGATGAATTTGACATCGCTCATACCCGAGCATTTAGAATATAATTGAGAAAACACTGCCGATCAATTTAGTATTTAAAAAATTAATTATAATTCTTGGAGCTGTACGTGTTGCAAAACAAATTAATTTAAGTAACTAGTAAGACTTTAATTTTAATTTTTCTAAAGAAATGATAACGGTAATAATTATTTTGATATAAAAAAAGGCTAATGAGACTTCGACGTAAGAAAGAACTGGAGAAACTGAAGATAGCAGATCAGCGATGGATGGCCCAATATTTTTAATACAAGTATATGCTGTCGTCATTATATTTAAAATATTCACTGAAAGATCTTGCGGCTGAGGCAATCGATTTATTGATTGGCACGATGTTACATCGAATTATTACAACATTTCGTAATGGCGAATCGCAATACTAGAGAGTTTATTTTTCCAGTCTGGTTGTACGATCGATCGATCGACTGCGCGCGTTTGTCTAATTCAAATAGTCTGAAAACACAAACCGTCGAACGTATCGCTAATTCAGTAAATCTATTACAATCGCTTGTTTTGCGGGGAGCGCGTTGATGCTCGCGAGCGTGTAAGTATCTTGCGACCGTTTAAACGCTGCAGGTGTTCGCGCGTTGACATCTCCGTGAGTTTCATTTTTCTCTCTTTACTCGATGAAGTAAACTGATACTTCGTGCCTCGCATTTACTGACCTATCGTCATCGGGGACTACAGGTTTGATAAATCGCGCGTTCTCCGTTATCTTGAGAGTATCAAATTTTTTCTCCTTATCTCCAAAACGACTTGATAAGAGAGCACTTGAGACATTTGCCTCGCACGTTTCTGCACAGAGGATAATCCGGAAGACTCTTCCTTGCGGTGAAAGTAAAAAAAAAAACATTAAGAAATAAATTATTCCACGGAACGTCGGCGAACGCGCGCCCCTTTTTGCGACGGAACTTTTCCGAATATTCGCACGACGGATAATTGACTCGATGCCGTCATATTGTACGTGTAAGATCTTCTTCGTCATTGGCACGGTTCCCGTCTTTATGTCGCTTTTACCAACGAACTTTTGCTGGGTATATTTACAGCGCTTATTAAAAGACCGCCACTGTCTACACCACCGTGTACATTATTATTAACGGTCTATTATTACACCTGATGTGCCACACGTGTGCAACTTTTGTCACGCGAAATTGGCTTATTACGTTTATCTCGTCGAGCGAGTCGATCGGTAGATTGTTGGGCACGTTCCCTCGTTTGCGACGCGACGTTCAAAAGCGATTTCCTTGATCGTTTTACAGCGCACGGGACATACTGCGGCACTTCAAGCAAAACCCGGAGCTGTACGTGGTACCTTACAATCCGATCCGGCACTCACGCTCGGTCCAACTTCTCCTGTGGTACGTAAGAATCGGTAATTAATCAAAGTGGTTGTATACAACGCGTGGTAATTTGGCACAAGTCCCGTTAACAAGTCTGTCTTTCGAAACCAGACACATAAAACAGACGTATCGGTATGTTTAACTGATTTAAAGAGTAGCTTGTGCATTTTGTTTTTCGACGATTCACAGCAATTGTGTCTAGACGAGATTCGATTATCGGCATTCATTGCTCGGTAAATTCGCGTACGTTAATTGTGTCCCCAAAAATATATCTCGGCTTCTTTTAGATTCAAGTAGCTCAATCTCTCTATTCGATAAAATGTTCTTCCTACGGCTATTCTGCGTACGGCCTTAGTGTACTAAAAGAAGAATCAAATGTACTTCGTAGTTGAACATATTTTACAGGAATAGTTTTTATTCTCTTTTCCTTCCTATTGGGAAATTGTCACGATCTTGTATAATAAAACGTAAAATTTTATATGAGGCGAGAATACTGCCTTGGACAAAATTGTTAGTCACCCTCATAATCATTAAACTGTACTGAATCTAATATCAAGAAAATACCTATTGTTTAAAAGTCGTTTACCAAAGTGTCCATTGCTTCTATACAGTAAATAACTTTTAAACAATAAAAATCTGTTATTAGACTTATTGTTAGTACAGTGTAATGATTATGAGAGTGCCTAATTTTTTCTAATAGCGAATTCGGTTACTTGCACTAGTGCGCACTAAGGCTTGTTTGCAGTCAATTCTTATATTTAAGGATCGTCTTAAATATCTCTTGAAATATTTCGTAGCCAATAAAATAATCTGCATAGCATCCACGCGGATCATTTTCTGGCTAAATACTTTTTGAACGTGTATTTAAGACAAAGTTAAATATAAAAATGGACTATAAGTAGGCCTTAGTGTGCACTCAGTGCGCGCCAGTCAGTGCAGGGCAATCGAATTCGTTATAAGTTTGTACTTTGAAATCATCTAGTAAACTAGTTAAAAATTCTCTTCAGTAATTTAGAAACTGAAAAGCATAGTTTTCTGAATTAAAAACAAACTTGGAGGCCTGTTTAAGCATCGAGATATACAAAACGCAATGACTCTGATACTTCGTCAGTATACATCAACTTCACATCTCGCGGTGTAGCAATCGCGACTTTGGTCGCCGATCTCCGACACATTCAATCCGATCCCCATTAGCGGCGGGACGCCGCTGAACGCGTTACGTCAAACAAATTAATGGCCCCCAATTGGACCGGAGTCTAATTAGGGTCGGTATTGCCGTAGATGCAGAAGCCGCGACTCGCATTGCCAATTGTTGCGAAGGCATTAACGAACGGCCTGGTTGATCGTTACATTACCTAACGCTCGCGGGTGAAAGACTTGTCGTTTTCCTGGCTATCCCATTTCGTACGATCGATATATCAATCTGCTCTCGTCATTACCGCGCTCCGAGCGCAAAGAAAATGCTATATTTAGGTCACCAACTCGTCTCATTTTGCATTCGCATGGCACTCGTGTGTCGTGTAATGAGGCTCCTCCCTGAATTAAATTTACGGACTCGTCGATGATTTTTGTGACTTTTTTCCGCGATTGCTTTTAAAATGGTGTTTATGCTCGATAATGGTAATGTTCCTTGAATAAAGAGCCTTCGTCCAACATTCTCACCGAATTTCAACTTGTTGACGAAAGAAAGAATACGCGATTTGAAATTGAATCTTTTCAATGCGCTTTAACTGCAGAGTTATTCGCGTAAATTTTATTTATTAATTTTTTATCCTCACTTGTGAATCTAGTAGCGCGACGCATGTTTATATATAATTTTTTTTGTGTTAACCACAGGAGCAGCATAGTCGTTTCCGGCGGGATTGTCGCATGGGTGCTACATCAGAAGTTCCAAAGAAGTTCTTAAACAAACTGTAAATATTCGTTTAACGCACAGCAACGAAAATTTAAAGTTTTAGATATATTTTTAGTCTTCATGGCTTCCGGATGATTTTAGATATATTTTATATAAAAATTACTGTCTATCAAATTTGGATAAAAGGTTAAACGATTTAAGACGCGTTACGAGAGAAGAATAATTTTTTTTCAATAGTAATAAAAGACAACGCGACTCCGTAATTATTTCACACATATTTTTTTATTACCCCGCGAGAAATAATTCGTCAATCGACGTCGAGCTTCGATTTGCAGCCATGACCTCCGAGAACGTCGACTTGACGTTGGTGAACGAATCCATCGCCGAGATCGAGATTGGCTCCGAAACACCCCGCGTATAAAAAGCTATTTGCGACGTAAACAACAAAACTGTTTGCCGTTCTGTCGAATTAAGAGAACGGAACGTCGGGTCCGGGCTGCAGAAACGACAGGCATTTTACGCTTCGCCGCGATGCCCGTCGCCATTCTGTTTAAATTTAAGATTCAGCTCGGGGAGCGCGGAATCTTCGCGGGAATTGTTATTATTATGACTCGTAGCGAGAGCCCGAGAGTTCTAAGTCGGACGGGGCTCGAAGCTCGAGTTTTCGAGTCGAGCAGGAAGTGCTGCCTGCTCTCGCTTGCCAAAGAGACAATCTCTCTCTTTCTTCCTTTTCGAAAAAAAAAATCCCAATTACTCCTGCCACGATCGCGTCGTCGATTGCCAGCGCACGTCCACCCGTCACGTTTTTCCCGCCCTCGATGTTCTCCTCTTCGTCACCGCCCAATCGGCCCGGATAATCGTATGGATAATTCAGACTCCCTCAAGCGTGCTTTCCGCGATGTTTTTTTTCTTGCTAACGCGTGGGAATTTATCTGCCGAAAACATGAAGCAAATTCCTCGTGAAACTACACTTCGGTGTCCAGCATAGATCTGAAGAAATAAGACTATGGGTTTTGCTGTAATAATAAAATACCTTTAAGAAAAGAGACCTTTCAGTTTTATGTGTTGGGGAAGAGGATGGTATAAAATAACGAAAGTGTATGTTATAATTTTATTTGTATATCGATCTTTACAGAGAGAAAAACCGTCTCCCAATACAGGTCTTTCGAGGTGTCTGTTGCTGCACGGGGGGGGGGGAGGAGAATTTTCATTTCAAATTTACCCTGAAAATCATGCGATCGTAGCACAACGTGGCATTTTGAAGAATTTTATGAGAGTTTTTTGAAATTTTATCATACATTTTAGTAGTAATTATACTTATTGTTAGTTTACTTCAGGGTTGGAAGTAACTCGTTACTTGTAACGAAGTTACTTTCGTTTGGCAACTCTAACTTCGTTACTTTTTCTCCGTTTTCGATTAGTAACTAATTTAATATTTACTTTAATGGTTAGTTTATATATATTTTTTAAGCCTCCACAGATTGCATCAGGCCTTGCATTTGCGCGTAAACGCCTTTATCGACACTTCACAATTCGCATGCAGATTTGATATTTTTATTTTCATTGCAAGAAAGTAACTGCAACGTAACGATTCGTTACTTTTTGAGTAACTGTAACTGCAACGCGTTACTTTTCAGAATCGGTAACTTGTAACTGTGACTATGTTACATTTTTAGCAAAAAAAACCTGTAGCTGTAACTAGATACTTTTATAAAGTAACTTTCCCAACCCTGGTATACATTTTACTGGCAAATTGTATGGAAAAATTTCAAAAACTCATAAATTTCTTCAAAATACCATGTTGTCCCGCGATTTTCAGGATAAAAATTTTAAGAGAAAATTCTCTCCGTGTATATTTAGGCGTTGAAAATAAAGAATTCGCGAGCGAGGGCCGGACGATGCATCTCTCGATCGAAGTCCACGCTTTATCGCGCGCTCCTGAGGAAGAACCGCGGCGCGTTCCGCCGATATCCCCGCAAAAGTTTTCTCTGGCCGTTACCCAAGGCCAAAGCACTCGAAATAATGCGGCAGCAATTTGTGTGGGCGTGCGGCCGGACAGTCAGCTTGGTCGCGCTGGTATCCGATGGCAGGTGGACTCCTCGGAAGAGATGCTGTCCCTCCCCTCGTTCTCGTATCGCGTAGATGAGGTAAAGGTCGCCCGCGTGGGCTCGGGCCCAGAGCTGCGGAATTGGGTTAATCAAGCTGCGAAGATCAGGATTTCGTCGCGAGATTGATCGATATTTTCGCGACGCATTCGAGTGCGACCTGATCTCGAGGTAGAGCAAAAGCTGGCCATTTTTGGAAATTCGATGAAAGATTTAATCTCCTTCTTTTCTTGCAACGGACCGTAATCGTCTGTCGCGAAGCTCGACATTGCGAAAGTATTCGCTATCGTCGCACGTTACGTTTCAAAGGTACGTTCTTGAACAAATGTACCGCCAATGTAACTGAAAATTCGATATGTGTGAACGTTGTAACCGTGTTCTTGAATTACGAGATATGCACGTGGAGGAGAGCGATCTTAGATGAGACTAATTTCTGACGCGCTCAACTGAATAATTAACATCTATCTCTAGTTCTTGGTTAGTCATCTCTTTTACTGTCTCCTCATCTGCGCAATTTTATAATTTAACCATCTAACGCATAAAAAAAATCGCATCGAGACATCCCCGTGAGAGATGATTCGTCGAAGCGATGTCAAGTCGATTCGACATCGATCGACTTTTCTCGCTGGGATCAATCTTTTCCACGTGCGCGAACGCAATCCTGGCGAACGATCAGCGTGTACAAATACAGAGAATATAACATCGGCGTGGGCGGACATTTCTCAAACTTGTAAAAACGGTACTGGATCACGACACGCGTAAACACGGTTGGCAGCCGCGTGCACACACGCCGGCGCTTGCTGTGCGGTTGAGGTCCATCGGCGATCTCCTAAGAGGCGTTCTCCAACATGCCGGAACATCTATCATGCGATCGTACGATTCGCCCATCGTCGCGAGATTATATCGTGTATAATGAGGTGTAAATTTTATTTTGTCGACATTATAACTTTTCCACGCCGTCCGATGCGCCATTAATCAATTTCGACGAGACACATCTCGCGTTTCTATTAACGACATACGTTGAATATTATTAAAACTGAATGAACGATTGCTTCGATATCGGGTTATCGTCAACTTGAACTTGATGAAATTGAGTGAGGCTTATTGTCGCCAGTGGTAATTAATACGGGAAAATTTTTTTAAAAATCGACTAAACTGGCATAAAAAGTGATATATATTTAAGTCCTTTTCCTAAGGGTCCTTTTCAAGTACAATTTAATGTTAACTGAACATGAACTCACTCTGATTAAGCAGTTGATCGACCATGACTGGCCCTTCATGAAGGGAGGTCCAGGTTCAAACCCTGGCTGAGGTAATATTTTTCGCAATAAACTTTCTGTGTTAAAAAACATAGCCAGTCATGGTCGATCAACTGCTTAATCATGGTTATTTATCTGCTGGCGTCAAATGATTCTTGATGTTATGAACTCTATTTCAGCATAAAATTAATTTGTCCAGTCAACATTAGACTGTACTTGAAAAGGACCCGATTGAGAGGTCGAAACGTTGTGACTTAAATATATATCACTTTTTATGCCAGTTTGGTCGATTTGTAAAAGAATTTCCCCGTGTTGAACTTGATGATTAATACTTTTTGAAGACCTCGGTTGCAAATTACTGCCTTATCATAATAAATTTGCTCGCCATTGTGCCTGTCGCAAAACTGCCGGTCCCATCTGACCACTGAAGTATCTAACATCGAAAAATTGAAAAAAAAATTGCGAAGAGTACGGTGCAAAAAAAATCGATGCCGAATTCGTCGAGAATTGCACGCGCGGAAGAGATGAAAGGGGATGAATCAGAAATACTTCGCATAAAACGATTTCTGTTAATGTACGACGACGAATCATCAGTTCGAAGTGGGACAAAGCCGCGGTATATTAATGGAATTTCCCCGAAAATTGGCTGCCGCCCGGCAATGTCGAGTCTACCAAAAGCAACGCGAGTCTGTCCTCTTTGAGTACCGTCCCTCCACTCTTTCCCTCCCCCGTTCCTCTTCGTCGTTATGTGTGTATTACGCCTATCCTTTGTCTTCGTCTCTGACTTCTTCCTCTCTTTCTCTCTCTCTCCCTCCCTCCCTCCCTCTCTCTCTTTCTCTTGCTCTCTTGCTCTTCTCGTTTTCTCTCTCTCCTGCGACGGGCTTGTTACCGCTCGCTTGCCGCCCGTAAAATCGTATCTCGTGACTGCCAGAAATATGCTCGGCGAACCTACCTATTCGTTCGCCTTCACCTATCGGTCCGGTGCCGTTCCCAGGACGACAGAGGAATATCGCCCGGCGACCGTAAAGACGATTGAAAATACCCCGCCGCGAGCTTCTCTCGTCGGCGGATTTTGAAATCCCTCACCTCGAGTCGCCGATGCAGCATCGCGCCGCCTGGCATGGCTTAGCACCTGTCGCACCGTCGCCGACGGCCAATGGAAATAGCCGTTGTGCACGGACCGGAGAACAACCGCGGTTCGAGTAGTACGAATAAACGTGGGCACGCCGCGGCCTGTACCCGCCGCTCTCGCCGTGACAATTAAAAGGGGGAGGGAGAAAGCCTGGCTCTTCGAATTGCACCCTCCGGTATTTCGAGGGCACTCGGGCAATTTAGAACTCACGTCGGATTTTTGTCTATTATTAAATATGGACACCGTGTATTGTTTCACGTAGGTACGTTTATTCTGATTTCTTGCGTATTTTTCGCGTTACACGGCACATGAGACCGTAAACAAAATTCTATCCTGAATTCTGACACGAATTATAGATGGTTTAAATGGGACGTAAGAAATAAAAATATTAAAACAAGCATGTCTCTGTTAAACATATAATTTTATCAAAAATATCTATCACACTAATACGATTTGTAGTATATTTATGTCTATTTTGCGTCATACGTGGTTCATACACGGACTTATTTTATATCATTCACTAAAAGTGCACGGTTAGAAAATGACTACAAATTATTGAATGCGAATTATCGAAATGAAGACGGGAACAGTTGCTACGAGTGTGACGATAAATGAAGGATAATTTGGATATTTCGAAAACTATTAAGATACAAGTTACCGATGATGCGTGGACAAATTGATTGGCGTGATAAATCTGCTTTACATTATCACAAGTACCTCTAAAACACGAGAGAGAATTCCGGAGAGGTCGAGATGACCGGCGCTTGTAATTCCTCCTTCGTATGAAAGCTAGCCATTTATATTTGCCGCTGTGTCCGCGTATTTTCGAAAGAGATATTATATAATCCGCTGAGATCTACAGCGACGTCCGCTAGATCGCTGCCTATCTTAATCCCGATGTGTTCAGAAAACCAGGGTCGGGAAATAAGTCGTTACTTGTAACAACGTTACAGTTACAGTTACTCCCTTTTTGGTCACTTTAACTAAACTTCGTTACTTTCTCTCCGTCTGTAACTGTAACTTAATTCAGTTACATTTTGTCGATAACTAGTAACTAATTTAATATTTACTTTAACAGTTACTTTATATATTTTTTAAACCTCCACAGATCGCATCAGGTCTTGCATTTACGCATAAACGCCTTTATCGACACTTAACAATTCACATGCAGATTTGATATTTTTACTTTCATTGCAAGAAAGTAACGATTCGTTACTTTTTGAGTATCTGTAATTGTAACTATTGTAGTTACATTTTTAGCGGAAAAAACTGTAACTGTAACTAGATTCTTTTATAAAGTAACTTCCCCAACCCTGGTATACATTTTACTAGCGAATTGTATGGGAAAATTTAAAAAAATTGCACGGTATTGCATTATTTCCCAATGTTACGCCAATACTTTGTGCTACCCGGGCTTTATTCGACACTTAATATTATAATTCAACTGCAGATTTGATATTTTTATTTTATTGCAAGAACGCGTTACTTTTCAGAATTGGTAACTTGTAACTGTAACTAGTTACATTTTTAACGAAAAAACTGTAATTATAACTAGATACTTTTATGAAGTAACTTTCCAACCATGTAGAAAACTAACCGGGCGAGAGAACGCGAATTCTCCGCGCTGAAACGCCGCTGGACGGGCGATGATGAAAAATCGGATGAAAAGAAGCGAGATTAATCCCGCGCTAGCCAGACACGCTGGGAACCTCGTGGACAGTCCCAACGGTTTCTTGTTCCGAAGTTCTCTCTCTACGACTATTTCGGTCCATAAGCTGAATCGCGGAAATAGCCTAGCCTAGCCCCTGGCCTAGAGCGTAGGCTTGACCGGCCGTAATAGCGGCTTTCTCAAGGATCCTTCACGTCACGTTCTCGTCGGGTAAATTGGAGATTATTTTCTCGCGTCCGGATAGGATTAGTATGACTCGTTTCTTTGCTAGCAGCCGTGTTACGCGGATGCCGATCCGTTGTAATCCGTGATATATTTATCGCACGGCCGACCGACAGTCGACAAAGCTCGCATTGTTCGCAGAAATAATCCCGCGTTTGCCCCACGCGGGTTCGTAAAATTATTAATACTTGGCGCATTCATCTCGTTCCACCGGCTTTCTTTAGCGAGTAGAAAGCGCCCTTTTTAATCGTTTTTTGGAAATACTGGACCGAAATATCTCGCCCACATGCCTGCAGCGTTACGTCGCGAGTACTCTCTTACGAAAAAGTAACGAAATAATTATTAGAAAATTACTGTGCATCAGCAATTGAATCATTAGAAATTACTGATGTACAGTAATTTTCTAGTCGTTATTTTGTTGCTTTTCCGTAAAGGTATATAGATTATCCAATGTAGAAAAATAGTTAAACGACGCTACCTGGCAAATTCTAATTAAAGAAATTTATTGCGAACTCTAGGCGGGCGTCTCACCAATTCGACCACTGAGGCGTGAATATAGATTGTTTTAGTAAGATCTTTATTGTACTATTGCCGAGATGTGTAAAAATTGTTTCGCGAGAAATTAATAGACCTAGGAGAAGGTTTTATTATGAAACTTTCTTTAAAGAAACATCGATTCGACATTTATCAAGATAGCTAAAGGGACGCATTAGCTAAACGAAGAAGTCAAAGTTGATTGCCGGTGCATATTTTTATCATTCCCGTGTGCGTAATCGACAGCAGCCCTTGCCCTCGCGTTGCATCTCGATATATATTCTTCCTATCATTGCGTAATAATACATCTTTCGCGTGCTCTTAAAGGAATGAGCCTACTTTGCCCTTTCCCACGGCTCGAGATACCTTTAGTAAACCAATGAAGCACGACGCGTACGTAGACCTTCCATAGGTATCTATATTTATTATTATACGATTAATATCCGATGATTGGCGTATCAAGAAGCGTTGCCTCGGAAAAACACATCTTTTTCCACGAGAATTAATCAATTAATTTTTTAATAGTGATTTTTTTGGCACGCGCGTACAGAGTATCAAAATATGTTCGGGACATGTGCATTTCGAACTGAAATTCCTAAGAAAAGGTCGCGAACGCGCTAGAAAAATCGTAGAATTTGTACGTGTTCGTCTGAAAAAAATTTCAAAGTGATATCTCGGCATCCTTCGTTGTCATCCGAGTGATCCCACTATGATAGAGATCTGTGATAACGTCGCGACAATGACGTGGCCTCGCGCTACTCGTCTACTATCAGGGGATCTCGGGTGTCCGATAACTCGCGCCGGCATGGCCGCGCACACTCGCGTGAGCCCAGCGCCAAGTTCGACCCCGAACGTATCCTTGCGACTATTTTCGCGTTACGTGTTTCGACATGATAGATGAGACTTTTCTGCGTTTCATCGACGTCGCGTCGGACCGCGCGGTACCTGCCAAAGATTCCCCGGCTCGGCAGTGGAGAACGACGAATAATTTAGGATCGCGGGTGATACCTGTCGCGCGCGTCCCTCGCAGTTGTTGGGACCTTTTTTTTCATGGAAAACCGTGTGCATATTTAGAAATTGCTTCTCTAGTCCTGCATAAAAGTGACCAGACCTTGTTATCGAGAGATTAGCTACTCAGGATTTGTTTTTGTATTTCTGCACCTGTGGGCATTTTCGAAATCCTAATGTTTCACAATGCGCTCGTGTGTGTTAAATTAAATATTCAACGCGTTAAAGAAAGACTTGTTTGAGAACAATCTCAAGTTTCTTCACGCTCTTTTGTCTATCTTGGCTACATTCGTATTTAAATTCGTACACCAGACCAGTTATTTCATAAATTTATTTTGACATAATATTAATTCTCGTCAGATATTTTTAAATTTTCAGACCTTTTATGAAGAAGAAATTCATTGAAGTTGCAATACTTTTATTACGATTATTTTATTGATTTTGAGTAAAAGAAGAATCACAGATCTAATATTTAATTTCGGCAACAAATAAATTGTAGGACTTTCTCTTGACGGTTCAAAGAGACTCGCAAGTTCACTCGCTCACGACGTCACGCGTCACGCAACAACCGTGACGTTCACGAAGCCGTGACGCTGCCTTCCTCGAGGCGAGCAGAGACCGACTCTCAAAGTGCGACAGAACTCCTGGGGATGTCAGCACGCACATCTCAGCCTCCGTTCTGCTATTTTTGTTCTTCTTAAGCGGCTCTTAAACGGCGCGTTTGGACATAAACGCGTTAGATCCGCCTGGCAACTTCGAAAGAAGTTAAAAAGAAGGGAAATAACAGCGCATCTTTTTTTAGATTTAATATTTACGCTTGTGAAACATTAAGAACTAAACTCTCTCAAAACGTTACAGTTACACTGACGCAAGTAAATCCCTTTCAGGATTTGCTGTTCTGCTGTTTTCCTGTTCCTCTTTGTGTTTTCTGGATACGTCAAAGAGACGCTGAATGTGATTACAAAGATTCTTTTCAAAGCCTTTTACTACTAGGCTCTTTTGTTGCGATATTCATCCCGGTTTTTTAATGGAAAAACGCAAAGAAACTGCCATCCCTGTTCAATATTCATATTTCCCGGTAAATATTGAAGCTAGTGAGCGTCTATTTTGTCGAATCCTCACTCGTTACCAGGACAAGGTTGTACCTGTTATAACGGTTCGCGTGCAGTTTTGCAGGCGCATAGAGAAGATAAATATATATATATATATATATGTGTTGTCGCAGCTGTTATTTATATTGATGCAACTTTTCTCCGAGGGGTAATTCTGTCGCCTACGCGTTATTAGCGCAGTTCTGATTAAAGCCAACGGCACACGATACTATTTTTCCTACTGGATTGATTACGAGAGCCAATCAGGATTTAACCTTAAGCCACCTGATCTAAAACTCTGCATCATTCAACAAACAAGTGAAGAATCTTGAAAATTAAGACGAAACGATTACACGGGGATTTCGTAAGGATTTCATAATGATTTCGGAGACACTGTCCCACGATTACATGAAGTGGTTATCCTCTTGGTAGAACATCTTCGCTATCTCCCTTTTGCGTAAGTTTTTTTTCCCTATACAGTATCAAGGGATCTCGCCAATCGAAATCATGGCCATTATCAATCCGATCATTTGTAACGAGAAATTACTAGTCGAGCCCTAAAAAATATAACTGTACGGGAATAGCAATTTTTACTAATCATTAATGTGTATCGGACTGTGCTGGTAGCACAGTGCATGGACATTGGTTAAACATTGGCCCAATATTTGGTTGTATCGATTTAGCCAATGCACTTTGCTACTAGGGTGGGCCATTTGGTGCGTTTCAGGGTTGAACAATAACTGTTTGATGGTGAATATTACTTTTCAATATTATTTTTTATTTGATGCTGTTTAAAAAGAGTCGCGCGTTACATATTAAATTGCTCGCTTTTCTTGATCGTATATTTTACGTAAAAGGTCCTCTCTTTTCAAAGAACATGAAATTTACGCTTCCTTAAAATAAACGGACATATCTTACGAGGCAATTCGACTTTCCGATATAGATTTATACAGAATACGTTACATAAAGTCTCCTCGATATTGGAGACCACGCTGAATATGTCTCGCGAGGAGGATGCGGATTTGCATCGAAAATGTGGCGACATAAACAAACGCGCGTCTCTTATTTTTACTCTCCTCTTCGTCGCCTACAAAGATCAAATTAAAACAACCTAAGTGACGCCGTTTCCTGCCCAGTGCCCCGTTTGTTAGGGACAGGTCCACCACTGACGGCTACGCCGTATTTTACGCGAGGACAACTACGATTTCAGTAGACCGATAAAGTGGAAGTAATACGGCCGTGCCGACTCCGGAGCGCATAAATCGATCCGATTTCGTGTAACGATTATATCATTCATGCCGAATAGCGCCGAAATTGCATTCGGCCGTCGCCGGCCAAGTGCATCGGCACTACAATGGCAAAGTAGGGATCTAATGGCTGTTCTCCGAGTGGGGACCACAGATTCCTATACACTTCTAGGTTGCTACCATACATTTTACTGGTAGAATGTATGGTAAAATTAGTATTTTAAAGAACTGTATGAGTTTTTTGAAATCTTTGCCATACACTTTACTTATAAAATGTGTACCCAAATATAATTATTAGTAAACTATTAGTAAAATATGTGTACCAAATATAATTATTAGTAAACCGTGTGATAACATTACAAAAACCCTCATAAAGTTCTTCAAACTGTCATGTTGTTCCACGATAACATGATTTTCAGGGTAAGTTAAAACTTATCCTGAAACGTATGAAAAGTGTGGAATCGTGGGACAACATGGCAGTTTGAAGAACTTTATGAGAGTTTTTGAAGTGTTATCACACACACACACATACGTTTTACTAATAATTATATTTAGTACACATTTTAGAAGTAAAGTGTATGGTAAAATTTCAAAAAACTCTCATACAGTTCTTCAAAATACCACGTTGTCTCACGATTACATGATTTTCAGGATAAATTTTCAGAGAAAATCCTCTCCGTGTACAATTGACAGATAATAGTAGACGCAAGATGCAATCGTGCTTACACCAAAAGAGAAATCGCGCGGACAAATTCCGGATTAATAAATGAAGCAATAGATGATTACTCGCTATCTTATATCAAGAACTTGTCTTATAATAGGAGACTTTGCTCTAATTGACAAATTGATAAGGTGTAAATAATTTTTTCATTTTTATTCAAGCATAAAATGTTATCGCCCATCTTGCAAATTCGTATCCCTATTTCCACTATATAATAGTTTCCAACCACCGTCTCTGCTGCGGCCGGCGCGCGGCGGCGAGGAGTCAATAGGGCAGCGCGAGCTATCCCAGAATTAGCGTGGAACTTGCTGCGACTGTGGGTGGAATTGATCGGGGAAATCGCCGGTGATGGATCTCGAGTGTATTATGCCACCCGAGATGCTGTCTGCGGTGGCGCACGCCTCGGCACCGGATGGATCGACGGCCATGTAGATGTCGGACTATATTTGGGACGTTGAGCCACGGCTACTTTACTGGCCCAGTTGGCCGTTGATCGGACCCCCGGACCCCCTCTGGCCGGCCGATTATTTTTAGTTTAGGTCGCTAGCCGTGCGTCGGCCCGCCTGTGTGCATCGCGCAAATTGCATACACAGGCTAGCGGGCAGGTAACGACGAGCGGCTGCGACGGCGACGGATCCGCAGCTAGGCGGCCGTGTTTATAATTAGCTCCAATGTTACTCGTTCAAGATTTTACATAAGTAGGAGACCGATCCGCGTTAACCCTGAAAGCGGCGTCGCGCGCGTCATATTCGGCGGCCGAGTCGATCTCTTCCCCGATCGATCGGGGACCACCCGTCGCCGTCTCAGGTCGGGTCCAGGCCGAGCGGGCAATGAACAAGCACGCGAGTGGACAACTTCCTTCAACGAGTCCGCTAATACTCGCGATAACGCTAATAACGCCGTTGCCCGAGCGCTCGAAACTAGTTCGTTCATTTCGTGTTTGTTCGCCTGGTCCGGACCCGATTTGACGCTGACAGCGGAGACGGTGGTTGGAAACTATTATACATATAGTGGAAATAGGGATACGAATTTGCAAGATGGGCGATAACATTTTATGCTTGAATAAAAATGAAAAAATTATTTACACCTTGTCAATTTGTTAATTAGAGCAAAGTCTCCTATTATGAGACGAGTTCTTAATATGAGATAGCGAGCAAACCTCATCTATTGCCTCCACCATGAACTTATTGCTAGTGGAAAATTGATAGATCGTGTAATCGTCGCGAAAAAAGATTTGTGATTGAATTTGGACGTTGAAAACCTGCTATCTCATAACGGGGAACTTTCCCCTATATATTTACAGACCTAGGGGGTATACAGGGACTAATTGAATATTGATTTGCGTTAGTGCGTAAAATGGAAGAGTTTAATTTACATTAAAATAACGATTTCATGATATTAAAAATGCACACTTATCATAATCCATTATCATTTATCATAATTATGACAGCTGCATCATACCATTGTTAGATATATCGTTATCGTGTGTAAGTGAATTAACGATGACGGATTTCCAGTTACATTAGTTCGGTCAAATTTAAGACAGATTAGTTTCACCCCGCGCGACCATGATTGCAATTACCGGTCCGGTGATTTCGATAATAATAGCCTTCTAATATCATTGTCAATAATATTAAATCTATAATTACGCGGTACATTAATTAAGAATGTAAATTTAGATTATAAACGACCCACCTGGTCTACAAAATTAATAATGCAATAATCTACGCCTGGAGGATTAATTGCCGTCAATTGCAATTAAACGCTTCCGATGTCGGTTTCGCGAGATGAGCGTTCGCTGCCGCTCATTCGTCGTTCATTCATGCCGCGCATGCAAGAAATCATCGACGTCATGTACGCGATGATTGCAAATTACGTCACCATCGACGTGTGCATTGCGCAGGGTATGCATTCTTGATTCGGGCCTGTCGCTCGGTATAGGCCGTTGCGAGCTCGACAGACACGCCTGACCGTGGAGACTTCCTGACCGGAAGGAATGTTATGTACGTTGCGAGGCAAAGACCCGCGTGATGAATCATATAAATAATAAATAAACCAGTACTTTGTATCGATGTCTGTCAACTTCGCCTGCCGTGCACCAAAATGTTCTCAACTCGCGCTAAAGTCTTTCCATATTTCAGCGAATGGATGCTATCTCCGGCCCCAGTGTTCCATTTTCTGGTAACTGTTAACCAGAGGCTAGTCGATTCTCTTTTCTTAAATAATAATATAGAAAGGAATCAAGACCTCACAAGCGTACGAGTTACGAAGAGGTAAAGAGAAACGATATTATATAAAATGTATAAACTCATCGCGTATCTTCTCATCAGATTTTGTCTGGAGTAAATTTAAATCACGAATCTCATTCCCTAAATATTTTCTAACAATTTAATAAGCAATCGGAAAATTTTCCCTTTTTGACATTACGTTCGTGGAGATCGTGTTGATGAAAGAGTTCGTAGAAGATAGTAGGTCTCGTATACATCATTAGAAATTTAAGTGCTAAGAATCATGTTAGAGCACCATTAGAACATGTGGGAGAGCGGACGCGTATTTATTGCGTAGGGTCTGGGTAGTTTAGCAGCGAAAGCGATCTCTCGCCCGGTAAAAGAAAGAACGAAAACGGACGCGGCTCCTGGTCCGGTCACCCACGCTCGATGCTCTTCTCGCTCATGTGCCCACAGTAAACGTATTTATGGAGCAGTACCGCTCACGGCGCGAGTATGCTGAGAGAGCACTGGTACGGAAGACACATAAATTCGTAGTCGAAGTAGAATGAATAATTAACGATTCCTACCTGTATTCCTGTCAGTCCGACGTGACACAAAACGCGGATGCATTTTGTGAACAAAGCGATCGAGCGGTAATTATTCACGCGTGTATCGAATCGACGGAAACGTATGATCAAGATGAACGACAGGCGATTCATTAGTCTGTCAGTATTTGAACTCGTTTTAGAATACGTTTTGATCGATCGCCCGTTTGTCTGGCGGGTGGTTTCATCGCGGCTGTTTAGCACTTCATTTATAAAAATCGTTATAAATAAGTAACATTGCCGCGTCGTCATCGACGCGCGCCTCGCAATACTTCTCGGCTCTCTCTCTCTCTCTCTCTCTCTTTCTTTCTTTCTCCTCGCTCCGACTTTTCTTTATACATGTAAATATATATTTAGATTAGCGTCTCTAAAATTCGCGTTAGCGGCGAATAAAGCTCGCCAGAACACATGTTCGGTCTGACAAACTATTATTGCGAACGAAGTATCCGACCAGATTGTCGCTATAAAAACGGCATAGGTTTCTAGAGCATGAAAATGCAGCGTAAAAACAGAAACTCTTCTCTATTCTTCCGCGCTCTTTTCGTACGTATACAGGACGCGACATATGCATAGAGGAGAGCTCTCTATTATGAGATAGTAGGTTTTCAACGTCCCAATTCAATGACGAATCTCTTTTCGCAACGATTACACGGTCTAACAATAAATTTTCCACTAAACAGATTTCACTCCAAGGGCAATAAATTCATGGTGGAACCAACAGATGATGCCTATTAATTTAGCAGCAACTCCGCTATCTCATAACAAGGAACTTTCCTCTGTACAACAGGGGGACTAAACTTGGTGAACTGTAGATTTTCAAGTAAACGTGAATTTGTCAAGTTTTATACCGATATTCGTCGGAAGGCGATTCCTTCCAGCCGATTAGAAAGGTATCCCTGAATTAAGCTTGGAGCTTTCTATTTTTATCCGTTAACTCATTCGGAATAGCCGTCCGTGCTGCACTTGTAAGGCGTACCAGTCTCTTCCGGGTTGATGAATCTACCGCGCGAATGTCCGAAGACACATCGAGCATGGAGAAACGTTCTCCACCGCTAATGATGCTCCGAAACATCGCTGTATCGCGGCCCGGTTTTACGTAAGACTTTGAGTTTTGGCTAAGAATAACGCCGCGCTTTGAACCGCCGGTCAGAGTAAGCGACGAAGTAACAACGTCTATTTTCGTTTGCTATAATGAGAGAATGCTGATAGCGCGGATGTTTCATGGGGACGGCCGTCTAACTGGTTCCGACAGTTCGGTCTTTCGACAGCCCGGGGCCGGTGATCGGGCAGCGGTTACGGATTCAAGGACCGATATCCGTCAGCTTATGGCGCGTACGCCTGTTTTCGTTGTTCAGTACGCGATGAACGAGTATATTTATTTAGTCTTGATAGGTGCTCGCGCACACACGCGTCTCAAAATGCATTATAGTCAATAGGGGGGCATTTCTCGCTCGGAGCAACGACTAGAAAAGATGTGGGAAAAGCACTCGCCTATGTAGGACACAGTAACATGAGATTCGAAAGTGCCCCGATGAATTAAAAGTTCCTTTTAACTTGCGATTACCGATAAGTCACACGGAAAGAAAAATGTAGCTACCGCGGCGTAGCTAGAAACTGCATGCGGCAACTAAGTTGTAAAATATGGACAGTTAATATTTAACGAGAGGTAATCTTCTATGTCGCGAGTAGTAATTAAAAAACTTGAAGGATTACTTGACCATGTCTGGAAAATTTTTATGTTTCAACTCACAGCGTTTCGACCATGGTTCGTGGCCCTTTTCAAGTGATAATTGTATCAAAAGTTCAGTGTGGGCTATCGCACTGAATGCAATAGGCACAACTAAAATATTAACTAACAAACTTCAATGATTACTCTTGTGGTGAGTTGAAGGAACAGATCTCGTTTTCACGAAAGACAGAACATGACTCGGTGAAATCAAGGTCTGTCCCTTCAATTTACCACAAGTAATCATTGAGGTTTGTTAGTTAATATTCCCATACAGCACAGCAAAGTTTCAGCAACATTGCCGCCTCCAGAAATATTACAATGTAATATTACAGCAACATAGCAATATAATGCATGCATAATATATGTTTTCTCGAAGCGCGGTGTGCTTCACTTCTCTTTTAAATTCATAGTAAATGAAGATTTGCAATTTAGAAATATATATTTGTATACACCAACTATTGAGGTAAAATCTTTAATCTTAGTAGTTAGAATTTAAGTAACAATGATTTTTGTTACGATACATTTTCTCGATTGAACAGAAGTAATCGTTTATTTAATCGGTACCAATAAGTCCGCAGAATGATACACAAAGATACACGTAGTAACAGTCACGGAACAAAGTAATGTAAAATATTAAGTACGGAATTTTCCATTTCGTAGGCGGGACAACGAATTCTCAACGTTTTTTTTTGTTGTTTTTCACTCGGCGCGGTATCGTACGACGTTACGCGGGCTAAAGTTTACCTACCCGTGTGAAGCTAGCACCCCCACCACTAAAAAAATAACTTT
>NW_011967240.1:811902-822054 GCF_000949405.1 Vollenhovia emeryi | reverse complement strand
AGTTTACCTGGAGGTCGCCGCGCTCTCACTCGCTCGCCGAACGTCGTGCCGGCAAGCAGTGGACGGAGAGTCGCTCCGTACGTAGCATTACTTTTGCGTTATCGATTTCCAAGACTCAATCACGATGAATGCAGGGATAAAACACTATTGATTTGCACACCTTTATTAGTATTATTATAATTAACGTTCCTCGATTAATTATTAAGTTTCTACAACTTGTAATGAGAGACGAATTGCATGTTGAGGCGACGGCTCTTTATCAACGTATAGATATTTCACGAGACTAACACATCTAAATTATAAATGTAAACCGTGGTATTTTGTCGCGGTTACATCTCGTTTACGCACCGCGCTTTTAATTATCTATCGATTTCGTTTCAAGGATTAGATTAAATGACAAAGATTGTAAAATATCGTTTCGTTACGGACTAATAACTACTTCTTTACCGCAGATTATGCTTCCGATGCTTGTGTTGCCTTTTATATCGCCAATTCAAAAGTGATTGATCCATTCTTCCGAATCAAAAATGCAAGTTGTTAATTTGAGTAATTTGTATGATAGAAAGATATCACGAGATACCTATTTGTTAATGGCATTTCGTGCGTTTCGCGGTATTTCACATCGCGTACGGGAGTGCCGGAAATTTCGCGCGATCGATGATTTTCGCGAGTGTTACATATGTGAGTGCAACGAGGAAATCTGAAAGGAGGAGGAGGCCTGAAAGGCATCGGGCAACGGCGGAGAAATCGTAAGATAAGTGTCTTACATTTTGATTTATTTGCTACTTGTGCAAAATAAAACATCTGTTCTGTGTTTGTTTTTATTTAGTCAAATGATTCGAACGAGAATTCGAATAAGTGTTAGAGACAAAACCATACGTATTAAATTTTGTCAGTTTATATTTAAAAGGAAGACTTTTTCAGCATTCTATATAATTATTTTAATAAATGCCTATTTTTTAAATATAAAATATAAAGTATATTTGATACAATAATTTCAATGTTACATAATTAGTCTATAATCATATGCATATTTGTATTGTTACAGTTTGACATATATACCTAGTTGACGAGGTACAACTGTGCTATTGCGAGTCGTATCAGTGAGTGAAAAATTACTTTTTATTTTAAATTAACGTTGCGCATACAATTACCTCTCTTTGCATGTATACAAATTCTTAAAAATATACAATGCTGAACTACAAACTGCGCGCGCGAAACGCGCGTTTTGTCATTTCTAGTAAACTATAAAAGTGATATGAGGAAACAATATACATATTACAAACATAATTGTATCAATATTTTAAAATAATATTGCTACAACATTACTAAAGTAATATTGTAAAATAAAGTCTCTGCAATATCTATGTGATTGACTTTTAGAGAAAAAGGGCCTGAGGAGAACGGCTGTCTTGTATTCTTAAGACAACGTTTTACCATATGTTTTAAATCTTTGTCTTTACTCTTGTGACTTAAGAATACAAGACAGCCATTTTGCTCAGGCCCTAAATTAGAAGAAACAATTGGTCCGTGCAGAGCGAGGATTGTAACTAATGCGTACCAATTATACAATATTGAGAAAACATACTTGTCTCTGCGAGTATTTTCAGAATACTGTTACCGAGACCGTAATCGCCAACACCGCACGTCCATTGATGTATTTAAAACAAACGTATTCGCGGCACTAACTTTCGCGATAAAGCGTATATGGCACCGACATGTTTATCCAGCGTCCAGAACTGCCCGTTGCTTCATCTTTGAAGTATATTGCGACGAAGAGATCTTCTCAGAAAGCGTCCGCCTTTATGACACACTTTTTCGCACTTATCTCCCGATGTCCCGAGCGATCTATTCTCATCACCTCGTTTCGCAACGAAAGGCTTTGACGAGTTCGCACTTGTCAATCCGTTATTAATCACGAACGCCTTTCATCGCGGAGCAGACAGCCGACTTACATGTATTTCTTCCACAGTTCGTTACTTATTCGTAATAAAGTGGAACGCGTTTTATCTCGGAGCAGTGCATTTTAAAATCGCCGTACTTAGACCCGGTTTCACCGAACGTCGTTCAACTTTAATCTTAAGTTTAACCCTAGTAGCACAGTGCATTGGCTAAACGTTGGCTCACAACACAACCAAATATTGGGCCAATGTTTAACCAATGTTCAATGCACTGTGCTACTAAGGAATTCACGTTTGTCTCTTTCTAAAGTGACAGAAAGAAACCAAGAATGACTTAAGCTACACGGAGAGGCTTTTCTCTTGAAATTCATCCTGAAAATCGTGTAATCGTGGGACAACGTGGCTGAACAACTTAATGGGAGCTCTTTGAAAGTTTACCATACATTTTACCAGTAAAAAGTATACCAAGTATAATTACCAGTGAAATGTATGGTAAAATTTCATAAAACTCTCGTAAAACTCTTTGAAATGCCGTGTTGTTCCACGATTACAATATTTTCAGGACAAATTTTAACAGAAAATTCTCTTCGTGTAAGCTTAAAGTAAAGCGACGTTGGTGAAACCAGGCCTTAGTTTGCACACGCAGCAAGATTCAACTTTGAAAATAAAAGATAACGTTGATCATTGAAATCTGATTTGCAGGGAAAAGAATATATCCCCAAGATGAAGAAATAATTTTAAAGGCAAAAATTTACATTTTCTCGGTGACAGAAAAATTCATTTAAAAGAGTGTAATAAAAACGAAGAGCAATCATACTGAAATATACAAATAATGGGTTCAGTTTCCGCTTCCCATCCTTGGGCCGAAAAAATTTGGACTAGCAGCAGTTTTTACTATTTTAATTTCGAAAAAATGGCGATGGGAACAGGATTAGATAACTATAATGCGGTGCGTCAATTAGGCGTCTCTGCTATCGGAAATTCCCTTGCATTTTATGATTTAATTTCTTGGGCATTTTAAATAAAATCGAAGCAGCTCGAGCCGAGCAATTACGCGCGGCGAGCTACACGGCGGATCCCGACGTTGTCATTAAAGTGCGAAACTGGGGCAGCGTTTTGCCACTAATACCGCACACGGTGCCATTGTCTCGTCATATTACATTGCCGCCTCGTTGCAGCAAGCCCGTGCAACGCGATACCGGCGTGGCGTGCGCGAGATAACCAGGAGGACTTGGCAAATTCGACGAGGCGCACGCGGCGCGAGGGATATCTCACAGGCGCGAAACGCGCACGGCGGGAATGCGGACGGGCACTCGTATACATTAAATGTATTTGGGATTCGAGAAACGGGACGTTGACCCGACTCCCGTGTTCTCTCTCGCGTGTCTCTCTCAAGGTGTGCTCACGCCGCCGGGGGGCACGATAACTCGTTCGTTCGCGCAATAGATGCACTTTTTCGAAAAAAAAAAGAAAAAGATTAATTCGCGAATCGTATTGTAATACCAGCTATTGAGTCTTTAACTTGTGCGAAGAAATGCACTTCTCAATATATAATCCAATATTCCAACGGCTCTCTTAATAAGGAGCCATTCCACGGTCCAAAAACTATGCTTATCTTTAACCATTTTTTTCGCAGTGAATACACCATACGATGGAATAAATATTTGTAAAATACGGACAGCTAATATTTATAGAGGAAGTGCCCTATTATGAGATAGTGTGGTTTCTGCTAAATTAATAGACGTTTGTTGGCTTCGTCATAAATTTATTGCCCTTGGAGTAAGATCTGTTTAGTGAAAAATTCGTTGTTAGATCGTGTAACCGTTGCGAGGAAAGAGTTGCGATTGAATTTGGATGTTGAAAACCTGCTATCTTATATTAGAAGCCTATTTCATAATAGAGGACTTTCCTCTAGTTCTGATAGCTAAATATTTTGTTACTATGCCTATTGTATTAGGTGCGACAGCAAGCCGCCTGCCGTGATTTAGAAGTTTATAGTTATGGCAGCGAAATATATATTTTTAGCAAACTATGATTAGCTACGGTAGCAAATATTTTTTTTCAGTGCGTTATTTACGTACTGGAAAATGCATATTGTACGTGTATGAGATTGTAAAACGATGTTGATTAGAAAAAGAGGGGGTAGGCGAATGCGCTTAAAAGTGTTAAAGTACAGGACGGCTACGGGAAAAGATTGATGCTCGCGCCGAGAAACCTTGATCGCGTTATTGCGAGAGATGAAAACGGGATGGCCGAGGAACAAATTTCCCAACAGAATGCCCGCGGTGGATTGTCCTCGAAGATCTGCCTGATATCGCATTTGGATATCCGCCAATCGGCTATTTTCGTTCTTGAAGAAAACGCGAGCCTTGTATAATTCTAATAAGAATAATGCTTGGGAGCGCGATGCGAAGTTACTATTTATAGCTGAATCTAAACGCGGTCGCTTAGTTCTTTAAAAGGCACCCGCGATCGATTTGGTAATTTTTATTTTAGCGCAGCAGTAATTTTACTTTTCAAGTGCCCGGCCTGTGACGAAACGACAGACGCGCCGGGAGACTTTGAACTCCTCTGAACGTATCTCGACGGGCGGTATTTTTAAGAATTGTGTGACACGCGACATCATTATCGACTGCAAAACTATTGGCTGTTTCATTACACTTGCTCTTTTGGGAAGTAGTTTATAGAATAACAACTCTATTGTCGGATAATTGGAAGTCACCCTAAGCAGTAAAATGGAAATCGATTGAGTTTATTTGGATCTAATTTCTCGCCTTCGAGCGAAAGTGGCCCGCGAGGAAGAGAAAACTTTTCCGGAAGCAATTAATTACGACAGAACGCCGTGCGTCTATCTTAGCCATTTGTTCCGTAGATGTCCTGTTACTCTAAGAGAGTGGAAAACCGTGCCACCTTTATTGTCTCAAGAAAAGAAAAAACATTCCCTTCCTTAGCTCCACCCTCAAGGGGCGAATCCGTAAAGACCGCGGGAAATCACTTCGAGATTTCGCCTTTTCTCCCGTTTGTTCCTTTTATGGTGAACCAAGCGGCCGTTCTTCCGCATACGTCAGCACGTCGTGGTCTCGATGGCCGAAACCCGGTGTACCTTTGAGCGGCGTTTGGACCGGGCGGCACTGTCTCCCCCCCCCTCCCCCTTCCTCCCTCGGCTCTTCGAATTCGAAGGTTAAACGCAAAAAAGCGACGACGACATCCACGACGGCCGCCGGGACCACTGGCTTCCGGCCAGAGTTTCGGCTTTCGTCGTCTCGCCACCAGGTAGCGATGGCTACGGACTATTTAAGCGAATTTCGCGGTCGCTCGGTGCTTCGTTTTGTTGAGCAGCGCAGGCGTTGCCCCTTTTTGAATGTTTGTTTGTTTCGCAACCCTATTACTCGTCGCGCAAACGACTCTCCTGCACGTCGTAGAGGTCCCAGTCGAGAGCGGCCCGTCGACGACAATGCGCACCGAGGAGTAGTGGACCGGAGGGAAGGAAGAAAGAAAAAGGAGAAAACGCGGGAGAGAGAGAGCAGTGTGAAAGGTTCCCACGGGGGTGGTCCACACCCCCCCGCAGCGCTTCCAAGTGCAAAAGTTGAAGGACTGAAGGCAGAGGCACTGGTAAGTCCCCTCGCGCCGACGCGACCATGGTGTGCAGTTGCATAGTGCTCTTCGTGTGACCACGCGTAGTGACGGAGCCTCCGTTTCCGGAGTGGAGAACGCGGGAGAGAAGGGAGCGCAAGTGTAGTGAGATAGAGAAGCCAAGAAGGATTAGTGAGGTTTTATTATCGTGATATCGATATCTGATTACCGTGAATGCCCTTCCCGATTGATGCGTTGGAGAACGCAGCTCCGTGGTGGAAATTGCCACATTTCGACGCCGGGACTTAATCGCGAGGGTCAGAAATTGGTAAACGCGATAGTGGTTAATAGAAAGCCGTTCTTGTCTTGACCTAAGCTCATTCTACAATGGACGCAAAACTCAAGACGCTAAGCCGCAACGCGAGAAATCGACCGATCACAGTCCAATGTGAGACGAACGATCAACTGTCACTGGCCCGACTTTTTGCATTGCGGCTTAGCGTTTTGCGTTTTGCGTCCGTTGTAGAATAAGCTTAATGCCCGTATCAGACTAGCGACTCGCGGCTGCGATTACATCGGCGATTGGCTATTTCAAATTTTAATGGCTGCCTAGCCAATCACAGTCGCAGATGTAATCGCAGTCGCGAGTCGCTAGTGTGATACGAGCATCGGGCCGGTTCTACGTTGATCGTGTCGTAGCATCGCAAGCGTCGCAAATCATAGACTCGACCAATCAGCGTTAAACCAGTCTACGACCCTTGCGACACTACGACACGACCAACGTAGAACCGGCCTTAGGGCCTGTGTCCACGATGCTAGAACTTGCTCCAAGTTCTAGTCTCGAGAAGTGTGTAGCCAAGCAACCTGCAGCCATTCCATAAAAGCTCGACAGCTACACATTTCTCGAAACTAGGACTTGAACCAAGTTCTAGCGTCGCGGACGCAGGCCTTTGGAGTGGCGGCAGCTCGATCACTTTCAAACGGGCGAGAAGTACCTCGAGGATATTGTTTCGTCCTGTAGTGAATCTCGGAATCCGTTATGGAATCTCGTACGTTAATCCCGGAATGTTTCCTTCGTCTCGCAATATTCAGAGATTTGGGAAGTGCGCGTTTGCGAGTACAGTAACTTTCGAGAACGGAATAACTCCATCGTTACTTTATATATACAGCAGAGAGTATATAAAATTACACACGGTTTTACCGAAATCTCTTCTCAAACGACTAAGCCGGCAAAAAATACCTATAATCTGTTTGTTTCAATAAGCTTCAATAAACGTAAAATAGTTGAAACATAAAGAAACTGGCTCTCATTATAACTTTCATACTCGGCAATGGATCTTGGTCTTTTTTTTCCGTAAAAATAGTTTTTTTCCCCCGAGACAGCGCTACAAAGATACTTTATAGAGGCTTTCGATGAATATTTCACAAGCGATGTTGTTTCGCTGAATATTTCATAAGCGATATTGCATATCGCATTCGGAATGTATGAAAGTAATACGGCAAAATTGAATAAGAAAACACGTGTGTGGTTCACTCAAAGAAGCAAACGAAATGATTATCGACACAACGTAATCAAATCTGACTTTACCTCGTTTTAAATAAATAGGGAGGAAATCCTACAGGGATTACGTAATGAAAATTACGTGGAAACGAGCCTCGAGCCCGTTACATTACGTTGTTTCGGTGCGCGGCAGTGTAGGCGCGCGGTTGCATAATAAGCGCTTACGCGGCGAAATCCGCGGATTAAAAGCGTGTCGTTTCGCGGGGAAATGAAATGTTTTAACGCGCCGTAACGCTCGCGCGGAAAGGCCGCGCGCACGCGAAAACGGTTCGGGAAAGTCAATAAAAAAACCACCGTAAAGCCCGCTTAACGTCCCCCTCCGCCCCCGATCGCGCGTGAAACCGCGTAAAACCCTCGTCGACGAGTGTGCGTATTACGCGACCTATAATAACTAGAGCCAAGAATTCATTTTAGTTTTTGTAGGTCACCGCGCGCGCTCGCGTAAAACAATTTTCGCGGACCGAGAAATTATCCCGGCCCGACGCACGTCGCGGTAATTTGTGCAATCCTAAACTATAATTAAACGCGGTTATAGAACGCGGATTGCGCGCCGCGAGGGAGACATTCAATGAGAATGAGCCCGCGCGTTAACGAGGGACGACGCGTGTTTGCAGGGAGATACCTTTTCGTTCATCGCATGTTAGGCTTTGTATTGTCGGATAAGTGGGCGGCGATTCGAGAAATTTTAAGCAGAGCGAGATTTAGGCCGGCAGTCATAGTCAGATTTTATATTCAAGACCGTCTTGAAGTTATCTAAAGATGCTGTATGGAACATTTCACTGGCTACGCAGTACCTTAAGACGATCTTAACGGCCCTAGGATATTAAAAACTTTGAAATTAAAACAGACAGAACTCGGCGGCGATTTTTCTCCTGAGAATATATTCTACACATTAAAATGAACATAAAGTTACAGAAAACTCGGAGGAAAAGGCGTTATATTGCATATTTACCAGATCTTATATTCAAAACCGTCTTGAATTTATCTAAAGCTGCTGTATGGAACATTTCACTGGCAGTATCTAAAGATGATCTTAAGACTGTCTTGAATATAAGATTTGACTATGAATACCGGCCTAATGCTGAAACTTTAATACGGTGACATATCGACTGTTTTTTTTTCCTCCCTCTCGCGCGCGCACGCGCGCACTTCCAGTCCTCCGAGTAATTTCTGGTCGCTTGTTGCGCGCGACGCTATTTATAAAAATTTCAAAGGCACTTTGTTATCTTTGGCGACGGGTCCGCGGCAGAAATACGTGATGGGTGATTTCGTATCGCGGGGAATGCGCTAATGCGTGCACCGTCCCCGCAACGTGGCCGTCGGGTATCGAAACGCGCGCCCGCATTGCCATATGGTGCCACGTCACAATGGCATAACACAGATATATCGACATTGCGCCCGACATTGCAGGAAACGATCTGTCGAGCGGTGAATGGGTCAAGTCAATATTGCAGTTAGCTTCTTCGTAGAGCAGTCGCTTTTCACTCGAGAAACTGCGAGCCCATTCAGCCCAGTTTGCTCGACGGAGGCGCTTGTTAAAAGCATTCCTTATTTTCGTTAATTTCACAGGCGAGTTTAATTAACTCTATTAAGCGGCGCGAGACCGATCGTTCCAGAATACATAAGGAACCAGTGGCGCGAAGATGTAACGTCGATTTCCGACGTCTGGTATCGATAAACTTTAATGTACTCTCAAAGGATTTTCTTCCGAGAAAGAGTCCCGACTCGATTAATCGAGACGCGATCGTTTACGAAGCCCATCCAGCGAGAAATGAAGAAACTCGTCGATTGACGTCGAAACGATGTAGAATCGACATCGACCGACGAATCGTTTCTCGCTGGGAATTGCTTAGCGTAGCTGCGACTTCTTACGGGATAGGTTTGTCGCGGCGTCTTTCGAGAGTGGACGGTCCAACGGACCGAGCGGATCCCGCATCGCTTACGTGAGGCATTCGTCGCATATAATATCGGCGACCTCCACTTGTTTGCCAACAAGCGCGCTGCGTTTCTTATCCTTACCGCCCGTCCAACATGTTGTATCTCGTCTTCAAATAGATTCCACCAGTCCACTCACTCAAATCGTGACCGCGGGGTCTGCTTCTCCCCAGCTGCGCTTTCCGCGCTTTCCGTGCTCAAAATGGAACAAATGTGCGCTCGTGTCTCGGCGGAGGATCCAGACATCGTTACATAAAGCGGTCCGAGTGTTAATTTGTTTGATCTCAATCGCGGGCAGCGAGACATTTAGCTTTTATCACACTTTTACCGGTGAAAATAATCCCTGGAGCTTAAAAACATTTACTCCGTTTTTAGGAGTCGTTTCGTCTTACTATGAACTTAAATTACAGCCGCGAATATCCCCGCATTTTTCGTCGGTCTGACTAACTCGTTACTTCAATCACTTTTGGAACCCAAAATGTATCTGTGCCTCGACATGTTTTTTCGTTAGAGGTCAAAGCAACCGCGGATAGCGAGGAAGCTGATGCATTCTCTGTGACTTACGCAATTAGATTAGAGCAATATAGTCATGCGGTCTTAATTCAAAATGAATTTGTGCCTCGACTTTTCTTCGTTAAGGCTCAAAGCAATCGTGGACACCCTGTCGGAAATAATTCTACAAAATTCTACAAAAAAAAATTAAACTACCAGAATCTAAGAAATTCTACGTAAATTTAAAAAGTGTTATAAAAATCAACATGAAAATACTGGAACTGGAACACTTTTGTTAATTTTTGTAATATTCTACAAGTAAGCAGATGTTTTCTTTAAGATTTTGTTGTTTCTCAAATTTTTAAAACTTTGTACTAATCTTTACAAAATTGTACTTCATGAAATATGCAATAGTTTCTTGATTTGAGAACATTGTAACTTGTGGTACTATTTCGTCGATACTTTTACCAAAAAAAACTAGTGTTTCAACGAAGATATAAAAATTTCTACAAGTTTCTATTTCACGTCAATTTTTCGTAGTTATGTATAGAAATGTTTCCGCTAGGGTAGCGAGGAAGCTGATGCGTCCTCTGTGACTTACGCAATTAGATGGGAGCAATATAGTCGTGCGATCTCGTTGGGAAATGTAAAAGTTCAGCGTTGCTATTCAAAACGTTGCACGCTTGGACC
>NW_011967240.1:803739-809028 GCF_000949405.1 Vollenhovia emeryi | reverse complement strand
GCAAGCTCATATTAAGAATTTGTATGGACGAAGAATGTGACGTTCGCCAATACATTCTCACCCCGCAGTAATATTCTTACGCAAACTAAAGCCAGCGGTACTATTTTTCCTGGATTGCCTGCGAGAGCCAATAGCCCGGGTTCACAAGTCGAATGAAGAATCTGGTGAATATCATATTGAAAACAAGTCGAGATCGTGTGCAAATCAATAATCAAGTTGAAATTTAGAAGATTTCATTACGACATCTGGAAAATATTCCGTAGATGTCCACGATCTAGTCATATTTCAATTGATGTCATGTTGAAGTCGATCTCCATCTATCGACTCGACTTGAATACGATATCTACTAGATATCAACTAAATCATCAATAATTGGTCGACGTGGTATCTTCCATACATGAAATTATTACGTATACATGTAATAGATGTCGTTATACGTTAATAAGATATCGACAAAGTATTATGCGGATCTTCTCACGAAATCAATGAAGAATCTAGTCAAACCAAACAGTCCGAAAAATCATGATTGACATCGATTCGATCGTCGACTTGTGAACCTGGGAAGGATGCAGAGTTTAAGAGCAGACGACTTAAGGCTAAAGCCAACGGCACACGGTACTATTTTTCCTACTGGATTGCTTACGAGAGCCAATAAGGATGCAGAGTTTCAAATCAGGTGACTTGAGGGCTAAATCCTGATTATATAGTTCTCGTAAGCAATCCAGTAAGAAAAATAGTATCGCGTGCCGTTGGCTTAAGACTCAAGAAGGCACCACAAGAGCGTCATAGTCCTTGGCAGGACGCGCGGGGCCGCGGCGACGCGCGATGGAGGAGGAGGAGGAGGAGGCGATGCCGGAGATCGGGAGAGCGGCGGCTCCCCGAGCTGATCTCTGCCAAAATAATTAGGAAGCCGTCGTCGAAGACGTGCTAAAAACGTTCGCTCGGGCGCGCGCGATTTGGCCGGCTAGTCGCGTCCCGGGCGCCCGAGCGAGCTGGTCGTCCGGACAGTCGTCCTCGGCAGGGAGCAGTCCGCAAGCGGAGTGCCGTGGTGCCGCAAGTACCGCGCCGAGCCCGTGCCGTGTCGCGCGGCGTGTGCCTTTCGCCCTCCTGCCCTTCGGCCCCGCCGAGGCCGGGTCTGACGTGCGACCCGTCGGAGGGGAACAGTCAGCGAGGAGAGGGTTAGTCTTGCCAGCCGCGATTTCTCAACCCTCAACGGCCTCTCGCCCTGGAGAACGGGGGAAGAACGGCTCCGTGGACCCCGCGTACCGCTGGACCGCGCATTCCCTTGTCCTATTGCTCTGGCTGTTGCCGAGTTAAGGGGCGAGGATAGAGTCTCTTGCGATGCGCACGACAGAGAAGTCTGTCTCCCTCGAGGGAGAATCCCTCTGTCGCACTCTGTCCCTTTCCCACAAGTCGGCGACACTATCTGCCATGAATGCGCGGTCCAGCGGTGTCTATTGTCTATGAACGGCTCCTCCCCGTCCCCCTTGTTAGTGTAGCGACGAGCAACACTAACGATACGATGTAACTGATGCAGCAGTGGCCGAACTAGCGAAATCGTCGGAATGACGAGTGGCTTTGTGCGAAAAATCACACGGGCCCTCCGTTACGGTTCTTGCCGATCTGTCACGATGCAGCCGCGATTTGGAGATGTCGGTGGAGGGACTTGGCAAACGTCCCCGCGACTTTAGAATCCGTATTTGATCACGTCGAAGAGTTCGATCGAAAGCCCGTGATTTTTAATTGAAGCGTCACCCTGAAAGATCGCCCTCCGTTCGCGAGGGACGAATGTCGGAAGAGCGATTGACGCGGCGGATCCGCGGGATGCCGGTTGAGGGTTGAGCCGTTCCTCATCTCGATTACGTTGCTTCGGAATTTGTGTGCTGGGGGGGGGGGGGGTGCTTGGAATGCGAACGAGTCCCACGGGAGAACCGTGTGCGACGTGTGTGTAATTAACCGCTTGTCAGCATTTTAGCGGAATTGTTTCGCTCCGAGCGCGTCCTCCGCGCTATCAGCGCGGTGAGTTGACGCGCGATGATTACGGGGCGTGTCGTGGGAATTGGATGCGACGCGTTTAATTAATCACTCGCCGGGCACTTCGGCGGGCACTTCGTTCCCAGACGCGGTATCTTGACTGAATTTGACGAAACAGGGCGATACCTACGACGGACAGCCATGAGCGGGAATTGTACCTTCTGGGAATTACGCAGGCGTGACGTTCCGTTGACATCGCTAACGCCTAAGCCCAATTTACAATGTGCATCTAGAAACGTTCTATTTTAGACAAACAAATCGAGACGCTAAAACAATTTGTCGACAATGTACGATTGTACACTGTACAGTTTATCCACTTGCGCAATTTTTTTAAACGTATTTGTCGACTACGAAATAGAATGTTTCTAAACGCAAAGAGCACATTGTAGACTAGGCTTTAAAGCCTAATCTACAATACAACGTGCATCTAGCAACGTTCTATTTTAGACAAACAAATCGAGACGCTTAAAAAGTTTGTCGACAATGTACGATTGTACAATGTACAGTTCATCCACTTGCGCAATTTTTTTAAACGTATTTGTCGACTACGAAATAGAATGTTTCTAAACGCAAAGAGCACATTGTAGACTAGGCTTTAAAGCCTAATCTACAATACAACGTGCATCTAGCAACGTTCTATTTTAGACAAACAAATCGAGACGCTTAAAAAGTTTGTCGACAATGTACGATTGTACAATGTACAGTTCATCCACTTGCGCAATTTTTTTAAACGTATTTGTCGACTACGAAATAGAATGTTTCTAGACACAAAGAGCACATTGTAGATCAGACTTAAGATTCGATATCCGAGAGACACGTTATGGGAAGCACGCAGCGTTGACACGCGCGATCGAAGATATTTTTTTAATTGTATCGATCGCGTCGTTTTAATTTCGGTCGATCAAATTATTTCCGGCCGTACAAAGTTAACGTGAGATTCATGAATAATTGCTCGCTCGTTAATGACCTCAACGCGCTCGTTATATTAAATGAACGTGTTATTTCGGTGACGCAAAAACGCGGAGCTCGATAATTACAGAAGATTATACAAAATGAATGTCGCGATGTTTCAAGCTTCGATATCTGAAAGAAAAAACAAACAGCTATCGAAAAGAATTATCGCAGCGCGCCGGATTCGGTGCACGTGGTCACTAATCTCTGCGAGCAAGCGGACGTCCCTCAGGATTTGCCGCGCGTCCGGGGAGAAAAGTCCAAAGAGCTTATAAAATACACCTAAACAATGTCCGAAATATCCGGCGGTTTTTTAGACGCGTTTCAGACATCCCTTGGAGCCTCGCCAGGCGAGATCCTCGGGCGCTCCTCGTGCCGGCCGCGCCGCCTCGAATTTGCGAGTTGACGACGGAAGTTAACGTCCAGGCGATTATGGGGCGACGAGCAGCTGGTTGGGATCAGCCGCGAGAGAGTTACGGGCGTTTAACCGTACGTCGACGCGCGCGCAGACGTCCCGCGGAAGACGCGGGTATTCGCGGAGCGGAGGAATTTCCCGGAACGTCGGAGGCCGTGAGGACGACCTTGGGAATAAAAGCTCGCTGGCCCGGTTAGGCGGACAGGGTGTCAATTCTGTATCTTACACTATAGTGAAAATGCTAAAACTGAGCAGCTTTGTCTCTTTCTAATCGTCCCCTTAGAAAGAGACAAAGCCGCTCACTTTTAGCATTTCATACTATGTCGTAAGTGTATCTAGAGGCCTGTGTCCACGATACTAGAACTTGGACCAAGTCCTAGCATCGTGGACACAGGCTTTTTCACTGTAGTGAAAATGCCATAAGTGAGCAGCTTTGTCTCTTTCTAATGGTCCCCTTAGAAAGAGACAAGGCTCCTTAGAAAGAGACAAAGTCGCTCACTTTTAGCAGTTTCACTATATCGTAAGTGTATCTAAAGGCTGGTCTACAATACATGGAGTAAGCTGGAGTAAGCTGGAGTAAGGAGTAGGAGTAAGGAAATAAAATGGATTTATTTCCTTACTCCTACTCCTTACTCCAGCTTACTCCATGTATTGTAGACCAGCCTTAAAGGCCTGCGTCCACTTGGTCCAAGTTCTAGCATCGTGGACACATTCTTATTCACTCTAGTGAAAATGCTAATCGTCCCCTTAGAAAGGGACAAAGCCGCTTACTTTTAGCATTTTCACTATGTTGTAAGTGTAAGATGTAAGTGTAAGTGTAAGGTACAGAATTGACCCCCAGATTCGGAGATCGCGTGCGCTCGAGTCTCCAGAAGACTCGGTCCTACCCTCGACAGGGTCGAGCTTCGTAGCTTTGAACTTGACGCGAATCCCAGTCAGAAATGACTTGTCGATCGACTTGTCGATTTCTCGCTAGGACCTCAGGATCGCGCCGCGTTCGATCGCGCGAGAGAAGTCTGTAGCTCGGCTTCTCTTCCCGCCTCAGGCGCGATTCATCATTCCAACAGCCGCGAACGTTGCTTCTCCCCGGACCTGTTTACGCCCCGCGAATACAAATAACAATTTGATCGTGCGTCACGCTGGTGTAAATAACGCAGGCCGCCCGTTTGAATCGAATTAACGTCCCTCGGCGAAGAAACGAGATCTTCGACCTATCGAGAAGCGACTCGTCGGTCGATGTCGAGAACGACATCGATTCGACAGCGTTTCGACGTCGATCGACGAGTCATTTCTCATTGCGAATCGTCCCGTTCGAGTCCGAAATCCGTAAAGCGGCTGGGTCGCGTCGCGCGCGGCACGTGTGCGTAAGTGATTCGAAATAGATGCAAAAAATAAAAGAAAAGAAAACGAAGCAGCGAAAAAGCATATCTTCGGGAAACCTCGTTGCCGCGATAGAGCACAGAGCGCAGCCATGACTCCGCGGCGTTCGCTCGGCCGTTCCACGCAGGATCGCGCCCCGCGAGGTGGAATAATCCCGCTCGCGGGTCGAGGATTCGTCAAAGGACCGTCGGCGGTCAACAGTCGCGCAGTCGGCGGCCCGTCGCCGCCGACACGTCGCGGTTACGTAAGGGGAAACACGCGGCGGTCGGTCCCGTCACCGGACGGCCGTCTTAAAATACGCGCCAAGGAAATAGCCTAGCAGAAGCCTGAAAATAGCCGCACCGCGTCACGCGGCGCTCGGCCAATCGCGTCGCTCCACATGTGCTCGCCGCTCCGCGAGACGCGCGCGCGCGCGGGCGCGCGCGGGCGGCCGCCGTCGCGACGCCGCTCGCGCGCATCTCGGCGTCGGGCGGAAACGGCCGCACGCGGAGCGTCGCGGCGCGCGCGCG
>NW_011967240.1:760279-801013 GCF_000949405.1 Vollenhovia emeryi | reverse complement strand
CCCGTCACGAATTGTAGGGAGGTCCCAGGTTCGAGTCCTGGCTGGGGTAATATTTTTCGCAATAAGAATTTTAATTGCCAGACACGGTCGACAAACCGATGTTATTAATTTATTAAGATATATAAGATAAAGTGATGCCCACTGGACATTTTTAGGCATTTTTGGGGCATTAGTTTGGGCATTGGACCTTGCTGGCGAATTATAAATATAAAACAAGATGAGATAATAAGATAAAGTAATGCCCACTGGGCATTAGTGGGCATTGGTGTCCAAGATTTTGGTCAGCGGTTTCCCCCTCGGTTTGGTACCCGAAGGAAAATTTTCTCAGTGTACGTACATTAAACGTATGTACATATGTTGACGGCTGAAAGTTCGAACATCCGCATTTGAAGATGAAAATAAGACGAATGTTGAGCTGCCGGTGCATGTCCGGGCATTGGTACTTTTACCTTACTACGGAAGTTGATAGGCAAAGAGATTTAAACAAAATTTGGAAATATTTACTCGCCAGTAATTAGTTAACAAATAGGTTGAATGGTCCGGCACAGCTGGCAACAGGAAACTTCCTTTATTCACACAACGTTTCGGCCATGTGTTTCGGCCCTTTTCAAGAGCAATCGGCAGATTCTAGTCGGCGTAAGGCTTGTGGCCCGAATGCCATTTAGGCCCAGTAGAAATATCGCTACGGAGACATCGTATCTCTCTAGAGACGCGTGATTACTGTATGGGCGCGGAAAAGAGATTTAACATAGATATTCCGAGAAAGGAGAGATTAGTCTCTTGAATTTCTTAAAAGCCTGGCAACTTCGCCTATTGCACACATACGGAAACGATCCTGCGCGCACGAGACATTCGCCAGCCTCAATAACAAATGGAGCAGAGTGTTTAGAATAGAATCCTTTGACGCTCGTCAGTCTTTTAACCGTCTCATTCGGAACGAATGAGCTCCCGCTTGTAAAGTCTCACTTATGATTTGCGCTACTTTTTTTCTTTCGCTGAAAGTTTATTTACAACTCCCTAACCGCGTACTCCGTCTCGCTAGTTACCGTTTTACTCCGTATCGCTTTCGAGCATTTTTGCCTAACGAGCGACACTGTTTACTTTCAGAAATCGTTAGTGTGAATGAACGTACACGGTCGCTGAGAGGATAACATTGGTGAAGTATCTACGAGGCAGTAACCATGGAGGACGCCCATTGTAAAACTGTGGATGAGGTGATAAATTACTTCAACGTCGATCCTGACCAGGGATTGAGTCTCGATCAAGTGAAGAGGAACCAGGAGAAGTATGGTCTCAACGGTAAGTGATTCATTTCTCTCCCTCTTCTTTTTTCTTTTTTTTTTGGGCATAGCCGCGATAAGACTCGCGGATTATTCTCGCCGGCGTATCCGCCGACCGGGCGATCCGCTCGTATCCGAAAAGCGCATTCTCTTAACGTCACGTAAATTGACGTCGTCCATAAAATATTCATGAGCCACTCACGTTTGAGTCAGATCGACCGGTGAAATAAGATCAAGCGGGCGAAAGGAAAGGCGCGCGGGTATTTTCATTTGTTCGCGCCGACTCGCGAATCGCACGTGGACCGTGCGAGGCGTTTTAGAAATTGTGTCGCCGTTCCTTTCGCGCTCCTTTATCTGCGCCTTAATCGCTCCGCAATTAAATTGTAAATCAGCTTTCCGCCAGCGAGCGCACCCTCGAAAAGGATTTCTGTTACCGAGACAAAAAATATTCTTGCCGCATTTATATTTCTCACGACCTCATTTAGTATAAAAATAAGACAATATCAAAATAAAATCAATAATCGACTTACTATATTGAGACAAGAGTAACTTGTATAAATGTAAGTGAGAATGTAACATTTATATATTCATGCGTGTGGAATAAATTTTCCCTCCATCTTGGCAACACGTTATTCAACAAAAGACGATACATACTGTCATTTCATTCTAGATTTTAGAATTTTTCATTTAAGATCCAAATATTCCTTTCTCTATAATAAATATGATTGGCGCTATATCGATCCTATCTTAAGATGCATTCACTGAGAAAACTTTTCATCGGATAAACCAATTAAATAGAGTTTCCGATGGTTAATTTTTCCGATTACGATTTCCGCTCAAATTATGGATACATCCGATGAAATTTATCCGATGAAATGCAGTTGCCGATAAAATTTGATTGAAAAACCGATCACATATTTCATCGGATATACAATTTAATCAGATGTATTCGTTTGTTATTATGTAATTGGATTATCCGATTATATTCAATCGGACATTTTTCCCAGTGTTGGCGTGTAAATAGCATTGGATCCGGAAATTTTTTCCTGTGGGTGCGCGGTTGAAACTTACGCAAACGCGAGGCCTCTCATTGTCGCACCAGCAGCGGCTTCCTGATCGCATTCGTACCTAATCGCGAGGGAGAAATCGCAAGTTTACGACCGATAAAATAAAGAGGGAAAAACCGGAGACTCCGGATCGCTCTCGGAGGAAAGGCGCGAGGGTATCTGCGCGTTATTAACGCGTGACACACGCGCGCGCCGCGCGGAAGCGATATCGCGGCGCTCGCGGAAACAACGCGCGTTCTATTCGCCATCCGCGGTGCCAGGGGCACCGGATAAAAGTCGGTCCTTATCAGTCCGACACGTCGCCGTGCGTATACGCCACGCGTGTTGCCTGTCCCCACCATCGCGCCCACCGGGGCCTCTACCACCGTCACCTTCTCCCGTACACGTGTTCGGAGCCCGTAATTTTCTCTCAATGATGATTACGCGCGTGTGTCATTCGATTCCGACCGTAGCCTTCGTTTCCATCGCCGTTTGGACTTCCGAGACGTCACGCGCTGTAAAAAATTGCATGTAAAATTTTTTTTTTAAATTGTTACAATTATTGCAGTGGGTGATGTCGGGACCACCTATTAAATTGATCTTTAACGTATCTTTACATACGTCAGTATGTACGTTACGATGCGTCTTTACATACGTCAGTAAATTTACTATTTATATAATAAGTAAACTGCTTGCTTTTAGTTGTGTAAATTTTACAATTTTTTGTAATTTTTTTATCAAATAAACAAGTATTTGCGCAACAAAGAGTAAACAAATTTTGTAAAGGTACATAAATTTATATATTTCTGTTATTATTAGTGTAATCGCTACACTTATTAGGTATGTAATTTTACATACTTTTTTACAGTGCGCGAGGTAAAGTGCCCTATTCACTCTCGGGCCGGTATTCATAGACGATTCTTATTTCAAAATCATCTTAAGTGTTGCCTTAAGAGGCTAATACGGCTCTGTGATTGGTTAAAAATACATTAAGAGTATACTTAAGACGATCTTAAATATAAGAACGGACTATGAATACCGGCCTCGAAGTGAGAAATTTGGCATTTACTCGGAATCACTTTGATCTATGCCCCGGATAGTAATTTAATGAAACGCCCCCTCTGTTGTAGCCACGCTGTTTACCGGGAGGGGGGGGGGGATTCGTATCTGTATTTTGCGAGATTAATTTACCATTTACCGGAACCGCGTGTAATTATTTGCATATGAATCTGGTTTCCGCGTGTCACTTTGTTCCGAAGAGGCTGCTTGTGACGCGCGTGTCTGTCGATGGTTTACAATAATATAATCGGGGGTGGGGCGGGGGCGACGTTTAAATCATCGACATTCCAATTTCCGTCGTCGACAAACCGCTTGATTGAATCGCCATATCGCACACGTATTTCGGGAAAACGCCTCGAATTACGCTGACGTCGGAGATATAAATCGCTCTTGAGAAATAATAATTCTCCGCGAAAGCGACCGGCACTTAATCCCCCCGCGATAACGCGCGATTAATGCGATTAATTAACACGTCAACGAGCCGTGTGACGAGTGTATTGTGATAAAAGGCTTATCAGTTTCAGATACTTATCGCTGTACATATATAATTTTCGCTAGATCTGGAAGTTATAAAAACCTGACTTAAAATGATAGCGTAGATCTTATCAACGGTAGTATCCGCGAAAATTACGTGTGAAAAATTGTACGAAACGCGTGAGCTCGTTGCGAGATCGCAGGGCTGCATTGTTCAAATAAATATTTCTTTTATCCTTCTCTTTCTATTTAAAGAAAATTAACTTGCATTGTTCAAATAAATATTTCTTTTATCCTTTTCTTGCTGTTTAAAAAAAATTAATTTGCATTGTTTAAATAAATATTTCTTTTATCCTCTTTTCTTTCTATTTAAAGAAATTTAATTTGCGTTGTTCAAATAAATATTTCTTTTACCCTTTTCTTTCTATTTAAACGAAATTAATTTGCATTGTTCAAGTAAATAGTTTTTATCCTTTTCTTTCTATTAAAAAAATTAATTTGCATTATACAAATAAATATTTCTTTTATCCTTTTGTTTCTATTTAAAAAATCAATTTATACATGATGTAAATAGTTCGAAGGTAAAAATGGGACGCTGGTGACAAAATTGTGCGTTGAAACCGCTTTATAATCGCGTCGGCTTGATAGAAATCAAATTTTCACTTTGTTTCGTGTGTTAAACGGGATAAATCGCGATTATATCAAGCTTATTTCTCAGTTTCGCAAAACGCTGCGGAGAAACGATCGAACGCCGATGAATTTTGACGGTTGAATTAAACTAGGATTGCCGAGGCGACGCACACGGCTGATCGAGCGAGATGTCAACACGTTACACCTTCGTAATCCCGCGCTTTGTACTTGCTGTCGATTTAACGGGCGCAAAATTAATCCCGCTCGGGGCGAACCGCGCGGAAGAGGAAGCGCAGCGCGCATGTGGCTCGAACGGCTTATTTTCGCGTAACGCGCTGCTGGTTAGCGCGTTCGTCGAAACACCGGACGTTTCCCCTCCCGATCTCGCGGAGATCGAGCCGAGATGAGTTATCAGCGCGACTGTTTTATCCGCTCGGCCGCGAGATTTCTGCGCGGAGAGAGAAGGCGAGTCACTCGTCGCATCTCGGTTCGGGAGGTCGCGCGTCAGCGGGAGTGAAGCGAAAGAAAAATGGGACGCTTTCACGGGGTCAATTCTCTTTCTTACGCTATGGTGAAAAATGCTAAACGTGAGTAGCTTTGTCTCTCTCCAACCGTCCCCTTAGAAAGAGACAAAACCGCTCACTCTTAGCATTGGCCGCGTTCAGCAGAAAAAGCTGCTTTGCAACTGTTGTAAAAATCCTAGAATCTAATTAGCGTAAGCTCTTAATTATGGCGGAATCTAAGAGCATACTCCAATCAAATTTACGAATTTTACAACTGTTGCAAAGCAGCTTTTTCTGCTGAACGCAGCCAATTTCACTGTATTGTAAAGGCCTGTGTCCACGATGCTAGAACTTGGTTCAAGTTCCTTGCATCTTTTACGGAAAAGCTGCAAGTTGATTGGCATACACATCTCTTGGAACCAGAACTTGGACACGGTTCTTGAATCGTGGACACAAGACCTTAGATACAGACCCCCTGGGCCCTCGATTCCCGTTTCACTCACGAGTTTCGACTCTGCCGCGATCGAAAAAGACGAGAACGCGGGAAGAGAGAAGTGACAGTTGCTCGAAATTAAAAGAGCTAATTAATAACACTCGAGATATTCCGTACCTTCGTCAGAATTGAGCGACATGACAAATATAATAACAACAATAACGTGATATAAGTTTTATAAAATTGCCAATGTCAGGGAAGATTTCATTCTACCAGGAAGGACGACATCTTAGCTTTGATCGCGAGACACGCGTTTACTGGAGGACGTTTGTCATTAGTGCTAATGCGGTCTGTGATCGTATGTGTGTCGATCGTATCCGCCGTGGGAGGAAGAAAATGCATAATCGCGCGCACGTGCGCTGCGCGCGGGTCGCCCCGGGGATTTCGGGGCTGGTCGCGTGTATATAAAGTAGTAAACATTTGCGCGGGGATTGTGCGGCGCGGCTACAAAATAGGCGAGGGGTATCGTCTTTCGTTTACGAAAATAAAATACAGCGAGCACAACAACTCCGCCCGCGGCGTCGAATAGTTAGACGTTATCCGCGGCGTGTTCGCCCGCCGCTATATTTTGACGCTCCAGCCGCGGCGACGCGAGGTGTTTTAAATAACACGTGGCGTCCCTTTCGGCACCTGCGAATTTTCCCCGCGATCGTAAACCCGAGGCGTCGACGATCCGTTTTAAAACCTTCGTGCCGCTCACCTGAGATCACGGATCTCAGACGAGACCTTCGCGAGCCTTCGTGGTTTGTGACGTAGAACTCGTCGGTGTTGCGGTTTTTCTCGCGCTGTATTTTTTAAGAGTCTCCAAGTCCGAGAAAAAGTCCGGTAGTTGTTTATCGACACGTTACGCGATATATTAATCATACAGAATAGGCTGCAATCGCTGCATTTTATTCTCACGACTGTGCGAGTACTGGAGAGATACCGCTCGGTAATCGTTGACGATTATTTACCAACTCGCGGCAAACTCGTTTTTATGTATAGTAAAATGTTGAATCGAGAATGTGTATTTGTCTAAGCGCGTGTCTCGCGATAAAATTCAAGATTTCCTCTTTCCCGATAGAAAAAAATCTTCTCTGGCGCTGGCAAATTTATACGACAATTTTATCACATTTTTATTATAGAGAACGGTCCCCTGTTAATTTACTGCCCTTGCAGCGAAATCTGTTTAGCAGAAACTTCATTGTTAGATCGTGTGATAGTTGCGAAAAAAGATCTACGATGAATTTGGGTGTTGAAAACCTGCTATCTCATAATAGAGGACTTTCCTCGAGTTGTCACGTTGTTCAATTCTGACGAAAGTGCGAAATATCTCGAGCGATATTAATTAGTCCTTGTAATTCCGATCGAATAATCGACACAAACTATATCACATTTGTTACGCGTAGAATATCAAATAACAGAATATTTTTCTGTGCAGCGTGAAACTGAATGAACCATCGACACGTCTGTGTCGATTGCGCCGTGCGTTAAACGTTCTTAAGTTTAATCTTGGAAAATTAGCCGAACGACACGGAAGGTAATAAGGTGCACGTAAGGTTCAGATCGATCCGATATCGCGCCACTGTACGCGAGTTTGATGGATGGCGTAACTCGATTGCACGTGGCCGAGCGTTGCGTTTGGCAGGCTGCGCGCAGCCTGATGGCCGACGTTAATTGCGTCCAGAAGAACAAAAAATGTAATCTCATTGAAGATAAACTCGTAACCGAAGTCGAGGTCTTTCCTGATTGGGGAGATTTTGAGGCGTCAGGCGTGAAACGCAGTATTTGAAAAATTGGAGCGCGAAGCTTTTTCTATCGAGCGAAAGGGGTCTTGTTACAGTCGACTATTATCATATGCAACGCGAGAAGATGGCTTAATTCTTGCGTTAATTTAAATTCAAATGAAAGAGTGGAAACGTTAATTAAAGATCCGACGTAAAGGCGAGAGATAAAGTTGGAGCTCCGTGGGCGATAATTTCGCTTGTAGCTTTCGAAATGGAGGCATTAAAGAAACCTCACGTCGCTTACACTTTCCACGTGGTTTTAAAAAGATAAAATTAGAAGGGAAATTGACAAATACAGTTGATCGAAGATACGGTTCGAACTGACGTCGTACGAAGGGAGCTTCGGACATCTGCCTCGAGATAGTGCTATCTTTTATGGAGACTTGTGTTATGATTTTCGTCGGATAAGTATAATAAACGTAGGCAGACTTTGCACGCATTATGATAAACGGATATCGTTGCGTAACGCAGATGAGGCCATCTTAAATTGTAATGAACGCTTTATTTATAGCCGTTGTCTCTCTCGTTTTCCAACACTGCAGTTTGCATTCGGGGGGAATTTTGTATCGTGACGTACACTGGGAAAAATGTCCGATTAAATATAATTGGACAATCCATTTACATAATAACAGGCGGATATACTCGATGAAATATGTGATCGGTTTTTCAATCAAATTTCATCGGTAACTGCATTTTAGCGGATAAATTTCATCGGATGTATCCATAACGTAATCGGAAAAGTTAACCATCGGAAATACTATTTAATTGGTTTTAATTGGTAATAATCTAGTACAAGTACCACTCGTTGTACATGGATAAATTTAGCTAATCCACGTTAAATATGCCTTGAAAAAACAAACAATTTGTTCATTTCTTAGTCGTTCGTCCAACAATTTTCGCGGAAACGTTAAAGGAGAAAGGAAATTTCCTCCGAGGAAGAAAGAATGACAACTATGATAGTGCTCCGTTATCAAATTATTTATCCAATTATTTTGCAGGGCAATTGCGGCGCGCACATTTCCATAAAAATTCGTCGATTAACGCGAACTTAACAATTAATTTGTCGCGACGAAACGCTCTTCAAACTGTAACTGGTTTTCATTCTTCGTGAACGTCATCGTTAGTTATCTTGTTCTTTTTCTCAGTTATGGAAAATTTTATTTCCAGAAGCACGGACGGCTATCAGCAGCATGAATCAGTTCAGAACTGATTAACTCATTACACTGATAGAGCGCGGTTCAAGATTCCCATTGTTTAATGTTTTCTTATTTGCATATTAAAATAACACGGTTATCGGCGCGGCATAAATCAGTCCCGATACAATTTGCCGCCAGGAGGGATCCGCGCCTGTGGAAGTCGATCTCATCGGTCCAGAAAATTATCGTTATCTGCATAAATACTACGCGCGATTGACGTTCGATGAGCATCTTGAGAGACTCATTTCATATCGGGTGACGTCAATCCGTATCGGATTACGGATTTGTATTTTCGCAGGAAAAGCGCAGGACGGACGTCAGTGCGCGATATTCGGCGAGCGCGTTATCACATTGAACGTACGTGTATCGCGACTTCCTCGTGTTTGCACCCGTTCAAAGGTAAACAAATTGTATCTATAATAGTTACACAGAGCGATCCCGCTAACTCGCTCTTATCAAGACGCGGCCGAGGAGAATTTCTCGACGAATAATCGCGCGCGTTAGACCGCACGCTACGGCGATAAAATGTCGTCGCCCACATAAATTTGCATTACATCAGCTCGGGGCGGGGGTGAAGGGTTCGGAGGGGCTTCGGAAGAGGCACCCCCGACCTCCCGTGACCGGAGAACTCGGCCACTATGCAGTCGCGTCTGCACCGTGCAATAAATACCAAAGGTAAACTCACCGGGCAAAACTTTGCATTTGCACTAATTTGCACCAACGCTCGCGTATCTTAAAATCGTACATTGAGAACAATTTCATCTAAACCAGTTAAACAGTGTTTCCAATGATCAATTTTTCCGATAAAATTATGGACACATCCGATGAAATTTATTCAATGAAATGCAGTTACCCCGATTAAATTTAATTGAAAAAAGCGAAAGAAAACCGCTGCGGGCATTGTCGTGTACAGATTTGCGGCATTACTGGGCATTATTAGGAATTTTTGGGGCATTAGTTTGGGCATTAGTAAGGCATTAGGCCTTACTGGAGCATTAGAAAGATAAAATAAGATAATAAGATAATGTAATCCCCACTGGGCATTAGTGGACATTGGTGTACAAGATTTTGGTCAACGGTTTTCCCCTCGGAAAAAAACCGCTCACATCGGATATATACGTTTGTTATTGCGTAATTAGATTATCCGATTATATTTAATCGCACATTTTTCTCAGTGTATTTTTCAAGTACGAATTTCTACGTGTTTGATCGTCTACTACCAATTTTCTCCCAATATACAACGCGCAACCTCTAACGTGCCACACAAGATGAGAGACGTACCTTTATTAAAAATACAGGTATCGAGCTATTATCAAATTTATTTGTTAAAAGCGTCAATCGATGTGTGAGACGAGCGATCTGTCTTGGATAAGCTCGAATGAATTGTCTCGGCGATACCTCGGATAAAATGTCATGTACGATTGATAATTCTTCTATTTGCTTCGTGCGCGAATATTTCATTCACGTGCATCCAGACTCAGATTTCAGATACGCTCGGCATCCAGAGTTCGTTCACAGCGTGCGTTTCCTTATCTTTTTAGGTCAAGGATTAATTGCCGATTCACAGCGGCGACGGATAATTGAACAAAAGTTTATATACATGCATCTTGTATTGTACGAGTTTGTCATCTTTCAACGTTAATTTTATCGACGCTTTGTCAATTAAAAGGGGAAACTGAACTCTCTAAAAGTCAATCAGTGGCTTGCCATTGAAAACAGCGCCACTGATTTGCGATTTTCAGGTGGTACACTTATAACTGCACATTCAGAAAGGATTTCTGTTACCTAGAGAAAAAATATTCTTGACGCATTTATATTTCTCACAACTTCATTTAGTATAAAAATAAGACAATATCGAAATAAAATCAATAATTCTTACTCTCCTCTATCGAATTAAAAAAGATTGACCTACTATATTGAGACAAGAGTAACTTGCATAAATGTTCTCTCCATCTTGGCACCACGATATTTGACAAAAGACGATACATACTATCATTTTATTCAAAATTTTAGAATTTCTCATTTAACATTAAAATAGTCCTTTGTCTATAATAAATATGATTGGCGCTATATCGATTCTATTTTATAATACATTGTAGTGTAAAGCATTGGATCGGGAAATTTTTTCTGTGGGTGTGCGAATCAGCGACTATTCATTGTTTTCAGTGATAATCCGCAGGTTGACTTTTAGAGAGAAGACGACGGCGATTCATTAATACAATCAGAGCGAGAAGGACGCAACAGAGCTCGTAAATATAAGTGAGTGAAGGACACGGGTGGACATAGTTCGATTAATAATTTCATCATATTTGAACTTTCGTGATAAGCAAGTACTCTAGAGTATACCATGATAAGTGGCGAAAGAAAGTAGCGAATGTCGCTCCGGACTGAAAGCTCGGCACTCGCGAGGACATGTTCCATTTAGCCCCGATCCGCCTCGCGGCAAAGGCGGTTTTTCAACGTGCGTGCTTTTACACGGCGCGATAATTGCATTCCTTAACGTTCCCGCGGCTCTTTGTGCCTCGACGCGTCGCAACTCCGCGAGTCGCGCACCTGAGGGACACCTGACGTGGACAACGTTCAGCGTAAGCAACCACGTCAGAGCAAACGTCGTTGGCCGATTCATTATTGATGCGTTGACGGCGAAGAGACTTTCTGCACGGCGCCTTCCCTCGCCTCGCGATCACGCGATCGCGCGCGAAGGCCGAGGCGCGCTGCGAGGAAGATACGGAACGGCAAACTCAAATCTTCGCGGGCGTATCCCCCTGGTCCAATTTCTTCAACTTTCGTTTCGTTAAATGTTCGTTACCTGCGTGTAATTGAATTAGGTGTACATTGTTTAAGAAATGTTTCTTATTTCGGCGTTTGAAAAACACCTCTAGTTTCATTACATCGAGGATGTACAGTGATGGACGGAATGGTTGCAACACCTTTTTTTTGTACTGATTGTGAGTTTAGGAACGTGCATTTATTGTAGATTCCGAGTTACGTCCAAAAATCTTCTTCTCCGAAATATTTTACTCAATGGCTATTTCGAGCGTTTCCGATCTATTTCTCGGGTAAAATTTTCCCCGGAGATCAAATCTCGAAACGTAAACCTGGATCTAAATGCGCGTTCCTAAGCCCATTAAAAAATCGAGGTGTAAACCGCTGACCAAAATCATGTAGGCCAATGCCTATTAATGCATTATTTTATCTTATTTTTCTTATTTTATCTTATTTTATCTTATTTAATCTTAATTAATTTGTATAATGCCCCAGCAAGGCCTAATGCCCAAAAAGTGTATGTCACTTTTTAATTCGTAACTCTTGAATTTTCTGCTTCGAAGTCCCTCGCCGAGCACTTGTTCTTTCGTCGCTCGCAATTTATTTCAATTCGCGTTATTGGACAAGAACGCCAGAAAAATGATAAAAGACGGAATTACATAATTTAACGCAAGAGTCGATCGTAGATTGCATAATGATTCGCGCGCCGCGTCTTACTCGAGCCTCATAAATAGCCGCGGCGGTCAAGGCGGCTGCAAAAATCGCCCGGCGCTTAATAAATCGCTTAATAAATCGCACACGCGTGGTGAAATTGCATTAGGAGTTGACGCGGCTGAGTGAGGTTAATTCATTTTAAGGTCGCTCTTTAAAGTCGCGGCGTGCCGTGATATTCAGCACGCTTGGGCGCGTCGTACCCACATCGATGTCACTTCACGCGATTATCCATTTAATTAATTTATTCTCGATCGACCTTCGTCTCGTTATGCCCGCGAACGTTACGTCCACTGTCGCTCCTCAACGTTTACACTTTCTTCGTCCCGGCGTTCGCTCGCGATTGCAATTTCTCGCGTCGCGTGTCTGACACATGACTTTTAAACGTGAGACAGTCGCCGCGAACGATTCGAAATAAATTTTCTCGAATCTTATAATCCAATTATAAGACTTACTTGATTAATCTTTAACATTGAAAAGGCAGGCAGAACGTCAAGATTTCGAAAAACGTGCCGCGAAGAAACTTCCATTACCCAGATGAAAATAATTAAGTTTGAGTTTATGTGGTTACAAAGGAATTACATACCTAATGAGAAAACAATTAATCCCGATGAAAATGCATATTAAAACAATGTTAATTCGATTTACATTTAAGATGCAACGTGAGACTTTCGAAACGATACAAAATTTTTTTTTGTAATGAAAACATTGGAAAGTTCAACATTACATGTTGGTGGTCTGCGAGTGCTTGATTAAATCCGTATAGAAGCCACACAGGAAAATGCACGAGATGTGCATTTAGAGTCCAAGATCGCAATGAAGTCTTGCCAGGTCTCATCAGCACATCACCGTTATTTACTTTCCACTCGTGGGTCAGGACGAATGTGTCAAAAAGAAAACCGATGCAAATAGGTGCGAAGGAGATAACATACAAGGCTAAGCGCGTACGGGCGTCTCGGTTAACGAGACTTCGGCGAAAACTTTCAGCGGAAACTCGCAAACGCCGGCAAAGTTTACCTTGGTCTCGTCGAGCTCTATCGTCAAGTAGTCTAACCAATCGATACTGGAAAACTTCCGCTCTTCTGTCTCTCAATAGGGAAAACACGACCGCGGGCAGTCGAGGTGAATCTTATTGCCGCGGAAATGCAAACTCGAACGCGCGTATCCATAAGCGCGGCTCGATCTCTCAACAGGCGGTCTTGCGATTTTCTAATTTCAACCAAAGAAATTATCCCACAATTTGCTCGACGTTTTAACGCTCTTCGAACCAAACTTCCGCCGTTTAGATAGGTAACGCTGTAGTTTCGATTAAACGGATCTTCGTGGCGCCTCTTTTACCTCAAGATACCGCAGTACCTTCGAAGCTTCTGAGACAGCAGGCGTATACACCAGACATAAACTTTGCACGTACAATTTTGTTTTTCTTTAATGCTAGTTTGAGACTTGTTTGGCCCATTTACATGACACTGTGTGCAAGAGGTTTTAAAGGCACCCGAATTCTCGGTGTGCGCAACGCTGGCTTCTCAGGAAAAATAGCACGTTGCATATTCTGTATCTATAACGACAACGATAAAGGTTTTCTTAAAATTCTCTGCATAATAATGAACGTATTAACACGTAAATTTGCACAGTTTAATCCCGATTTTAGTGGCGCTCTGGTGGTCATCGTAGCGATCGATGTTATTGAAATTTGTAAACATAGTCAAATCGATGCCATTTAATATGAAAATTTTAATGACATAAATAGCTAGGCATCAACGTGAGAAAGTGCACAATTTATTCGATATATGCACGTCGGAATATGTATGTTTTTATTTGATCGCACTGTATTTTTCTTCGTTAGAGGAAAGCCCTCTATTATGAGATAGGTTTTTAATATGAGATAGCAGGTTTTCAACACCGACATTCAATCTTTTTTCGCAACGATTGCACAATCTAACAATGAAAATCAATGAATAAAAGGACTAAAGGCCTTGACTAGGTGTTAGTGTCACAATAGTAAAAGTTTAGTTTATTTAAAACATAAAAATTACAAACGCTTCGGTCTAACAATGAATTCTATCTAACAATGAATTGTCCACTAAACAAATTTCGCTCCGAGGGCAATAAATTCATGGTGGAATCAACCGATGATGCCTATTAATTTAACAGTAACCCCGCTATCCCCAGATTTCGTCCCGAGGGCAATAAATTCATGGTGGAATCAACCGATGATGCATATTGATTTAACAGAAATCCCGCTATCCCATATTAGGATCCTATCTCGTAATAGGAGACTTTCCTCTATACGCTTGCAATAATGAAAATTCTACTGTAGCCTACAAGATATGCAAAGTTCGCCGGGCAGACGTTCCGTCGGACAGTTTGTACACGGAATTTTGGAAAAAATTAATACGTTCGCGTATTTGTCACGCGAGTCACGCGAAATGTATTGCGATTAAGGGTACCCGAGCGCCAAGTAATCGAGAGTTTTCCGCGCGGTACGAGTGGCCGCGTCGAGTATGCTTAAACAACGTTGTTTTATCTTCTCTGCGCTCGAGTGTCGCCGTATAACATACAAATAAGCACTCGATATACACGTGTATTAACGCTGCTCGTTCGTGCACGTAATGAGGGCCTCCTCCATCGCGAACGCAGTTGCAGATTAGTTTCACGGACGACCTTAGGCGTGGAAATTGTGTATCGCGTCCATCTATTTCGCGTACACGACGGAATTTATCTCCGTCGTTTATCAACTGCGTATTATTCTCGATATCAAGCTGTCACGCGGATGACAAATGAAGTGCGCGGAGAAAGAAGGAAAATTCTCATCTCGCGATACTATTTATCGCTATTAACCCGCGAAACACCTGTAGGCTGATTTTACACGGTTCCCGCTTACACCTTGACATCCTCGCATTTTTCCTGTATATTCCACACGACTTGGTGGACACAGCGTTCGCCAAACTTATCTATCATTGATGAAGAAACGGCATATGAATTGACATTTTAATAAATTACAAGTGTAGGCTACCTACGTCTTGCCTTAGACCCGCATTAGCCGTTTTCTATGTGTCGTTTATCAATGTTTATCTCTCATTTTTCGCCGTGACGCGCCTCTACGCGAAATACATTTTCGCATCAGGGAAATCCTTGGGAATCCTCGGCACATACATTTCCACCGAGGCGTGATGTTTGACGGTCCGTTTACACAAATCAAGCTCTCTCTAAAGGCCTGCGTCCACGATGCTAGAACTTGGACCAATTAAGGCCCGGTTTCACCAACGTCGCTTAACTTTAAGCTCAGTTTAATTCGTTCTTTGTTTCTCTCCAACTGTTACCTTAGAAAGGGACAAACGTGAATTAAATTAAGATTAAAGTTAAGCAACATTTGATGAAACCGGGTTTAAATCCGCCGCCGTTCGACGAGGGTCCCGCCGAAAAAGTCCGGATGACGCCCCGGAACTCGCCCGCTACCTCGTTCCACGCGAATCGTCCCGACGTAAGTTCGCCGGCTAAAGTTAGCACGTGCACGGCGCGCGGCGCGCACGTTCAATGCACGACCAGCGGATTTGTTTGTCGCGCGCGTCTCTATCGGCTTTGTGCGGCCGTTCACTGTCGCGTGATAATCCGCACCCCTGACGCTGTCGCACGGCGCCGGGGAAACCTCTCCCGGCTTTTTCCGCACCTATTCCCGCCTGTCCGCTGCGATCGTGCCGCATTTGCTTCCGTCCAGCAAGTACGGCCTCCCCGTTAGCCGACTCCCCGTATTCGTAGTGTGCGTAAAACGCGATCGATGCTACTCGCCGGAGAGAGTCGTGTTGCCCTCCCCCCCAGGTGTTCCCACGAGAGTATCCTCGGCGCTTCTTCTGCAGCATTGAATATTGATCACGTTGGTTTTGTTATCCTTGATCTTAGAAGGAGAGCGTATCGCGCGAGTACGCCACGGTTTTATGAAAATTTACCGTTGGTTGTATTTCACGGGAGTTTTATATGCACTGAGAGGAATATCCGATTAAATATACTCGGATAGTCCAATTACTTGATAACAAACGGATATATCCGATTAAATTGTATGTAAGATCGGTTTTTCGATCAAATTTCATCGGTAACTGCATTTCATCGGATATAAAGGAAAAGTTAGCCGGAAAAATGGACCATTGGAAACGCTATTTAATTTGTTTATCCGATGGAAATTTTTCTCAGTGTAGGTGTACATACAATTACAGCTTTAGTACACGGAGGGAATTTTCTCTTCAAATTTACCCTGGAAATTATCACTGAGAAAAATTCCCATCGGGTAAACCAATTAAATAGTGTTTCCGATGGATAATTTTTCCGATTACGTTTTCCGATTAAATTATGGATACATCCGATGAAATTTATCCGATGAAATGCAGTTACCGATGAAATTTGATTGAAAAACCGATCATATTTTTCATCGGATATACAATTTAATCGGATATATCCGTTTGTTATCATGTAATTGGATTATCCGATTATATTTAATCGGTCATTTTTCTCAGTGATCTAATTGTGAGACGATGTGGCATTTCGAAGAATTTTCTAAGTGTTTTTAATTTACCGTACATTTTGCTAATAAAATGTACTATAGTAAAATTTCTATGATTAACCGAAGTGCCACGTCGTCCCACGATTGCACGATTTTCAGGTAAATTTTAAGAGAAACTTCTCTCCGCGCAGAATATTGTACCTTTTCTCTTTAAATGAGATCTGTTATCGAAAATTGACCGTTAGAAACGCTATTTAATTGGTTTATCCGATGAAATTCTTCTCAGTGTAGGTGTATAATTACAGCTTCAGTACACGGGGAGAGAATTTTCTCTCCTGGAAACCATCTATCATGAGACGACATGGCATTTCTAAGAATTTTCTAAGTTTTTCAAATTTTACCATACATTTTGCTAGCATGGTAAAATTAAAGTTTCGCTAGCAAAATGTATGGTAAATTTCTATGATCAACCGAAATGCCACGTCGTCCCACGATTGCACGATTTTTAGATAAATTTTAAGAAAAACTTCTCTCCGCATAGAATATTGTACCTTTTCTCTTTAAGCGAAATCTGTTATCGAAAATTGATCGTTGGAAATAATTCGTAAAGACGTCGATCTCTTCCTTTCCACGCGAGATGTTTTCCTTTTTTTTTTCGGTGTCTCGATATCAATTTCGTATCGATATCACGTCTCGATACTAGGTTACCGGGATATAATGCTCGCGCGCGAATTAGCGGGCTTCGCGGCGGTGCAAATCGATGTGAAATTGAAGCTATTGTTCGCGCGACAAACGCTTTCGCGCGAGTCCGAGGATTACGCGGCGGCCTTTCAGAATCCCCCTGCTCGCCGATGTGCGTTTCAACGGGAAGCGACGTGTCCTCTGTTGAACACGTCAATCGCGGGACGGCCATTGAAGGAAAAATCTATTGCGGATCCAGTATACGAATCAATGACTCCCACGTGTCTCTGTTTTTCCTCACGTGTCACTCGGCGCGTATCGCGAGGCGGGCAGGCCGCTCTCGCGTCGATAGACAGTTTTGCTTTTCCAACACTGCGCACGATACCTCTCCCGCATCCGTTCTCGATCTCTCCCAAGCAAAACGTATCCGTCTAACGTCATGTATTTCTAGGTAAACGGCGCCGCGCGATGCGACTCCTAATCCTAATTTGCAAGGCTAATTTGTGCTAGGCTAATACGCGAGACGTTTTACTTGGAAGGCCAGGGGTGCGTCTCGCGGAAAAAGACGGCGTCCCCGTGAGACTTTTATCCAGGAGAGAAAGATTCGCGTCGAGTGAGAAATTTGGAATTTAGATGAATCTGGAACACCTGTGTACGACCGGTGATACCGGTCGATGGCGATCTTACCCGGTTTTCTTAAGCGGATCGTCTTACGAGAGGATCTGCCTGCTCGGGACGCGTAAATATTTATACGATCGCGCTATTAGAACGTGCGGAGACGCGCGATCGCCCACACACACCCAATTTCGAGACGTTAATGAACGCTCGAAAGAGTAATCGACCTCGCGGATTAAACTGGATCGGGGATTCTCCCGTGTATGATCAAAATATCTGACCTTATGGCGCCGCGTTATAGCGAATTCATTTTAATATTATATCGACGTCGCTCGGGTAATCACGATATTATTTGAGTTTCGCTTCTGATCTCGCGCGCGCGTTCGATATGGACTTTTTCTTTCAAACGTCGATTATTCCGAGGGCTACCTTTGTGTTCGTAATTTCGCGATGTCTTACACGGGGAGAATCTTTTAAAATTCACCCTGAAAATCGTGTAATCGTGGGACAACGTGGTATTTTGAAGAACTGTATGTTTTTTGAAATTTTACGGTACATTTTACTAATTAAATGTATACTAACTATAAGTACTAGTAAAATGTATGAGAAAAGTTGAAAAACTCTCATAAAATTCTTCGAAATGCCATGTTGTCCCACAATGATTTTCAGGATAAATTTTCAAAGAAAATTCTCTCTTCGTAGCAGTACCTTTCGATGTAATCGCCTATTACGTTTCTCGGGATGGACGCTTTTAGAAACTGATATTAATACGTGCGAAATAATACGCGAGATCCCGCAATTTCGAAATAGGTCTCTGTAAAACTCCGATCTATCTCGCGTTACAGCGAAAAAGACCTCCGTAACGTCTACTATAAATCTTCAACAACATTCAAAAACTGTCACCCCCACGTTCAGCTCAACCGCTAGGCACGCCCATTTTGCACGCCAAATTCGTTTTCGCGGTTTCCTTCAATTTGTCCGCGTCAAATTATGGGATTCTGGACTCTTGGCTATGATTTAAACTAGGACACCTTAAAGCAGACCCGTCCAGGGCGTTTAAACACCTTGGATTGGGCATATTATTTTCATACGTTCGCGGAAGCGATCAACGTTTACTTTTCAAAACAACAATTTTAGAATACTTTTCTCCCGGATGTACTTTTCAGACGATTATTCGTATGTGAAAATTGTCGTAAAGTTGTTAAAAGCTAATTGCTAAACTTTTCTACTTGAAACTTATATAAGAAATGCATTTTGCGGCAACGATTATTAAAATCATGCCGATTTAAGTCCCCGCTCATTTTGTTATTCGACAAACAAATTCTAATGTTCCATTGTAATTGTAGAGGCGAATTCTAACGTTGTCCTTTCTTTATGTTGCAGAATTGCCAGCCGAGGAGGGTGAGTACCGACGAACCATCACCTTTTGACGTAGAAAACAGGTTTGCGACAGATTGGCATACAAATTACTTTCGACGCAAAACAAGTTTGTAAATCGGAAACTCATCTTCTTTTTTTTTCTCCCCGTTTTACAATCCGTCTTCGTATCGAGCCGTCACTCTACCGCGTTTGTATCGAGCCAAACGTTAATTTGTAATTTATAAGTTTCCGAAACTCTTCTCGCCTGTCACGACAAGCCTCGGTCTCGTGCGGGAGAGGCTTTCGCTGCGCCGAAGTAGGCCAGCGTGTTTGTTCCTGGAATTTCGTAAGCCTCGAGAATTAGCGTCGCATGCATCCACAAATGCGAATGCGACAAATCGATCTGATCCTCGCGGCTCGCGGATGACAAAAGCGCCGAAATCGCCTTCGAGATTCAAGGAGTCTCAAATAGCAATTAATCAAATCGAGAAAAACACGGAAGACGAATATGCGTGGAGTGAGTATCTTTTATTTTAACGTACAGAAAATAAGACGCGGGGAATATGATAGATTCGGCATATGAAAAAATTACTGTTTATTCAACACTCTTTATGCCGAATGCTTTCTACATTCGAAACTCTTTGAACGCAACGTCGCGCGTAGATCCTTCGGGCTCGCTCTTTCTCGTCCTTTCTCGATCGCCTCTCTGATAAATACTTTTTATAGCGACTCTATATATTTTTCTCTAGAATTAAAAGTCCGTTTCGATAAACTTAATCTGATACAGTTGAAAAACGATCTTTTCCAAAATGTTCTCCTTCCTGAATGACTTTCAAGCCTGATCTATTATACAATGTGCTCTTTGCGTCTAGAAATATTCTATTTCCTAGTCGATAAATACGTTTAAAAAATTCGTGCAAAGTGATACATTGTACAATCACAGATGACATTCTGTTTTATACAGGGTGTTATGTAATACCCGCCTCACCTCTTATTTACGGATAGAGCGGACTGGACTGAATCGAAAAGTCCTCTACCATTTTGCAATTTTCGTAATAGTTAATGAGTTATTAATTATTAAAAATTGCTGCCTTAGCCCGGCCTACCGCCCAATTCAAAGGCGCTCCACGATTGGCGTTGCTAGGCGCGCGAAGAGTTGTTTATTATACTAGCAACGCCAATCGCAGGGCGGCCGCATCTCGCCGCGCCTTTGAATTGGGCAGTAGGCCGGGCTAAGGCAGCGATTTTTAACAATTAATAACTCGTTAACTATTGCGAAAATTGCAAAATGGTGGAGGACTTTTCGACTCAGTCTCTAGTCCGCTCTATCCATAAATCTCGGAAAATGAGAGGTGAGACGGATATTACATAACACCCTGTATAAGCGAATCAAAACGCTTGAAAAATTTGTCGACAGCACACGATTGCACGATGTATAATGTACAATTTATCACCTTGCACAAATTTCTTTAAACGTATTTATCGGCCACAAAGTAAAATGTTTCTAGACGCAAAGAGCACATTGTAGATCGGGCTTATAACGCTCGGTAAAGCGTCCTAGATGTAGAATAATGTCACGGCGGATGAAAATACATATATAGATATAAAGCACGACTGATATGGGGACTCTCGCAGGATCCAGGTATCAGGCCACTTGCCCCATTTACCCGTGTCGAAAGACGTCAGCGCGTAGCGCCTTCGACTCGGCTCGTAATTGCATCGGCATTGCACTCGACCCGCGCGGAGGCTCGTGCTATCTTTCAGCCGACCTTCGGCGACGGATCGACCCGCCGTAGCTGCGGCTCGGCGTTATCGTTCGTAAATAAAAAAGAAGAGAGCGAGAGAGAAAGAGAGAGAGACTCGAGAGACGAATTTTTTCTACGTTTTGCAAAAGTGCGCACTGGATCTCGGCGAATAAATCGAGTCGCGGGAATCGACTTGGTATAAATCGTAATCAAGTCGGCACAGAAGCGTTGACAGCTGACGTTGACGTTCAGATCGATCGCAGGCGTACAATTTGTATCGTCGCGCACGACCGCAGTCAATATCCATGCATTCCGCAATTACGCGAGAGGTAGAGCGACCGTGCTATTAAAACGCACTTATTACGCGTGATATTTTAAGTTTAAGTAATCGGCGGATCGGACCTGCCAATAATAAATATTTTCGGCCTTATCGAAGATAAGTAGACGATAAGATAGGCCGTGGCGTCACTGAATTAATACCGTTTGAACGCAATCGTATCCAAATCCCGAGACGAGTTTTCATCAACTTCCTCTGATAACGTACAAGTGAAGCTTTTTTTTCTAGCTTGATGATGAGAGACGTGCTGCTTCTCGTACGACACGCGATTTTTTTCGCGCAGCCCGTACGGAAGTCGAGTAAAGTGACCAAGTGCGAATGAACAATCTGATGAGTCGCCGATAAGCGACATTTTAAAGTCGTTCGCTTAAATTTTGCTCTTTTATACATTTACAACTTTATGCTATATTGTCGACATCATAAAAGGCATATGCGTGTTTGTATGTCGCTCATTAGCGACTCGTGAAATTGTTGACCCGAGAATTTGGTCGCCTTACCCTAAACCTCTCTTTGCACACGAGTGAATAGACGTCGTTTCTTCGCGGGCCCAAATTGCCGTCATTTGAATCAACGATCTTGATCTCGCGGCGATTAGCATTGTTCGGCGGCTCTCGAGAAATGGCATCCGACGTTTTCGGCCGGCAAATTGCACGCGGTGATTTCCGACGAGGCTCCCTTCGCGGACCCGTGGCGAGAGCTCGCGTACCGCAAGAGGGAAGGGAACACGGCGGCGGGCGCGCTCTCCCTTGAAGCGAAAAGGGTCCAAGTCGGTCGGACACGCCGCATATTGGATCACTGTCGCACTTTATTTAATCCTGAAACCGTGACGGAGGAGAGCGCGATCAAGGTCATATTAATGAGATTCCTGCCGTAAATTAATCGCGCGGTTACGAACGCACAACCGCCTGTAATCGTCGCTCCGCGCGCTCCGCCCGTCGCGCACACGTGCACGCCGCCGGGGTCTCTCTGTGTGTACGCCACACGCTCTATCGGCCGATTGACAACGCCTATTGTCGCACGCTGAATCCGGTAATGAAGCATGTTGCACGTATGCACGTGGGTGAGAGAGTAAGGAGGGAAAAGCGCGGGGACGGGGAGAAGTGCCGCGCTGCTCTGCAGCACTGTGCGCGGCACGTCGGACCGCGATATTAATTTCCGAGACGCGGCGGAATGTGCACTTCGATATTACGTGCAATTTATGTAACGAAACGTACGCATGCAACGCGCCCGCGCCGCCGGAAGGCGCGCATTAAGACACAAAAAGTGGTCTTAACGTGCCACATTAATGCCGTGCACGCGCGTAGGAATGTTTATATTTTATATAATTCGCCAAATTCAACGATTAGGTTTGCAGTTTGCAAACTAGTCGGCTGCAGAGAGCGGAGTTGCGCGCTTTTGGGCTGAACTTTACGGTTACGTAACGCAATTTTGACTATCTGAGCGTTCGAGCTGTTCCGCGTTTAGCTGTTTAAATTTTCATTTTATTGATTCTACTTAATTAAACGTCGTTGGCTTTTGAGTCATCGCGATTACATCCACGCAACGGCATACGAACGTATCGGCTGAACGAAACATTTACTGCTGGCGCTTAAGTGCTTGATTCATTTTTTTTTATGTTAATAGCGATTAAGCGTTTATCCGGTGACGGACAGTTTTTAGTGTGAAACTGCAATTTTATTACTTAACTGTTTAATTAATTATTTAAAAAGTCCCGCTTTGGAAATTAGATTTTGCAAATCGCTTTTTATTCGCACTCGTCTTCCGACCTGCGAGTGAAACGTTGGCTCCTATCGACATACGTTTCGTTTATTATCAACATGGTCTAATTTTTTTTGCTAAGAATCAACTGTCGTTGGTCTTTTAGACCTCGTTGCAATAAGAAGTATTATTTTGCCAAATTTTGTTACCTTTTGCCCTCGTTTGCAATCTTGAAAAATTAGAGCCATTCAAGAAGAGGGAAAAAAAACATGTCATCTAACTTGATGAAAGGAGAGCGGTACAACGGGGGAAAATGAGAAGAAACTGGAGAAAGGGAGCGCGCTACTTGCACAATTGCCGTGCAATCGAATTTTCGCTCGTCTCTTCGGCGGCTGCTGTAAATTACAATTAATGAAATCGTCAACCGTGGAGCACAATGACGTCAATCGCGTGCAGGCAAAAGACGCCAGCCATCAAGGACGCCCAGGGCTTGCCCCTGACTACTTTATAATTTTTATCCTTTCCTGACGCACACACTAGAATGTATTTTCTTCAACGACGTGCCTGTGACGAAAATTCTTTCCTTACGGATACCAAACTAGCTCCTCGTGTATACGAAACACATGTTGCTCTCGATTAAACTAGAGATCTGTAGATTAGCACGTACAAATGTCGCATTGGAGCTGCGGGTTATTGAATTTTTCCAATTACTTAACAAAATCAGAATAAAGACGGATAGTTTAATCATTTCTACGCAAGGATTAAGATAAAATAATACTTTATCTGAATTTGCGACATCCCTTGTGCGAAATACGCGACGCGTGTAGATTATTAAATGTATTTTTATTTTGTTATAAGATGAGAGACGCGACAGTTTTTCTTACAATTTTACCGCAATGGTTTCATGATTCTTACTCGAGAGAAAATATTTTTTCCTCGTACGTAAAACTATGTCAATGAGATGTACTGCTCGCGAGCGTTATTATGTTGCTGGTAATAATGCAAGGTCACGTAACAATAAGGTATTGTTGAACAATCGCATTCAGTATTGATTTCATTGTTATACGCTGTAATTAATAGAGTCCTTTTTTTTACAGTGTACTTTTTAAAAACGAACATCGATATATTCGCACGATTAGACTTGAGTATTTGTATTATATTATTTAACAAAGTTTAAAAGTGTAATTTGAGGTAATAGAGTACTGCAGCTTATGAATGTGAAGTTTTATGCCAATTTGTCGCAACGATCGGTGACACATTAGACAAAGTAATATTAAAATTATTCATAAACTTAAATTCCAAATACTTATATATATCGAATGTATATGTAAGTATTATTTTACATGAAAAATTTTCATTGTACTGATAAACACCCGAGTTTACTTTGAACCTTCTCTCTAAAAGTCAACCAGCGGATTATCACTGACAGCAGTGAATATTCACCGATAGACTTTTTCAGTGGCAATGCACCGATTGACTTTCAGAGAGTTCCTTGCATCGCGTGAGATTATTGACAAGTTGTTTTTTGCTTACAGGAAAGTCCATCTGGCAACTCGTCCTGGAACAGTTCGATGACCTTCTAGTTAAGATTCTTCTATTAGCTGCTATTATTTCTTTTGTAAGTATAATAACTCGATAGATGCCACGTTAAAAAATTACAAATAGTAATATGTTATAAAATTTAAACCGGCGTAAAACTTTGCGTAACAAATGAACTTCTTCCGAGACAAACGCAAAAAGAAGTCAAAACAATGTAAATTAAGTTTATTAGATATGCATGGTTGATATTATTATTCGCTGACGAGGTTTGTGAACAAAAAGTAGTTTATAATCAAATCTTTTAAATACAAAAATTGTGAGACTGTCAAGTGAGTTTGTGAGATTTCTTTTTCTTGTCGAATTTTCCGGTGCATGTCACCTCGTTAAAAGCACCGTAATTATATGTTTACGGGGGTTCAAGGGTAAATGAGGCTAAATATATCTTCCACGAGAAGTGAAAAAATAGCATATTGATTTCAAGTAGCCGTGGTGATCTGATTTTCTCTGAGCGCATAAGAGAAATATGTAACATTCATTATGGAGTGTGATCTATAAACTGTGAAAATTAAGTACATAGCTTACCATTACGTTAGATGTAACAGTTTTTAGAGAAAAAAAAGCTTTTTTAGCGATGTATGTGTCTTGAAAATTTATCTCCTGCTAACATACATTTTTATATGTATGTTTTTAAATATTGCTGCGATGACTGAGAGAGAAAATTGCATACAGTGCCGGCCAATAATATATCACCTTTCGATTTTTTTAGCATAACTAATTTTAAAGTGCTCGAATGAAAAATTCGAAAATCATGATGTACTTTGTCGAATTTCATTACCTTTCGTGTACAAGATGTACCTGTTATCAGGTGTCTACTGTAAAATTTTCAGCACATTCGGTGCACTTCGACGGAAGTTATGGTCAGAAAACCTAAAGGTGATATACGTTTGGTCGGTACTGTGTATTTTTTCACTAATTCTTGGAGAGTTTATTTTCTATAGAGTTTTAATCATTAGCTAAATTGCTCAAAGGTGACAATGTGAACGAAGAAATACAAAATCATTCAACAATCTGAGAAACGTAGCCTGTATTGAATTTCTCTATATTCTTTAAGTTTCTCTGATGTAGGGCTTATGTTTCGTCAGGTATTAGCCTTATTTGAAGAGCACGAGGATGCGTTCACGGCCTTCGTCGAACCCTTCGTCATCCTGCTCATTCTCATTGCCAACGCTGTGGTCGGTGTCTGGCAAGAACGAAATGCCGAGTCTGCGATCGAGGCGCTCAAAGAGTACGAACCCGAGATGGGTAAAGTTGTGCGAGGGGACAAATCGGGCGTCCAGAGGATTCGAGCCAAAGAGATTGTACCCGGCGATATTGTAGAGGTGTCGGTCGGTGACAAGATCCCGGCCGATATCCGTCTGTCCAAGATCTTCTCGACTACCCTCAGGATCGACCAGTCCATTCTGACTGGGGAATCAGTGTCTGTGATCAAACACACCGACCCTGTGCCCGACCCACGCGCCGTCAATCAGGTAAAGCTGCAGCTGTATAAAAACATTTCCGCCACTTTTTCTCTGGCGTCATCTCTCAAGTATCAACGACGTGTCTTTGAAATGAAAGTTTATATTCGAAAAAAATTGCAAAGAAAAACCTTCATTCATGGGGCTTGCATAGTTTATTCACGATTACGACTCCTGAGAACGTTTGTTAATAGATTCTGTTTTGCTGCTCCTCTAGGATAAAAAGAACATCTTGTTCTCTGGTACCAATGTCGCCGCCGGGAAGGCTCGCGGTGTTGTTATTGGAACTGGTTTAAACACGGCTATCGGTAAGATCCGCACGGAGATGTCGGAGACGGAGGAGATCAAGACGCCATTGCAGCAGAAGTTGGACGAGTTTGGCGAACAGCTGTCGAAAGTTATCTCCGTGATTTGCGTTGCTGTGTGGGCCATCAACATTGGCCACTTCAACGACCCGGCTCACGGCGGTTCCTGGATCAAGGGTGCCATTTACTACTTCAAGATTGCCGTCGCTCTCGCTGTCGCCGCTATTCCCGAAGGCTTGCCCGCTGTAATCACGACTTGCTTGGCGCTGGGCACCAGGCGTATGGCCAAAAAGAACGCCATCGTACGATCTTTGCCGTCTGTAGAGACTCTTGGTTGCACGTCCGTCATTTGCTCCGACAAAACAGGCACTTTGACGACTAATCAGATGTCCGTCAGCCGGTAAGATGATTAAGTAAACAAGATTATTATAACATAGATGTAGATTTGACTTTTTAATCTTTAGAACATTATATAAGGATATATTCTCTCTTTCACTCTCTTACATATTTAAATAAAGATATTAGTTCAGTACAGGTAACTTTAAATATTTCATTGTTTACAGAATGTTCATTTTTGACAAGATTGAGGGTAACGATAGCAGTTTCCACGAATTCGAAATTACCGGATCAACTTACGAACCTATCGGCGAGATTTTCTTGAGAGGACAGAAGATCAAGGGTTCTGATTATGAAACATTGCAAGAGATCAGTACAATTTGCATTATGTGCAACGATTCAGCTATCGACTTTAACGAATTCAAACAAGCATTTGAGAAGGTTGGCGAGGCTACGGAGACTGCCCTGATCGTTCTCGCCGAGAAAATCAATCCGTACGGAGTCTCGAAGAGCGGTTTGGATCGCCGAGGCGGCGCCATTGTCGTTAAGCAGGATATGGAAACGAAGTGGAAGAAGGAATTCACGCTGGAGTTCTCTCGTGATCGCAAATCCATGTCGTCGTACTGCGTGCCTCTGAAGTCGACGAAACTGGGATCTGGATCGAAACTGTTCGTCAAGGGTGCGCCGGAAGGTGTATTGGACAGATGTACGCATTGCCGCGTCGGCGGTCAGAAGGTTCCTCTTACTTCAACCCTGAAGAACCGCATCTTGGATCTGACCCGCCAATACGGAACTGGTAGAGATACCCTGCGCTGCCTTGGTCTCGCCACCGCTGATCACCCGATGAAGCCCGACGATATGGATCTGGGCGACTCCACTAAATTCTACACATACGAGAAGGATCTCACGTTCGTGGGTGTAGTGGGCATGCTTGATCCTCCCCGCAAAGAAGTATTTGATTCAATTGTAAGGTGCCGCGCCGCTGGCATTCGCGTAATCGTCATCACCGGCGACAACAAGGCCACTGCTGAAGCTATCTGCCGACGTATCGGAGTTTTCGGCGAGGACGAGGATACCACTGGCAAGTCGTACTCTGGACGTGAATTCGACGATCTGCCGATGTCGGAACAGAAAGCGGCTTGCGCCAGAGCTCGCCTCTTCTCCCGCGTAGAACCTTCTCACAAGTCCAAGATTGTAGAGTTCTTACAGGGCATGAATGAAATTTCTGCTATGGTAAGTCATTCTATTCATATTCTAACATTTACGATCAACGGTGCTACACTCCGAGTTGAACCTTGGCTTTCTAGGGAAAAATCTTGCGGTGCAAATTTAAATTTTTTCTTGATTTACAATTGCAATTTGTATGAAAGAGATTGTAGGTCCCTTATCCTCCAGGACAATACAGTATTGCGATGTTTATTCCTGGTTTCCTGGGATTGAGTACATGTTTCAGATACCTTATTTCCCACTAGTCTAATATTGATTACGTTAACGTAAAGAATAAATATTTATGACTTAAAAAAGTTAATTAAAAAGATCACAAAATAATTTTGCATTGTTTCTATTCCTACAGACTGGTGACGGCGTGAACGATGCCCCTGCCTTGAAGAAGGCTGAAATCGGTATCGCTATGGGTTCTGGTACTGCGGTCGCGAAATCAGCTTCGGAGATGGTATTAGCGGACGACAATTTCTCTTCTATCGTAGCTGCTGTAGAGGAAGGCCGTGCCATCTACAATAACATGAAACAATTTATTCGTTACCTCATCTCTTCCAACATTGGCGAGGTCGTCAGGTATTTACGAAATATAGGAGTGCAGTAAGGAGAGTTAGAGTTGAATTTTTATGCATGCTTCTGTTTCACAGTATATTCTTGACCGCCGCCCTTGGTCTTCCCGAAGCACTGATTCCGGTCCAACTTCTGTGGGTCAACTTGGTCACTGATGGTCTTCCAGCTACCGCTCTCGGTTTCAATCCACCCGATTTAGACATTATGAGCAAAGTAATATAACACTTAAAAAAATACACTGCCATGCCATTAAATGCAAGTTTTATTAATTTGTGCGTTTTTTTTAATAGCCTCCCCGCAAAGCTGATGAATCTCTGATTTCTGGATGGCTGTTTTTCCGTTACTTGGCTATCGGTGGATATGTAGGCGCTGCCACTGTCGGGTCGGCTGCTTGGTGGTTCATGTACAGTCCTAATGGCCCTCAAATGAACTACTACCAAGTGGTAAGTTTTGACAACAATTTGATCATTCGTTTATACACAGATTTGAAACTTTGAGTAATTATTCTCTGAGTAACATCTTATTTGCATAAAATATAGACTCACCACTTGGCATGTATTGGCGGTGGAAGCGAATTCAAGGGCATTAACTGCAAGATCTTTGCCGATCCTCATCCCATGACTATGGCTCTCTCTGTGTTGGTCACTATTGAAATGTTGAATGCCATGAACAGGTGAGAAAGAGATTCATAATATATTTTGCACAATAATCGCGGAAGATTGTAATAAAATCTACGTTTCTCTACAGCTTGTCCGAGAATCAGTCCCTCATCTCCATGCCGCCTTGGTCCAACATGTGGCTCATCGCATCCATGGCTCTTTCTTTCACACTCCATTTCGTCATCCTGTACGTCGATGTTCTTTCGGTAAGCAAATATCTACATTGAGACTGCAGAAGCGAATAGCCGAGGACTCTTTACTTTTTTAATTTGAAGCGTAAAAATTGGTAAGCATCGTTGACTTTTTTGTGTTTCAGTCCGTATTCCAAGTGACCCCGCTAACGTTTGAAGAATGGGTTACCGTTATGAAGTTCTCCATTCCAGTGGTACTTCTCGACGAAACCTTGAAGTTCGTTGCCAGAAAGATCACAGACGGTGAGAATCCAATTTACACCGTGCATTGGATCGTTCTAATGTGGGCTGTGTTCTTTGGACTGTTGTTTATCTGTCCCATATAGAACGTCCGTGAAATAATAATATTAGTCTAGCAGACGATGTTTTTTTCCTATGGAAAAGCATCCGCGACTAAATCCTTGGACTCGCAATTGCATTTAACCGAAGCTCTTCCCACCGTGACGCGGGAAGGCGCGAGATAAGTTATTAACAGAGTGCGTTCAAGTGAGATTTTAACAAGTTTGACTGTTGTGCATGGTGTTAGTACGATCATATATGAAATATGCCACCAAGGCCCACCATGCCCGCATCACACACCGTACCCTGACGTCGCTCAACGATCACGGGTTTCGAGTGGCATCGAGTGATCTAAGAGAGACCCCGTCGTAAATCAAAGATTGTGATCGTTAAATTATTTTCTACGAGTGCCTTTTGAACATTGAATTTCCTCTGCAACAAACACGAAACTGTTCATAGATGTTCTTTCCGATATAGATATTTCCAATAATTATGTTCGACGTCCCGATCCTTTCCTCTTGTTGCACAATTATTTATACTTTTTTTTTCATCATGCACGTTTCAGTATAATTAGCAACAGGTAAATTATCTGGTAATTGTTTGGTAATTAGCGGATCCTAATAATGCACTAACGCAGTTAAAATCCAAATTAATTTATGCATGTCTCTCGTCTGTGTTTCTCGTCGATTAGTAATGCTACGACATAAACTTTTATATCTTTGCATGTTCGAGGTGTATTATTGATCTTGGTCGATTTGGAAAGTACAAAGTAGTTCGCCCGCTAACTATACGGGGGGTAGTAACTTCGGTTTCGGCGCATACATGCGCACTTACGACGTATCATTTTCGTAGCGTAATACGCGCGTTTACACAATGAAGACAATAAAACATTCGGCAGAAACACAGATGAAACGGATAGTAGCAGTAGTATTATATTTGTCTCCTGATTTTATATTTTCAGGCTTAATTTAATGCACGCACGCAACAAATTAGCATTCAACATTCGGTTTACGCGATTAACATACAATCTCTATACATTTACACTTCTTTTTCGTTGCTTTCAATGTTGCTTATTATAAATCACATTTATTAATGAATTCTTAGTGTCTGGTGTGCCTCTTTCTACTCTGAAGTCAGAACTGGAGCTGTCTGAGCGTTTGCTGAAATTTCAAGGAAATGCGAGGACTTCGCACTAACGGATCTCATTTTGTATTCTGCATACCGTGTCTTCCTTCCCGTAGAGATAATGCATGCACGGTACAATTAACACAGCACGTTCCGTAAGATCCTTTCTCGTTGTAATCTATTCTTTTCAAATGTACTGCCCTCTGCTGTGCCACGCGATCAATCGGTCATTTTAACTTGGCGCATCTTTCACATTCACGTTAGGATATATTCTTAACATTCACGCGAAAATGTAAAACTTAATTTTTTATCGGACGATGTATCTTTGCGAGTTATTCTTCTATCGCGACTTTGTGTCGTAGACGCTGCGCGACAAATGTAAAGCGAGATTTTGTAAATATCCACATCATGATATATTTTTATTGGGTATAGATGATAGCGAAACAGATTGCGACAAAATTAGCGAGGCGTATCGCGACTGGCACAGCGGGGCTTCTTCTGATTTCTCGCATTGGTTCGCGAACACAGCATCTGTCCCCTGTGTGTATAAACCCGTACGTGTGAGTTATGCATTTGAAAGATTTACGCAATGCAACAGATTCGCGTATATCGCTAATTTCTGGATATGGACTGCAAAGACTCGTAAGTGTAAGATAAGGCAAATCGTTAAGCAGAGGAAAATAGTTGACCTCATTACCTCTCTCGTACGCTCGAAACTGACGGGGCAGTCCATAGATTTTCTAGTGAATTCGCTCATGTTAATATCTGAGCAGTGCTCCGAACGCAAACACACTCATCGTCGGGATTGATTATCCATTTTTAATCAACGGTGATGTCGAGTAGCTATTGCGTTAATTATAAAATTAATTCAACGACGCATCGATTTTTTTTTAAAGTAAATTTGTCCTTGATGATAGTATTTAGCGATAGTTGGGCGCATCTCTTTTCTATATTCCTGGCTACCGAAAATCTTTTTGTATTTAATTTCTTTCTCAAACATGTAGAAGAATTAGTTTACTTTTACCTAGTCGTCTCCTAAATTACTTCAAATATCGAGACATTTAAGATGTGTGTAGACGATCTAATTTGATTAGTTGAATAAAATCGGAAAGGTCGATTCTTTTATCGGCAACGAAAAAGGGACGAGATGTGCTAAACGCATAGTAAAAGAAAGTTTGACTAGCGGCATTTATCATGTGTAGAATTTCGTCAAGGATCGGCGATAATCCTGCTTCATAGAACCGCACTAGTTTTATTGATAAAAGGTCATTTGTTTGTGCGTAAGGGACCTTCCCCGTTTGTCGTCTCACTTCCAACCAACGTCGCGGTCTCGCACGACGATCGCCGATTCTTCGAGATTTGGGAGCAAGCTCCCTAATTAGTCGAGGATAGTTCTCGATTGAGTGAACGCGAATTCGGTCACTGCCTTAGCCACATAACGAAACGAATAATCGGTGTCGTCACGAGTACGTGGGCCTTCGATACATCTGGCTGCTTAGTCAGTTCATCCCTTGCAGCGTGTCCTGTCGGCGGAAGCGACCGCTAATAAAAGAGGGAAGATCGAATTCGATTAAGTGCTGATAGAAATGGCAACTTCTCGATTCTTTCTTTCCCGTTTGCCGACGTGAAGCCGTCGTCCTTTACGAGACGACATTTCTAACTTTGCTCTCCTGCTGCGTTCGATTAAAAAAAGAAAAATATGGATAATCGGTAAGAGGGCAAGAGAGTCGTGTCGTCTTGTGAAAGACCGCGGGTGTAAGCGGTCCGCGCTTCCGCTTCCGGCAGCGCACGGTCCAAGGTGTCATCCGGATCCTCGTAGAGATCGGCGCGAAGTCAGCGCGCGAGACGCAGCGCACGCGAGACGCTCCTCCGCGAAACACGTGCAAACGCAACAAGACTGACGATGTGTTCCGGAGAGAGGCGGACGCGTCCGCTGCGTTCTCTTCTCCCTCTCTTCTCCTCCCCCCTTCGGCGCACGACGCACGATTTAATTTAATTGCGCCGCACCCCGCGGCTTCAGGAAATCGGCCGCGGTCGCGCGGCGCGACATTGTAATATAATTAATTAATTGATTAGTAACGGTTAAGGCGTGATACTTTGGTATGGGCATAATTAAAACTTAATCAGACCGAACGAGTTAGCGCTGCCGCACTAACGAACTTGTGTCTCGAGTAGTGTTTCGTTCCGCAATTTAATTTTTAGCGCGAGACAATTAAACCACCGGCTTTGCGTCCCGCGATCGATACCTGTGTCGCGACGTTTGTCATCGATATCGCGGGGAAAGGTCGTGGGAAAGGCTCATCCGCGGCGAGACGACGACAAAAATCATCGCGGGATGCGTGCGCGAGATATATTTAACTATCGCCGGTGAATGGAATTCATTCTGGCGTGGACCTCTTCTTCGGGAGCGTTGACGTTAACTGAGGGGCCCTCGGAGACCGATCTCGAATTTCTTCAAGAATAATCTCCGGGTCCCGGCGCGCTCGCCACTATCGTGTTCACCCTCCGTGCCCGCGGGACAATGGGTGCACCGCTCATCCGGATGTTCGGACGCGCGATCGGGTTATCGCGTTATAATTGACGCAGTTATCGCGGCACAGGTACGCGTGCGGGGCTCAATGCCGGCGCGAGGAGTCTAAACGCAGTTCTCTATGACGCTCAATAAGTTCGACGAAATTGATCGGGGGGGCCCGGATGCAGAGGACCAGCCGAGCGACGGGTCTCGAAGGAAACGCGCGACGAACAGCTGCGGAATCGCTGCAGCGATTCGCCGAAAGTCCGGTGTGATCTCGACAAAGCGGATATGCTACTCCTTCTAATCAAATCGAAGAAGACGTTGCTTTCTCTTTCTTCCTTTCTTTTTCTTTCAACTCGGTTTACTCGAGACTCGTCGCTCGTTGTCCCCTCGCGTCCGGATCTCCAACTTCGTCCACGATTTATCTGTAAGTACTTGAGTGTGCGTTGTATTGCAATATATTTTACGTTGACCGAGAATGACGGGGTAGTGCCATCACGACGAAAGTACACTGCGCGATGTCACGCAGATATCGATGCGACCAAAAGACGCAATCCTCAGCAGTCCCGTTCCGTGTTGAGGTGTAATGCCGTGTAAAAGGAAGAAACGATTCATATTTATTCTCTTTGCGTATTATATTTATTAATTGTAATTTATTGATCGCCGCGAGACGAATTGTATACGCGCGCCGATTGATTAATTAATCAGCCCGAGTCGGCGGAGACGCTCGGCATTGATCCTTGCGTGACGTTGACCCTCGAACGCGGTGTCCAGCGATGATGAGACTACGATCGCGTCGTTTCCTTCAGGAAGTACCTATTTCTCTAACGATAACGAAGTAATATTAATATTATTAACTTATGGAATACTATGACATCGAGTGATTTCGATACACCTCGCCGCGGACCCCGCGGCGACGGATAGAACATAATTCCGGGTGCGAATCGGACGTGAATCATAGAGACGAGGACGGAAGTATAGACAAAAGAAAAGGAGAAATAAAGAGAAATTGTACACACGAATCCGACACTGTTGCGCGTGGTTACGAACCAGTCTACGCATATACGATAAGTACAATCACGTTATCATGTAATTATCGCGCCACTTCCCTCTCCGCCCCCCCTCCGCCGCCCCCCCCCCCCCGTGTTCGCAATTTGTTTTATTTATCGTCCGATTTGCCTTTGTCGTGTATTCAATTTGAGTTTCGTACGGAGCGACATTATAACAAGTGAGAGAATATGACGACGGAATGATATATAATGCATTACTTGTTATAATAAAAGAATCATGTGTTACTAATGCGTTTCTCGATCCTCCGACGATTGGCCTACTAATCGAAGCAATAATTCTCGCTTGAGTCCGACAGCCTATCGCCATCGGAAGAAGGAAAGAAGAGAAAAATCGAACGCTTAGTACGACGCTGTCGTAATAGGCGTTCGGTTCAGTTTGCCCCCAGCCTAAAACCACTTTTCGACTTTTTTCTCTCTCTCTCTCTCTCTCTCGTTGTCTGTTATTCACTTTACTACATTCCAAATGTTTATTGTAATCCACCAGCTGGCTTAAGACATTCAGATGTTGGGCCGGAGTTGCGTGAGATCTAAAGCTACATGAGACTACAGGGTTGGCGAATGTGTTTCGAAAGTCGGAAAGAAAATTCAATTCCTATTTTATTCGTAATTTTTGTTTTCTCTTTTTATTTATACAAGTAAAAAAGTGATACTCAAGTTTCGGCGAGACGATGTCTTCAAAGTTACATACAGAATGACAGTTATGCGACAGTTGTTCGAAGTTTGGACAAACCAAGGAGATCAATCAATTCTAAAAAAAAGTATATACATGTAAAGAGCATATGAGAGAACATTTAGTATTTTAGTATAATAAAATGATGACGAACGGCGCACTGTGGCCTGCCTCTTATTCAATGATTAAGACAGCTCTCCGCTTGTGTTAACCCCTACAATTTTTCGACATTAACAAACGGAAAAGTTCGCAAGGATTTGGGCACCATCCTGTATGTCTCGCCGCTGCGTGTGGAGGCAAGGACTCTCGGGAGGCAAAACGCGCGTGGCTGCCGAAGTTTCTCGGCACAGCGCGTACACGGCGAGTCCTTTTCTCGTCTACTAAGGCTACTGGGTGTACCCCGTTCTCCCAGCCCCCTCGAGATTGCTGTTTGAAGTTTTTGCATGCGTTCGCTGGAAAAAGACCGATGTGATAACTGTCGTGTCGACCCGGAATGAGACCTAAAAAAAAAAATCGAGGACACCGAAAACGTTCCTCGACACATCGCGCGACCTCGACACCCACCCTCTTTTGCTAACCACCCCCTGCCTGCTGGTGTGCCAAACCGTACAGTCACACGGGGAGAGCGATCTTCGAGGACGACTACGGGACGCGCGTGCACGGATGCCCCAGGTAACGTTGAATTTGTCAATTTTAAGACTAACGAGATTAACGTTTAGCTGTAACACCACACACATACCATACACAGGCCGTCCACGAGCACTGCATTCCGCAAACCGAGCGACTAACGGGCTCTAAGCCATTCCTTCCGTTTGCCGATGGAGGAAAGTGCGCTCTCCTTTTTATCACGTAATGCGCATAATTTGTTCATTTAATGTACATTCCGAAAAGGGCTCGGGGACTCGCGGAGCACCTTCCGTTCTCCAGTACGCGCGCGCGTACATTTCAACCACGTGACATGGAGTCCAGTCTGCGCTCTTTAACACCCCCTACTGTAATTTCTTGTACATTACGCATTCCATTACGTGCGATATAAATACTTGGCTCCCCAAGGATTCATCGTGATACATGTATCTCTGCTTATCTGTTACCAGACATACGTAGACACACATATGCTCGTTTTCAAATAATTGCCATCTCTCCTCGCGATTAAGCACACCGCCGCGCTAACACCCCCCGCCAAGGCTTGCAACGGCTAGCAGCTCTGCATCCCGCTGCGTAGACTTGGACGAGAGGCCCGTGTGGCTTGCCGCAGCTGAGCCAGCTGGGGGGGCAGCTCGGCGCAGCGGTGAAATAATCGATGTTACCCTCGTATGATTGCAGTGGCACCGCCGGTGACGTCGCCGAAATAAAGCTCGTGGGGACGTAGGGCGAATCTGAGAGACACCCAATCGGCCGCAGCCGAGAAATCGGCGATCCACAGCACATTAGACTCTCGAGCTGCTCGAAGGGATTGGAGACGTTTATCTAACAGCGAAAAAAAAATACCGAATCTCCCGAATGAAAGCACAAAGTATACCCCTCCCACCGACACACAACACGCACCGCGATAAGCGCACCACCGGCCCACGCACGCATGTGCACGCGCACGTTCGTCCGCGTGGCGATCGGCATCCCAGGCTCGATCTCCCGCGGGTTGGCGAACCAGTAGAAAAGGGAACGAATGTACGAGTGTAGTTTGAACGGCGATCGGAGCATTAACTGCGGCCGCGTCGAGGACCTCGTCCACCTGCGATTGGTATTGTTGCTCGGGTCGTTACGCACCGGTAGACTTCTAACGGCGTCTCGCGATTGCGATGATTTAAGCAAGTTGAGGGATACTGGCTCGGCACGAATCGCGCGGGAAGCCGTACTCGATCGTTATTCGTCATTGCTCCGCTATCGAAAGGGTAGCGGCTGCTCGTAACAGCGGGGAGAGACGCAATGTTCCTTTGCAGAAAGGGACAATTGCGTACACGTCCGCCGATCGACGTCAATTGAAAACTACGACGATCTCGTGACCATTCCTTCTCGCGAGGGAGATCCGTACATTCGTTCGAGCAGGCCCGCACCCAGTCAGTCCGATTAATCCGAGGACCGATCGTTTCAGACCGCCGAAATCGAGAGGAAGATACCGACGCGGTGCCGGCTCGAGAGAGCGCTGCTAAGACCAGCCGGCCGTCCAACATTTTTTCCTCCCCTTTAGTTCGCCACTTAGGTCTCCGCCGCTCGTTAATCGTTCTCGTGTGTGTTATGTTGCAGTAAATGAGGTGGTCGTCGACAAGTGGGCCCAATAAATGAGTGGGTCGTCGACAGGCGTGATCCCACACTCCGTCGCCGCCGCCACCGAGCGCGCGAGGCAAGCTCAACCCGAAAATTTAAAAAAAAATAGCCCAAACGAAAATAAAAAGATGCAAAGACGAACGAACAATAGCGTGAAATAACCGGCGCGCTTGTGCTCCGTAGAGCGCTGCAATAACAACAGCAACAGCAGCAGCAGCAGCAGCAACGCACTCGATAACCACTTAGCTACCTGCCAACCTGCAGTTCGGGGACTCCCCCTCGCGCCCGGGACTCTCCGATCGCTGAGTAGACGCGCTGTACTACCTCGCCGCCGCTGCTTTCATTCTTTTCCATCTTCTCTTCTCCCTCTCCGCAAGATCCACTGCGCACGAGGGGTCGTTCGAGTCGAGGTCGTCGCCCCGAGGCCGACGAAAGCGATGCGAACGAACGGCTTTGGGAAGCTCTTCGTCCTCCGGTGTCCGGAGCCGCATATTAACGTTCTTAACTCAACGACTGTGCCTTCTTAAAGCCGATTGCGCCAAGGTCGGTCAGCGCTAATCTCGATTACGCCACCCTCTCTGTCCGTGCAAGGTGTGCAGTCGCACTTGATAAAAATTTACGTAAGAGGCTTTCGATCGGCGCTTCATTGCGTGCCGCGGCTACTCTCGGTGTAAACGTTAAGAAATAATCGGTCTTTTAAAAATAACTTTTTCTTTCAACTCCCCTTTCATCGCTTTTTCCGGGGAGAGAAGAAGAACCGACGCTAGCCGGAACCTGGAATAATTGGATCGAGATCAGTGGAGGTTTTCTCCTTCCATTTAACACCTTGTATTGGATAGAACTTGAAAAGATTAGCTGACTCAAACCGTGCGCGCAACTCAGCCTTAGTTTCCTACCCGAGCGAGGAACGATGCGATATAACTGATTGCGAGGAAGTAGAGGAGCGCTGCCTTTAGTAGTCCCTTTTTAACTCCTGACGCCTCGCGGGCGTATTAACGCAATCTCACTCTGGCTTTTCCCGGTCCCGAGTAACTCGACCGGTCACACACATCGCTCATGTGCTTCCGAAAGTTTTCCGAAATCAAGACGACAGCTTGCCTGAAAGTCATCGAGCGACGACTTTCAGCGCAAGTTATTGCTCGTGTTCGAACGTACAATCGAAAGAGTCCCCATCGATCTCCTCCGAGAGTCTCATTAATACAAAAGAAAAAGACAAACTTAAGCGTTCGCTCTTAACGTATTTAGCTTTGCATTCGCTTCAGCTCGTCGCCCCCTTTTCACCCTCCTCGCCACTTTCCGACGCGCCATTTTTCTCGCTATTTTTCTTCCTGCTTCTTTTCCGCGCCGCTTTACCGATATGCCGCCTCGTCCCTTTCCACCCTTCTATTTTTTCCCTTTCTTCTTCTTATCACATTTTTCTCCCTTCTCATTCCCTCTGTTTTCTCCCGACGTTCTTCCACCTAGCAAACTCGACGGTCGTGTCCTCGACCGTACACAGGCAAAATAAAGGCAACAATCTACATTTTCGATCAAAGCTGAGCCAGCGGCGTCGAGGCAACTCCTCGTCTCTCGGCACGTGTATACGCGAAGCCAGTCCTATTAATCTGTTCCTAAGAGCGAAGGCTGTCGATCCGTCGCGTCACTCGCGACACGTTTAGTCGACTCTTGTCTCTCGATCGCGAAGATTGTTGCCTTGGAATTCTACATCTTCCATGAAGGCGCACATTGTATCGTCAGAAGCGACCAGAACCCTCCGGGTGAAAAGGGAAACGGTCCTTTTATCAGGAATCCCCTTAGCTTCCAAGACGCCGCGTTCTGCCCGCGATACGAGAGAATCTGCGTGGATCAGGTGCCCAATCGCACGCGGCGATTGGGCACCCGATCTCCCCCGTCAGCCACGGAATCCTCCGTAGCTTGGAACGTCCGGTTCGACGAGAAAAAGACCGTCACTCGTACCTGGAACGCTCAATGATGCCACAGTCCGTCCGCGCGCGCTCGCGTTTATCCTGCGGACAGTCGCGAGAGTGTGTGTCCTCGACAGTCTTGTATACGCTGGAGAGAAAGAGCGAAAGGAATTGGGTGCATGCACGTATGTATGTGCGCGGGTGCGTCCTTATCGCGCAGAACGAACGAGAGGAACGAAGAAACCCACTCGCGCCGTTCCGGGGGTCCTTCGGGGGACGCGACTCGCCGCTGCGCATCCTGCACCCGCGGTCACCCGACGATCTCGGGCGAGAAGCTGCAACAGCGAGAACGCGGAACGCGGAAGACACGCCGGACGGCGGGGAAACGAAGGAGCGGGTTTACCAGGGGGGTCCCTGCGACCCCTCGGAGCGAATCGACGAGGGGAGTGTCGAGTGGTGCCTCTGCGGAAAGCGAAAACGACGCGACGACGGTTTCGAGCTGTGACGTAACTTTCGCGATTGGAGGCTGGCCGCGATGATGAAGCGCTTCACGCGCCTGAAGCGCAGTTAATTGTGCCTGTGTGTCGGTTGCGCGACGGTGCACGATCCGTGATACGGGATGAATGATCACGCAGCAGCGCTGCGCTACCGCTGGAAGCTCCTCTCGCGCGAGCCACCCCAGCCCGCGAGGGCGGTGCTCCCGGAGATACCTTGGAGCACCGTGTTCAAAGAGACTTTTCTTCTCCCCCCGCCCCTCGAATCTCCGCGGGGGAGACGACCGCGAGGAGCGCGGGTCGGCTCGCGCGAGAAGGAATCGCGGAGCGAGGAAGGTTCGCCTCCGGACACGCGTGAAACTTACGCCACCGGGGAATCCAGTGAACTCGCGAGAGTTAAGTAATTATTGTAAATATCCGTCGCGCACGCGACGATATATAACAAAGGAGAGATATTCTACATATAAATACATAGCTATATATATATACACACATTATATATATTTTTTTTCTTTCGAGAAGAAGCGCACAGATGGACGCGTCGTCGCTGCGGACGATAATAAATTATTGTTATTGATAATATATTATTACTACTATTATTATTATTATCGTCATCGCTACTATTGTTAGTATTACTGTTATCTTTGAAAAACGTTACTGGTTTGGTGATATACTGTATATTGTACGGCGGATACGCGAAATACCTTTCGAGGACCGGGCTTCGAGCGAGAAGGATTCACACTGCCGAGGCTCGTGGTCGTGGATTTTTTTTCCTCCCTTAATTTATATTCACGCGCGATTGATCGTTCTTCGTGGTGACATTAGAGGCGGAATTAGCCACCTCGCGACGTTCTGATTGTTACTTAGGGAGAGAGATGGGAAGTGAGAGAGAAGGAGAAAGACGGCCACCCTTTCCTCGCTCCGTTGATCGCGACTCTCCTCGCGGCTTCCTCTCGACTAACGCCTAATCCACAATGTGCTCTTTGCATCTAGAAACATTCGGTTTTTCATGAGCAAGTGAAAACGCTTTAAAGAATTGGTCGACAATGTATGATCGCACAAATTTTTTAAACGTATCTATCGGCTACGAAATAGAATGTTTCCAGGCGCAAAGGGCACGTTGTAGATTAGACTTCAGACTGAGCTCTCGTAGCGATAGGGTAATGAGTGTCACCGTTAAACGGCCGAGTATAAGAGAGATCGCCCATACAGCACGCATGTCTTAAAGG
>NW_011967240.1:699188-760146 GCF_000949405.1 Vollenhovia emeryi | reverse complement strand
ATGTATGAGCTCGCTCTTTCGGTCGTTTCGCGTCTCTCCTTCGAAGATCGACTCCAGATATGTTCGAAACAGACGCGAGTGATAACGTCGCTCGATGGATCAAGCCGGAGTTGGACTCGTCTTCCGCGAATGTCCTTGCGTGCTCGAGACAGGACGCGGCGGACGTTGTCGAGACGCGTCGATCGGCTACTTTCTCGTTACAGTTCTGCTCCCGACGTTGTTATCGTGTGTTGACACCTCTAGTGATATACGTCCCCCGCGTTCCCCGAATTTTTCTATCTCTCTTTCCCGCACTTGCTCCACCCCACCCGGTAATTGTTACTCTTCTGCCTCCGTTCTCGTCGCGGCCCGCGCATTCGTCTCACGTCTCGCCGATCGTCATTTCTCTCTCTCGCCCTGTACTACCGAACACATAATTAGCAGTTAAGAGCCTTAACGACCCGCGACGCGAAAGTTTATAGGAATCGCCGCCGATAGGACGCGAGATTTCCGATCGACTTTAGCTCTCGGCACGAAAGTAAGATAAGTAAGGACCGCGCGACTTCCCTACCGGGAACCGCCGTCATTCATCACAAACAAGTGTGTGTCTGCGTGTGCATGCGTGTGTGCGTGCGCGTGTGACTGTTGCGTGCGTGCGTATATATATGTATATCATTATGTACATTATATCTGTTACATATTATGTACATACGTATATGTATATATATTTAAAATGAGGGCACTATTCTCTCCGTGCCTGATCAAATTGCTCCGTACACATCGCTCGCGTCATCCCAATCGGTACACGTGCGATACTTACGCATCGATGCGACTCTGATCACATCGGCACGTATGCAGGCACGTCTACCAGTCGCCCATCCTGTAATTAAAGCTCATCATTTTTAATGTATGTCAACTATTGTCGTGGCGTGTAATATTCGTACTTGTATAAAGGCACTCGCCCCGCGCTGACGCTCCAATCGTTCTCGCTCGAATCGTCCACGTTGGAGCATACTCTTAAGAACGAATTTCATTATTTTCTTCGAAAACGGTGACAAACCTTTCACATTTCTAATGTACGCCGACAGCTCTGTACGAATAAAGGTTTGGAAGTAATCTCGCCGTCCCGCCTTTATTCCGCCGTGATCCTTTTTCGAAAAAGGTCTCTTCGGTGTTTGATTTCCTCAGCACCTCTGGCTCTTGTCTGCCGAGAGAAAAAATCTCAATTGCTCGTCTTGTTATACGATTCAATTTATATTTAATTTACATTTACAATTAATTAGAAAGATGAACCTGCAAATTGACATTACGTTTGAAATGTGTCATTTCACCGTAGAATCGCAAATTTTACATAATATAAATCGTATATTTTGCACTCTTTTAAAAATTACAGTATTTAACAATATATAAACGCAACAAATACAAAAGAACCAGAAATCTTGTGCAGCTGCTTAAAGGAAGCATTTATGATTCGGAGGTGACGAGTGTTAAATAATTATTCGGAAACGAAACTCATTAAAATCAAATTTGTCAATCTTAAAATTATGTGACTACATCATCGCAAACACACGTCTCATAGTAGTCTACATATTTAGCGCATTACTTTATTTCTGCTGCCGTAAGGTAATTTTAGAATATGCTTCGCAAAGGCAGCACGGACACTGTTCATAAATTTCCCAGGCGGAGTAAATAAATTTTCTTCGTCTGGTTAAAAAGTAAAAACTAAAATAGTACAGTTCGCGAATCGTACACTGCGGGCCGGCCGGGACTTATTACTACTTTGCATTGCAAATTTAAATTGTTTTCAGCGACCGGGGGATGATGCGGTCTTTGAGGATAAAATGCAAGATACACGACGCTATGTACGTAACACATATTTCAACTTTTCCACGAAACATTGCATCGCAAATGGCTGCAGCACTTCGTTTGAAGTACAAGGCATAATATTTCGGAAAATTCTCAAAATAGTAATATAGTTTTTTCATGTTTATCTGAAGCTCCTGCCAGTCGAACGTCAGTTTGTTTCCATCTATAGATGAAGCTGAAAGCAGAGGAACTGGCCATTATTTTAACAGCGAGGCAAAAATTGAATAGTAGTCGAAGATACTTTTAATATCAAAGCTGAGAATTACGTCTTAAATATGTAGATACGTACATCACAAAACCAGTTTCTGAATTAATATTTACTAGATTTGTCTTTTTTAAATTTTCTTAAAACTCAGAGTTTATTAAAATTGCAAATGGTAAATAGCAGAACTCCTAGTTTTTGAGAATTCACAAGTCCGGATCTCCGGGGTTTTTTTTAAGTTTTTAATTCTGGAAACTGTGCTAATCTTTACATTTATAAATCATAAAATATCAGCATGTATGTATCTTTTTCGGTATCGGGAATGTAAAATATTTATAGCCTCGATCTCTCTGAAAGTTTTAATTTTAGAGCTTAGAGCTTATCTTTGAAAATTACTCGGACCTTTATTTTAATCTGTTTTAATTTAAATCTCTCTCTCTCTCTCTCTCTCTCTCTCTCTCTCTCTCTCTCTCTCTCTCTCTCTCTCTCTCTCTCTCTCTCTCTCTCACTCACTCACTCACTCACTTATCTTTCAATTCGATTGTTTGCGTTGATTTTAGCTATTCCAATAGCTTCGAGAAGAATCGTCATCCTTGTCCCACGTCGTCGGACGACTTCAGCACAACGTCCTCGCGCATAGTAAAATCGCAGATTATTCCGCGTAGAAATCCGCGCATAAATCTTCATGGCAAGGCAAGTCTTGTCTCGCGAAAAAGTAGATATCAGAATGATACTGTTCGCGATTCGTCGCGAGATAGGCTCCGCATTATAAATTCAAATTGTTTTCAGCAATCATGGGACGATACGAACTTTGAAGATGGAACGCGAGACGTACATTTTCCACATTGCACATATATTTCAGTTTCGCCGCGAAACGTTGCGCCGCAAATACATTCTTGTTGTCTTGCATTTGAAATTTAACGCGCGGTAGATTGCAACATTGCTAACATTTCTCATGTCAGTTATATATATTTTCTTATTTTTTACAGACAGCGTTTGTGATCTGGAAATCCTTTGTAGCAACATCGATCAATTGTATGAGATATTTCTTTGGAAGAAATCAAAACTGAATCATTTCTTTTAGATAAATAACTGAAATAATCAACAGTGTCTTTCATCTCGCAATTATCACAATGCGAATTAAAAAATTTTAATATTGTTAATTACACGTTAATATCCGCATGCTGTACTAAAATTATAAAAACAATTTAAATGAGATATTACTTTTATGTTACAAAAATGTGTCTGCATCCAAATCGATGCTATACGGTTTATTGTGATCCACACATTTTCATCTGACGAATAAAGCGGTTATTTAAATTAATTATTAAAATTAATTTCCACGCGCTTATTATAAAAATATGAAAACTAAAATTCTCAATTTATTCCATCAAATTTCTGACAATATTACTTAATTATCTGAAATATGATGCTAATCAGTTTAACCATAATTAATTAATTAAAATTGTTATCTCACCTATTAGGTAATAATTAATTTAATTTAATTAATTAACATTGCCTTAATTAAAATTCACTGTTATAAAACTTTCGTATGTAATTGCAAATTTAGACATTTTTTGTTTTACTATCTTTAAACGATTGTGTCTCTGGATTCGGGCGCATTTTTTCATTAATTTTTCTAATTACAGAGAAAATTCGATTTCCGAATGATGTGGATTCGCTACGAATTATTTTGTGTGTTGTTGAGTTTGTTTTGCGCATATACACCGCAACTGTGTTTACCCGTGCAAACGCGATAGTACATATCTACCTACTTTCAGCCATAGCAGAGTACATCCTTGTGATATACCTGCACTTGTAGTATATCTACACTTGGACATAACTGCGATATGGGCAGATAGTCAAAAGTCGCTGCGCTCAACGCCCGTTTCTAAAGATTATGCATATTAACCTGCATGTATATTAATTAACTTTTTCATCGAGCACAATGTACAGCAGGTACAGTGATTTTTTAAATAAAAATTTGAAAATTCAAAATTATTCTAAAGCTTTATTACAGTGTACTTTATTGTAGTAAACTTTAATTAAATTAAAATTAAATTTTACTAACAGTTAACAAATTTTATTGATTAATTATTTACAATTTTGACTTCTCTGTATAGAATTAATTAAGTAATATTATCAGAAATTTGATGGAATTTTAATTTTTATAAAATTTTATTTTTACGATAAAGAAAAATTAATGTTTAAATAATCGCGATTATTGATCGGATGAAAATATAGGTGTACGCGGATCAAAATAATCCGCGTGGGGCCGATTTAAATGCAGACATACTTTCACGGACAACATAAAATACACGTGAAACTTAAATTAAAAATTTCAGCATTGCAGACAGATATTATGAGCAAAAGTATTAATAATGAAAAATTATATACAAGCGTTGTAGATCTGTTCCAAGATATTCTTTCAAAATTAATCTCGGGGAAATTATTCCGCGCACGATACGTCCCAGGCGTAATTTAATTTTTCACTCGTCTTTTCAAAAACCGTTGAATATGGTTTAATTGGCCGCGTGGCTTTTTGGCTAATTCCTCCGAGGCTAATTCCGTCGTAGTGAATAACATTACCTTAGCTTCACACACTGGGCGCATCGCTGGAGCATTAAGTCAAGTTAATCGTGATATATGACACGTTGAGCATGTGGAGAAGTTGTCTCGCCCATACTGAGTTGCATCCTATATCTTCATATGTGTCGGCTTGCCTTTAGGTAGTACGCACATCGAAACAGAGAGCGTATTGTCTACGTGTAACATACAGACAACACTTCGTGCATTCAAGAATTATCGATTTTCAAAATCCTTAAATTATACCTGGGTAAATTATATTTAATGCTTCAGATTTATAATATTAAAATTCAATTTGCAAACTTTTATATTCTTTTTTATATTTCATATAATATTAATTTATACACACGTACACATGTATGTATATATTAGATATTAATTTAATTTAATTTATCTAAATCAAATTTAATTAACTTTATTTAAATTAAATCGACTAATGTATGTAAATTCAATTAAGTTTAATTAAATTCCACCCGTCTATCGCAAAGTTTCAATAAAAGGACATTCGATTTATATTGCACGCGACAGTTTTTTATTCCATTATTTTTATTCAGTTTAATACCAAAAAAATTCTTAACCACGTGTAGTCTTTCAAAAATATGTTCACTTCCAATAAAGATAACATTTTATGTACGGATTGAAAAATATTGATACATTCCTTTTCTGCGATATATTTTGTTATTTTCACAGTTTTATAAATATCCGAAAAATTCCAAAATGCGATTGTAACGAATGGATGAGATGTTACGATCGATCGGTGTGGATGTGACTTTACGGCTAAAGCGGGATCAATACGAATGCATACGCATAGTTTTGCGTGCGTAAAATGTTTCAAACTGCATGTTGGGTTTGAAGCCAAAATTATGCGAGACGACAAGCATTTGCATTAATGCATTCGCGAATGGATATTAATATAATTGAAGCGTATCGTAATAGTTACGTGGTAATTCCTTGCTGGGATCGAGCATAAGCATTTTCATCAGCAGGAGTTGCATTCCATCAAATAATATCTCGCGGTGTCTGAATTTTCGTGTACGATCATTGAAATTTTATCGCATCTTTGCGCATCGGGTAATGAGCAAACGTTTGAAAATTATTGGTAAACGACCAAACAAATGTAAATTATACACACGACAAACAATTCGCAAAGCTTTTACGATTAAATGCAATTTCCGCGGGACTGGACGTTTACTTTATAAGCTTGTTTAACAAAAGAATCATTTAATCTGCAATTAAGATTGCTAATAGAATTACAGATATAAATAACACTGCAATATACACAATAAATCACGAGCTAACTTGTTATTTACGTGTAATCCAAGAGCCGCGGGTATTTCAACGAAAAAACCAAAAAAACGTCGATTCGAAATTGATTTAAAAAAATTCGCGGTTAAAAACCACGGGAAGACCCGGGACGCTGTGTACCAAAGCGCGCGGTATCTCCGGATATCAATTGCTTTCATCCCCGTTCGCCACCCAGAATGGCGCGGCGCCGATCCTTCCCTTCCGGGGTGGGCGATGTAAAAGGCGAAAATCCGCGGTGCGCAAAGTCGGATCCGATGGTGCCACGGTTAGAGAGACGTGATCCGGAGGACAGCGCGAATAATTCATCGAAATCCGCCGGGATTTAGAGAGGAAGGCGACGAATTCCGGGCCTGAATGCCGAAGGGTCGTCACTCTCGTCGGAGCTTTTCGCTCGCCCTCTCGTATGCCATTAGTCGATACTCTCTCGCGGACGTCTCCGACAGATGGTCGTTTCACCGAACGGGAAGATGCAGAGAGCGAGAAAGGGGAGGGGGCAAGAGGAAAATATCTCGATTTCTTCTTATGATTCTATATATATAGTATACCGAGTCCCTCACGTTCGCCTCCTTCGCCCGACATTAATATCGCTTCTTTGCGCGATCCTTCATTATGATTACCCTCGGTGAGCTCGCCCGCGATTTTCCGCCGCGGGAAACGCAGCTCCTACGACTAACTTCGGCGATTTCTTGCCGCGACGATATGGTCCTGCTGAGTTGTGATCCCTCAGCTATATATACCCGCGCGATCGAGACGAAAATTCGATTAAGGCTGTTCGCTTTTGCTGCACGGCACGCACCAGATCTTGCCCGTTCTCTGGGAAAAAAGACAGCAACACATTTTGGGGCCCGCACAATTAGTAATCGAATTATTTGGATTGTTCGTAACTCTTTTACGAGTTTTACCCCGCGTAACTAAACATCGCAATTAGCTATTCTTAAGTAATTTTTATTTAATTTAAATTAGCTATTCTTAAACTATTTTTAATACAAATCAATTCTCTCAATTAGTTCTGTCGACATTCAGTAACTCAAAGATAATTTTCACTTAAGAGGCACTAACCGAAATGTTAAGTTACTTAACTACAAAGCACAACGGCCAAAATTTTTCCCAGAGTAGAGTTGCGAACAATCCAAATAATTCGATTGCCAATTGTGGGCCGCAAAATGGGTTGCTAACTGTCTTGTCTTTTCCCAGAGTACCACGCAAACATATCGCCTTGGTGATACGTTGTAAAGAAAGGTGGTACGCGACGAGATCTTTAAAGAAGAACACATATTTTTGACATTAAAGAATAATATAAAGTTAGGTATAATAAAAATTTTAAGTTATAACATAAACCCTGGCTGAGGTAACATTTTTCGCAATAAACTTTAAGTAGAATTTGCCAGTTCTGTCGATCATTAATTTCCTACATTGGTTAGTTATTTACTGGCGACAATAGGTCTTTATTCTTGTAATAATATAACAATCATGAAATTTTTTATTTTAAAAATTATTTAAATTATAATAAAACATAATGAGTCGTGATAAAAAAGTGATAATAAAATTTGATTTCTCATGCGTTATACAGAACACATTGTAAATGAATGATTACAAGAACAAGCCACATCGACATTGTACGCGTCGCACAAAAAATTGTGTACGCATGTAAGTCTTAGTGCAATATGCCAGAGCCAATTGCTCAAATACCGATTAGTTTCTATTGTCTGTGGTTTCATATTCGGAGCGGCGATGTTAACGGCATTAATTAATCATTGGCCAAGCGACGGCCGTAGACATCGCTGAGGCAAATAGCTCGGTGCTACTTGGAATTAATTAGATTTTGCACGCTAGAGTTAACGTTGAAGGATATCTTAATCCGCCTTGTTTCCGGTCGAGCGTGCAAACGTATAGTGAAATTCATCTATCTGCGTCGGCTAACTCGGCTGATATGAGTATGATCGAACGATCGCACGGTATTGCGGAGTTTTAAGCGTCACCCGTTACGTTTGATTACACCGTAATGAAGTTCCGTCGAAAGTCACCGCTGGATTGAAAGCTTCCTCTTTCACGAAGTCTCTCTTAACCACGTGAAAACTCTAAATTGCAAACTATCTAAACATTATAATACGTTGTTTTTTCTAAACGTGTACGTACACAGTTTAAAAATTTGTGTTAACAGATATCACATGTCCCAAACGGTCCACATAAATTTTTGTGTTAATTTAACATTATAGGGATATGTTAAATGATCACACTAATACTCTGTTAATATTTTAACACAAAATAAATGCAAATCTTAAAATAATTTAAAATAACTTTTCTGTAAAATTAACATATTTTTAATGACAAAATAAATTTTAAAAATGTAATTTTTACATTTTACAGATGTAATAAGTCAAATGACGGTTCGAAATTACTCTCACTTATATTATATAGAATAGAATCAACATTTTGTTCTGTAAATTTTAACAGATAAATCTTGTTACTAATAATATAGAATAGAACATATGTATTATGTATTATGTAAGATAAAAAATAAGTACACATTGTGTTGTTTTAACATTTCTTTTCAGTTATTTTAATAATTTTACATTTGAGATCAATTAACACAAGAGCAATATGTTAAATTAACACATGAATGTGTTAAATATTTAACACGAAAATTTTAACCGGAATTTCTTAACAAGAAAACACAAATTTTCCAACTGTGTATATTAAAAAAATATATTTTTCTAAACACTGTTTAAAAGTTCCTCGTAATAATATTTATAAAATTTCACATCTAGAGGCACGAGAGCGACGGAAAATTTGTCTCTCGTTTACAAATGGAAAAGAAAATATCTTGGTTGCTTCATTTGGCTCTTTTCGATTTCTATGTACGCGGTATCTTTCGGTCCTCCGAATGCCGTAGGTTATCACTGGATGCATGCAATCGACACGATAATTCGACATGTAATCGACAGGTAGCAGTCGATTCATCATGGTGCATTGACAGCATTTCAGGAAAATCCTTCCATCCGCGTTCCCGCTAGAATAACACGATGTTTCGTCCCGCGAGTGAAAAAATAGCGGAACACTGGCAGGTAAAATGGGAAGTACCCATGGGAAGATGTATTGTCGATTATTATTTTTCATAAATTTTTCGTTGTCGTTATTGATTTTACCTCTTCATTATTTATTATATAAACAAATTGGAAATTTGCACATTGCTTCCTCATCATCACCTTAACTCACAAAGCCTCTTCTATGAGGTTACCCAAATTTTTAATAATCACTTTCCCTCATGATGACGAAGTAATTTCCAAATTTTCAATTTGCATTTTTACAAGTTAGATTAAGCAATGTCCAAATTTTTGTGCCACACTACGTATTGCAGATCGCGAATCGGATCGAGATTGAGGGTACGAATCCGTCCCGAGATCCGAGGAACCCGAGGATTCGTCTTGGACGTCGGAAATCGGGGACGAACAGGATACGGTTCTGGAATCGAGCTTTGATAAAAAGCGCGGACCCTACAGAACGACAGATAGACAGACAAAAGACATGCACGCACGCACGCACCCACGCTCTCGCTCTCGCAGAGAATTCACAGAACTCACAGAGAAATCGCAGAACTCTCAGAGAGATCTCAGAACTCGCAGAGAACTCTCGCCGCAGGTTTTGCGAGTTCCCTGCGAGTTCCCTGTGCATGAAAATCCATCTTACATATTTAAAAAGTTATTTCGAGGTACCTTATAAGGATACATACAGACAGACATACATACCTACCGACTTTTTTTCTGGATGTGATTTTTGGACGTTTTGGGACATTCTAAACATGTTTTAAAAGAAAACTGGATAAAAAATTTTTTCACGAAAACAAAGCTTCCTCTATGAGGAAGCAATAGTGCTCGCGTTCCACATTTATATTATTTATAATTATCGACTCTTATTATTTACAATTGCTTATCTCTTACCTCGTTATTTCAGGATGACACTTCTAATTTGCATCGGTACTTTGCACTTTAGTCACTTGACCTAGATTACTGTTATTGATAATATTTGTAAATGACGTTTCAGTAGGGTTCGTACACACATTGTATTGTGTTTACGACGCCGGTTGGTCATTATGTGCGATATTGCATGTTATCGTTGCAAATATTTGACGCGTAAATATGCAAGATTAAATAAAATATTAGCGGTACGCTGAATAATAGTTGTAAATTCGTAGGACTAAATTATGTTCTTCAACATGTTGCGCAGAGCATGAAGCTAGAAGTGTGTATAACACTAGCACAGATTATTTCGAAATTAAACGAATATATAATAATGTAACATTGTGTCCATTTACATTCTCAATATATGATTTGACTATTTCAACTTGCGATTTTGCATATCAATTGTAAGTAATTCCTTAATTTTAAAACGTTAGTACAGGAAAAATAAAAAAGATTGTTTTATCATCTTTCTACAGTTTTCGTATCTTGCGTGTGTTTATCATACGTTAATGCGTACTAATAGAACAAGTAGACTAGAAAACCGATAGGTAGGTAGGTAGGCAGAGAGAGAGAGAGAGAGAGAGAGAGAGAGAGAGAGAGAGAGAGAGAGAGAGAGAGAGAGAGCGAATAAAAATTTAATTTTTGTTTTACTTAACTTAAAGATCTCAAATCGTCCAAGTATATACATGTTTCAATAATTACTATTAATGTAATCATAAGATTATATTGGTATTCCAATTTATTTTTAATAATAATTATTTAAATACACATATTCGCTTAAAAGTTTTAAATCTGATGACTATGATGAAAATCTATATCTTTAAAAACGTGGAAGAAATTGTCATTAGTTGTATCTCCATAAAAATGTAAGAATTCCAATTACACCGCACATAGTACAATCTACGATCCCTATCTTGAGGCTCTTTACAGTATGTACGAACTCCAATCTGCTTTCGGCCAATATACCCGCCTGACTTGGCAGAATTTCATCCCCATCCGTCGCAGTGGAGATGTGAGCTTGGAAACACGCTTATTGAAAACTTTATTTGGTTGAATCGTCTACACGTTTTACCCAATTGACTTGAATTTTTGCGAAAGGATTTCAAAGCATATATATGTATATATGATTTCACAGCGATTGCGTTTGTGTACACGACATGTAATATCGAAAATTACGGAATTGAGAAAATTATGAAACGGAAAGAAGTGTCCAATCAAATTTCTGCTGAATCAGTTGCTGGGAAATCAACTTTACTCATCCGCCCCAATTCGCCGTGTGTAATGAGAAAATTATGTTCACGCGTCCGTTCTCTCTCTCTTTTCTCCCCGTTCTTCGTGGCTCTCCTAATGAGAGATTAATAATTCAATTAATTTTCGCATTTGCAACACATTCGCATGCCCGAACTTCTCTCAGTAAATGTCGGCGCCCGGCGAAATTCACTCGTGCAGTTTTCAATAAAGTTCGCGAGCTGCTCGAAATTTGAGCGATACAGAGAGTTCCGACGCGCGGAAATCGGCGATCGTAGGGCGGAAGTATTAAAAGAAGGAACGAGAATCTGCGGTAAATACGGACATTGATTAATCAATAGCTCGAGTGTTCGCTAGGGCGGAGATCAAAGAGCGTCGGAGGCTAATCGAGCAAACTTGCCACTTTATAATACGTCTGTCGAAAAGTCGGCGAGGCTGCGCGCGTCTTCACATTGCGAAAGCTCTCTCTACCTGACGCTTCTCGTCTTTCCGTCTGTCTCCCGGCTGAAGTGACATTCCTTCGTGTCGCTTCAATTTTGAAAGCTCGCGTCACGAACGCTTCTTTTCACATTTCAGAAATTAAGAATGGAAAACTTTTAACGGCGCGACAAGCACAGCAGTCACATTGACTGAAGGACTGTGTGCACAAGCGGCGTTTCGCGGGGAACATAATGTAACGCATAATGGAAACTTGCATCGTCGCTATTAGGACCTTGGTTTACGACATCGCCAGCTTTTATTCCGCTACATTTGCCCCCCCCCCCCTCCCCCTGTGTTGCGATAATTAAACGCAGACCGCGTATTCAATTGGTAGTTCTACTCTTTCCATTTTAGTAGATACCATGTATATTTCTGTTAATGAAAAAGCCCGATGTTTACCCGTTCCCACCCTCCTCCCCATTATCAGCGGACTCGTAATTCTAATAATTTGTAATTCTATCGTAGCGCTTTCCAGATCGCAGTTTTCGCGGCGCTTTGCCGATCGTTTCTGCCGATTCCGCTCATCACGGCCCATTACCTGCTCCCGTAAATATCGTCTTTCGAGTGCGCGCCGTGAAAGGGATCATCAGCGCCGCGGGGCATTGCAGCCGATGCACTCAGCCGCGCTTGGAAAAATTAATTTATTTTTCTCGACTCGCCACGTTCGATTCGCGTTTATCACTCGCGGCACGATCAGCGGGCGCGGGCGCCGATGTCACGGGACGCACGCTATGTTTACGGAGCGTCGTTTTCACGCAAATCCGGCTAAACGAAACCAGAAAATATCCCTTTCACCCCCAGCCCTCTGTTCCCTACGTAATTTTATCACCAAAGTTTATTACGCTTCACGCGTTCCGCGTTACGGTACAATTACACGCTGCAACGCAATTTTTCGTTCGACCGTTTATTCGACACATTGATGCGGAACAAACGTTTCGAAAAATTATTGAGAACAAAACGGTTTAAAACAAAAAAATTTGATGAAACAAAGACAGAGCAGCAGAGAGAGAGAGAGAGAGAGAGAGAGAGAGAGAGAGAAGGAGAAGGGTTTTCTCTTTTTCGGGAGTTGACTTTTGAAATCTCTTCCAGAATTTTATACTGTTCGCACTTGCAGATGTCACGTTATTTATGTACGGAAATAAAATCCAGGTAATAGAAAGTAAAGCATTCTCGAACAGTTTGCGCAGCAAATGCATTCGTCATTTAAAAGTTCGTTGCATTATACCCAGAAAAATATAGCAGCTTGGAATGCAAAGATAACCGGGTAAAATTCTTTTCCTTCTAAAATTTATCATTGAAATTTATTGCGCAGTCCATACGTTGTTACGTGCAGTCGCATATTGCATTGTGATTACGCTATTTATAAACAGATGAAACTTGAAAGATAAAGAGCGTTCATTGTCAAACAGATTGCAACGCGCGGTCGTACTTAATTGTTAAATAGCTACAAAAAATTTATTCGTTTATATTCTCGTTTATTTACTTATTATTAATATTCTTGTTTTGTGAACTTTTATCCTGCGTTTTTTTATCAATAAAATAAACCACCATGTATATATAGTAAAATAATAGTTTTAATAGCTTTCTACCCAAGGAGATAAAAAAGTTATCAAATAAAACAACAATTTTTATATTTCAATACAATCACGCTACGTTTTAATTTTTTTAGTACGACGAATTAATTTTTCTACCCCATTAAAAAAGCATTCTGAATTGTTGTTTCTAAACTGTTCTAGCACAATGAAAATCGTCTCTTCATTACTTATAAATTTTTTTCACACAAATTGGATGTCAATTTCGAGAAGAAAAAAATAACCTGGGAGTTTTTTCAGAGAGGGCGAGCAACGAAGTAGTAATCTCCGTAGAGTTGAACCATTTTAAGAATTTAGAATATTTTTTCATAAAATTAATTTGTCGTAAAAAATGTATTGAAATATAATTATACTGAAAATAAATCTGATTGGTTATCACTTATAGAATAAGTGAAAATAAAAATGGCTTATTTTATGATTTATTTGATATTAAAAACTTTTCGCTCTTGTTACATACGTTTACACAGTCTCGCTTGCTCATTTTAAATTGTTACGTCCTGTCTAAATAAAATTCAGATACACTCTGTCCCGGTAATCTGTCGCATCACGGGGGTTTCGCTTCAAGTTTGTTCGCGTATCGCCTCTTCTCTCTTGTCGACGCTGGCAGACTTCGAGCTCATCAGCTGTAAGACAATGTTTGTCTAAAATTTGAAATCGATATCGCTGCGATGCAAGTTCAGTTAGGAGCGACTCGCAATCGAGTAACTTCCCGATATATCCGCGGATGTGTCCGGAAATTTGACTCGCCTTATACCAATGTTGTCAATCGATGTTGAATAGTTTAGACAGGATACCAAAGCCAATCGATAATCAGATTACATTGCACTCTCGCGATCTAACGACTGGATCTTATAAATAAATAAACTGCAAGAGATGGAGTATCAGATTTTCGTACGCTGTCGCGACCTTCTGGCAAACGAATCATTTAAATATTGCAGCGTTTGGTATCCGTCTATCTATCGAATATGCTCTTCTACCGAGCGCTGCAAATTCACTAGGCGCGTTTCCGCTGCGATCTATTTAGCGATTCGAAAAAATGAAGAAATTAATTTTGAGAGTTGCGGAGCAGAAGCCGCGCAAAAAGCGGACGTTCGACCGAGGCGTCGTTCAGCGGTACTCGATTTCAGATCGCAGAGGCATCCGGGATGAAAGAAACGATGACAGTTCTGCGACTTCCCGTACATCTTCCGCCGTACTTCCCGTCGGATACAAGTGCCGGTGACTTTCCATCCATCGACGTACCTGGTAAGTTTTGCGAAATAGATGCGGGAGAAGTTCCCAAGCGCTTTTATACAAGTCGTATCGCGTGACACACGGTTCAGTCTCTTTCTCTTTCTCTCTCTCTTCGCCACGCGTGCTCACAAAGAAATCTTTCGCGAAAGGGTTTTCATTTATCAATGAGCCCAAGCTATGTCCCCAAAGGATACGCAGGCAAATGGATCTTACGGACAAAAATCCGATGGAAATACACCACACGTTAATTCACGCCGATGCGTGTAAGTCCCATTAAACATGAAACCTTGATTTTAGAAAAACTTTGATTGAAGATTTTGAAAGTTTGGAGCCAAAAGAAGAGCAGGCAAATCCACGTTCAGTTACATAAAGATATAAAGAGCTTCTTATTAGCGTAAATATATCATAGCTATATTATATGACATTATTTCAATATATTAATATATTAATTCTGTGTTGAATGTCATATCTGTATCATAGTACATTAATTATTACGCAATGATTATTATTAATTCACAAGCGAGATGAATATTTTTGATTAAATATAAATATTAGTAACAACCATACGTGTTGGAACAACAAAGATTATTAATTTTATATTAAATCTATTTCAAATCTTATATCTATATCACGTTACATTTAGTTCTTGTGTAAGAAATATATTACATTTATTATATTACAATTAATATTAATAAATGTAATATATTTATTACACAAGACAAATAATATATTACAATTACAACACAAATATATTAATTCACAACTAAAATAATATCTTCGATTAAGCACGTGATACCAGTGAAATAATAACGTGTTAAAGAAACAAAGATTTTTCCCCGGTCTGCTTTTGCTTGATGGACACAATTTGCAATTTGTCGATACTTTACACGACACAATTTGCGAGATCGCAGCGCCTCTTGCCTCTCGCGTGACGGCTGCAAATCGCATACTTTGCAAGGACGTAGTCCCGGCGCGTTGTTCTATATTTCCAATAAACTTATGCAAATACACGACCGTCCTTACCACACCCTCCCCGGTGCACCGGTCCAAAGGAAGCTAAACAACCTGTCGTAAGCCAGTTCCAGCAGAAGAGCGTCGAATTCCCCGGCGGAGCGTTCGTGCCGCTTCACAATTTTCACGGCATTTATGTCCTTTGCCGTTTTCGTCGGGAATTTCCATGACAGATGCCCGATTCCGTCGAACGATGAATAAATCCCCGCGCTCCGCGATGCAAACCGATTCTTCGACGTCCGCGATGATCGATGTTATTAGGCAGCTGTTTAGCCCGGGCATGCAATACACGTCACCCAGAGGTAGGAACATGATTACGATCTTATCGGGGAACAGAATGACAAATTGTCCCTAACCCTTCAGGTCGCGGCCCGTCGTCCGAACTTGTATCGAAAAAAAAACCGGGCAAGCGCGATTACTTGTAACGTAACGTATTGCTTTCGCGAACCTGGTCGTGTTCGTGATTAATCTTGATTAATCTTTCTGCTGGCAAGGGTATTTTACAGTTTTACGACGACAGTTTCCCCCGAAAGGGAGGGAAAGGATGGATGTGAAATTAATTTGTAAATCTGAAATTTTTTAACCGATAAACACAAAGTGCAATCGAGTATTTATTATACAGCCGTTGACACAATTATTAGGCACCCTCCTAATTATTATACTGTACCGAATCTAATACCCGGAAAATTTCTTCTTCTTCGTGTATTAGGCTTAAAAGCCTGTTTTATCCAGTTCGTTCTGGTACTTCGAGCATTTGGTTTTACTTCATCTTCGGTAGGGTGCTAACCCTTGCCGAAGGAGAATCCTCCAATCTGGAGGGCTGTATCCCTAAGAGAGTATATGTGGCAGTGTTCTCTCAGTGATTACTACTTCCCTTCGGGAAATTCCGAAAAAACCAGTGGTGTCCGCGGATTTGAACTCGGATATTTTCGTTCATCTGTTTACTAAGCAGCGCACATTTCTCTGCGCCACACACAAAATTTCTATTTTTTAAAATTGTTTAGTAAAGCGTTCATTGCTTTTTAAGCAACAACTTTTAAACAATAAAAATTTTACTGATATTAAATTCAGTGGAGTGTACATTGGAAAGCAAAGTGTGTTACTTTTATACACATATACGTGTAATTTGGTGAGGCACTTTTTATACGCTTTCCGGTTAAAATCACAACATATGGCTTGACATACGTTAATTTACACATTTCTTGTCGTTTAAAAATAATCTTTTTACGTTTATCAAGTCACGTGTCGTGATTTTGAACAGAAGAAAGTGTGCAAAAAGTGCTTCACCAAGGCTGCGTTTCGATATTCACTGCCAGCACTGAAAATCTATAGTTTACGTCACGTACACTATACGTTTTCAGTACTGAGAGTAAATCTCGGAACGCAGCCCAAATTACACATATGTATATGTGTATAAAAGTAGCACACATAGATTTACAGTATAATAATCAGGAGGATGCCTAATTTTGTCTATGGCTGTATAATTATTTGGTTCATACGTCGAAAATTCAGCCTCTCACCGGCTGTTACTATTATTCTAACTAGTATCTACTATTATACAAACAAAACTGATTCGTGTAAGACAGAAGTAAGTTTCCTTGTACATTACGAAAACTGATGTGTCAGAAACATCAATTATGAAATTGAAATTGAAGGAAAAATGTGATATTACGTGTCGCACTTTCGTCGTGAACGTAACGTTAATATAGAATTTTGTTGCTGAACTTTTCTGAAATCTCTCGCGAAATTGCTTTTCCTAAAGGCCCTTAATTCAAGCTAATTACCAACGCTGAATAATGTCAACGTTTAACGAGAGTAAACGACATAAGTATAGATGAAATTTCTGAAGTTTAATATATCGAAGGGGTCTACTTACACCATCGTACACTCAGTGACTTTAGCTAACATTTGATTGAGAATATATATTTCTATGTATTATCTGTTTCATGCGCATTTAATCCGCCATTTCTCCATAACATTAAAAATCACGCGTTTAGCGTCAAATGAACGAATCGCTTTTGACATCCGTCCGATCAAAGAGACATTGTGGCGTTCGATTTTAATCACCGCGTGTTTCGTTTAGCGTTGACGTATTTGTATATATTATCCCGCTGTTAAAAGCGAAATTACTATGTAATTATCGATTAAATGTTATGTTAATGGCTTCGCTAGTAAATATTCAGGATAAAGGATTCTATGCATGACCGCAAGCAACTTGGCACGAGCGCAAACGAAAAGCAGCCGCCGGAAATAATGCGAACCGATCGAAAGTTTCGCAAAGCGTAATACCGAACTCGACGACGCAAAAAGCTTCTAACGCGAAACTTCTACCGCCAAACTCCATCGGCTGTTTACCCCGTGACGCTTTATCAGACTCGGCGTGGCGCGATAATTGCCAAAACGTTAACTACTTGTTGCACAATGACAAATTTCAATTCCAATTCGCGCCGGGCGAAATCTCGCTAGACGAATATAATCGATATCGGCACGCCCGGCTACGTCGCCAACGGAATTCATTTCGCGAAAATTTATGTCTCCACTCGCAAGAGTCGGAAAGCGAACAAAAAGAATTGAGGGCGTACCTTTGATGCGGCATTTTAATATAGATGCGCACCAACAAAAAAAAGAACAGTTTTCAGAATAAAGTTCTAAATTAGGGGATTGTAATTTACGGTTCGCGGACTAAATCCGATTTTCTTCAAGTGCTTACCAAGCTGGCTCACCAAGGAATTTTCAACGTTATAACATGAAAGAATTGCAAAATAAAGAGATTTTATTTTTGCGACTTTCAAAATTGAAACTTTTCCGTCTCCCGTCCCCAGTCATTATAAAAATTTTAATAAGACCGCCACGAAAAAAATTGGGGACTTCGTAAACGATTAGGTAGAAAGTTTCTTTCCTGGCCTACACAATTGATACGTAACATGCAATCCTATTTATATTCACATTCGCTTAATTGTATTCACAATCATTTTTTTATTAACCCTTTAGCTGCGCGTCGTTATTTTTCACCGTGCGATTTTTTAAAACGAAACGCCATTATATTGGCTTTTATTTATATAAACTTAAATTTTATTTATCAGGCAGGAACGCCACAATTATTTTGATCTGCATTTGTTTCATCGAAAGAATATTCGCGTTTTATAATCGCATTCCGTAGCTGAGCTTTATGTGCAGTAGTGTACAATTCCGCATTCAGCTCGGCCGTAACCGAAGGATTAAACTTAAAAAATATATATATATTATACGTTGATCCGAGAAACTTATAGGAATTCTAATATATGAAAATCCGTGATTTTGAAATTCAGAACTGGTGCAAGAAACGAAGTCAGAATTGTGATATCGACCAATATTATTTTGCATAATTACGTTCAATACGGAAAAAAATCATGTATTTGTATTCGGGGCGATGGATGACTTCTTATCGATTCGCAGTATCTCGGAATGCGTCAGACTCTCCTACCCTTACAGGACTCGCAGGAATGAGGCAGAGAATGGGGAAGTGAAAATACCGATCGCGCATAAAGTACGCCAGCCGGACAGCTCTTTTCCAGATTAAGCGCAATTTCAGAGCGAAAGTTTCTGTTGATAATAATAAAATTCCTATAAAGTGTCTCAAATTTATTGCAATTTTTTTCTTACGGCAAATAAAATGTTTTATTACCTCTATATCCAAAAGAAATTAAGATACGTTAAAGCGGTATAAATGCAAGAAAAATTGCATCATATTTTTTTTAATACAAAGAAAAAACATCGCAAGTTTTAAACTATCTTTTTGGACGGAGATACGTGGCTTGCAATGTTTTCTCCTCAGAATATTTTGTAGTGGAAGAAACTGCGATGCTTTGAGACACATTGTATCTTTTATGGTAACTTGTTAACGCTAACATTCGCTTCGTAATGTTACTTATTACACCTTTATGCTGCGCTAACAAACTTTTAACGAAGCAACGATGTTACACGCCTCTGTTTGTAATACATGAAACAACGCCCACCGTAAACGAGATGCGAGATCTAAAGTGCATTCTGTAAACATAATCTGCAATGTACACCAGATGCCACAAATTCTTCATTAACACGTAAAACTGTTTCGATTTTTTACAAAATCTCAGCATGCATCACGTCCAGATTATGCATCATGTTTATTTCTAAAAATGGGAATGTCACAAAATAATTTATTTGTTAATTCAACGGCTGTTGTTTGACATTAATATACGTCAGATATACTGAAACAAATAATAAGATATATAAAAATGTAATAAATAATAATTCTCGGTTTAAAATAAATTTTAATATTTACTAAAAACTTGTAGTCATCCAACCAATCGTACAGGAAGAAACATTCCAGTATCTGGTACATTCGATCGAAAATCAGAGTAAAAGGCGAAACATCGGGTGTTCGGTTCGTTTTTAAACGGACACCATCTTGGTCATTTTAAACAGATAATAGTTTTTCCAAATTACAAACGTTTCTAGAAACGTACACGAGGCAGTTTAATCGTCTAACACGCTTATAGCCTCGTAAAGTTGTGCCGCGGACATGTAACAGGATGCAATTCCTTCTCGGGAACTGCGCGAGTTTCTAACGTGCCATTTCTAAAGTTCCAAAGCTAGTATGCTACGATTTAATGTATCGCGTCGTTATTTGAAGATTGTTACATTAAGAAGATTGTTACTCTAAGATGTAGATTGAAGATCGTTACACTAAGATGACACGCTCCCATTGCCAGTAGGTTTCATTCAAAAGTTCTTCAAGAAGGCTGTTACTATTGTGCTATTCAGTAGTCGCGATTATTACCGCTTCTTATCAGACTTGACACATCGTTATTGTTGCATTCGTATCAAAATTCCGAAGTGAGAAATCAGCGATTTTATTACGTTGGTAAAGAGAAGATGAAACGTCGTTTCTCGGGCAACAGAGCACCAATTCGAAAGAAAGGAATCGATCTTTCGCAATCAGTTGCGCCATTACATTGCAATTTTAATTAATTTTATTACCTTTCTTTATTAAGTTTCTTTAAATATTATTAAATATTTATTTTCCATTAATGCACGAACGCAATCAACTATATTACTTCTTAGACCTCTTTCGTATGCAATTGTTAGAATACATTTATATGTTACAAAACTATTGTTAAGTTTTGATTATTACATGGTCAATTGTGGGAAATTAGTTTCAACAAGTTAGAAATTTAATTAGAGTTTCTACATTTAACAACCAGAAGTTAATTCGGGAAAAACGAATATTATTAAACTAAATGAGAAACTTTTGTGGTGTATGCTTCTAGATTTCTGTCAGTAGACTTCAATATTTGTTTTATTGTAGTTTATTTTACTAGTAATTATATTAGAAAGTAATCCCTTCAACAAGAATGTTGAAAAATTTATGAAACATATGTGTAATCTCTTCACTCTAAAATTATGAATATCATAATTATTTATGTCTTTGCAAATTGTAATTTAAAAGGCAGAGCCTCTTTATAAGAATCTGAACTTTACAATCAATTCTGTCTCTAAAGACTCATGCTTTCGACAGTACAGAAATATTTTACTAAAAATGAAATTCTCGTTCCTTTCTCATCGCAATTCAGTGCAAAATCAATCACTTGATTGCTTTCATAATTTTATGATTATAATAGTTGTATACGGATATGGCAAAACAACTTTGGGAAAACGATGGTTTTTCCGATCGTTTGACGAAAAAATGTTTTAGGCCCGGCGAAAGAGTTCACAGGTAGACGAAGAAATGCGAGAAACGCGAGTCTGTGTAAAACGTGAACTCTACGTAAAGCTAAATCGACTGTCGCGCCATTTTCATCTCCCGTTATCACCTACCGACATACCTGAGAAAGGGATTCTGACGTGACCCGTCCATGGATGTGCCATCCGTTGCGCACCAGCAGATACCTGAAACTTCGCAGATAGCTGTCTGTAGAGCGTTTCTCCAACAACACCTAGGCCGCATTAGCGGAGGACTGCGAAAGATCTATGAGCGCTCGTGGTATGTTTGAGAGCAAATGAATTATATACCACTTACGGAATAATGCTCGTACGTAATCATAATACGACAACGTGAGATTTATAACATCCCGCCGCCGATTTATGTTGCGTTCACCGTTGATCCTTCACACAATCATGGGGAAAAGAATCAAGGTACTTTATTTTGCAGCTATCGCGATCCGCTATCAAAAGACGTGATCTGAAATATAAAAAGATTGTTTGCTTGTTTTCCTGAATTATCGGCACTGTCGTATTTAATCGTTGCATCACGCAAATAAATTTATGACTTTTGCAATTTGTCCTGTATAATAGTTTTATCTCTTCTCTTGTTTGTGAAATCAAATAATAAAAGATAAGATATATGGCGACGCTAATAAATAATTGATGATGTTATTTTCATAAATTTACATTTTATATTCGTCAATGTTTTTTCAACAAACTACGCTTCCCTTTTTCTCCTCGTTGCGATACAAGTAAAAAAGAAGGGAGCTGTATGAAGAGAAAGGATAATTTGAAGGCGCATGTACAAAAGTCTTTTGTGATTTCTTTTTTTTATGAAACAATAGTATACAGATATCTATAATAAATTACATTCGTAATAATTCGTGTTGATGTTCTTTACAGAAATATATAGATCGGTCAAGTCGTATCGCGTTCTTTTGTTGTAATTTGGTCTCACGTGATCCATCGTACGATTGCTAGAATGCTATTTAAACATAAGTCCCTCGAAGTGTAAGCTCGGCTTGAATGCTGACGGCTTGAATATCACGCGTCACATGTTCGTGATACGTTTCAGATTATGCGATGCATTTTCATTTATTTGCCGTAAAAATTAAAATTAATCAGAAGTCAATGGTGGCTGGCAATATGACAAATTATGGAAAATTTATACAAACGCTGTAATTTATATAAATTTGTTCGTGTTAAATGCATCATTATTGCATCGTGTGGATTGAAACATCAGTAAAACGCTAATTTGACTAATATTTCTGACGTAACTATTAACGAAGGTTGTTTTCCACAAAGGAGAATTGGCTTTAATTAGCTATTGATGTGGTTATTGTCGGACACCATCAAAATCTTTCGCGATCCCGTACGCAACTCGATAAGCCTGTCGTCAGCTAACAGCATTATGACAAGTTTGCAGTAAATGCGATTCCGTGCTGTCCCGATTTAAAGTTCAAATAATTCGTAATATGCAACTCGCCGAGAACACAGTTAAAACATACGGTTGTTAGTAATTTTCTACATTAAACTTCTATACCAGTTTTAAACGGTGGCGCGAACGCGAGTCAAAGGAATGCTGAGCCGAATTGTACGGTGCGTTTAACAAGACGCAACGTAATTCGCTACCATCATCTTGCGCAACCTTACCTGCAAAACATTCTATTCCTTCACGTTCATTACGACCGTTTTACGGTGCATTCAGTTTGACATGACGCGCCAGCGCGAGTGGTTTTATCCATCTATGAGTCATTGTCACTCGATATCTCGCATGCAAATTGCAATTAAGTATCTCAAGCTGTTGAAAATCTAGGAAGGTGCAGCAATTACCATGTTCATTCCTTATTCATAACCAGTTTGAATGCTTGAGATACATGCGGAGAAGCGTTTGCTTTGACGGCAAATGATGGTAAATAAGGCGATGCAATTTGTATACTGTAACTGATTTTGCAAAATGGTGTAAAATATTTTACACCGCACATATAAATAATAAATTCACAGAGTGTTTAGTTCCCCTTTGTCAAAATACAGACACTATATTTCGCACGGCAGTTAACATTTTAACGTAAAACCTGTCTGTGACTAAGGCACAAATTAGATTTTCATATTGCATGACAACCAATTGAGGAATAAGATTTTGTTATTTGCCCTTTGTGCTACAGTGTGCAGCATATCGGATTCTTCTTGCCAAATTAGAGCTTGAGAACGGTATATTCGTGTTTTCACGGTTAAATTAATTCATTTTTCGACAAGGAACTAGATAAATTTTAATAAAATATGTTAACAATGCAACACACGTGCTCCTGATCCGGTCTAATAAACGACAATGCGCAGCGTACAATCTCCAGTTTGATCCTGTCCGTTTCCTATCTCGTCGAGATATTCATTTCGTTTGCAATTAAAAGTCCGCGCTAGACCATGAAAACCGTAGCCGCTACGCGAATATCCCGGTAATTCACATCGGGATAACAAGTCGGCGGATAAATTCTGTTCGTTCTGGCCCCAATATGCGGTGAAACGCGCTCAGCCCCTCCCCCCCTCCCCCCGTTCGTTGTCCTTATAACTGTTTTACGGCATCTATCTACAAACCGAGAATGTGTGCGGAGGGAAATTTACATTGCCCGTGGAACTTTGCATCGCTTTTTACGCCGCGTGATCGTAAAGAAGACGTCGTCCCGAGGACGAATTTACCCTCCATCCCGTCGTTTAACTCCCGCCATCTCGAGGCTGTCATTTGCTCACATCCACATACACACACATGTATACGCGCGATGTAATGCGTTATGCGCGTGTGTCCCCGTTTTTCTGCTAACTCGGAGCTGACTTTGAACATTCCAGGAAGCAAGTTCGTACAAGCCGGAAGCGAAATAAAAATATTGCTCGACATATGCGCGCTTGCGAGACATCTTTTGGTTTCCATATCCCGCATAAAATGAGTACCATAAAAATAAGCCACTCTTAGCAAGAGATATCAACCTTTATCCTCGCTGCAAAATCCTTGCTAAGTCAGCACGCCTGATGGAAAAACGAAAATGGCGACTCGTTGCGACTACCTTGCCAATGTCTTCGCTGACTGCAAGCACCACGAGGAGGACTGCGGGTCTGAGACATTTTCTCGCGAGTGAAGTCATAGCTGTTCAAAAACATACATGCGATACAACGAAATTGGAAACGAGATATAATATTACTTGACGAATGTGCACACGTTTACAAAGGTATATCTTCCATTTCTCGTATTCAACGTACATATTATTCTTGAGAAGAAACGATTCTTTAACCACGCGTTGTCCTCTCTCCGCATGAAATTCACTGAATTTCATCGGCAATAGACGTGCAATAGGACTCGGCAAATGTTATACCCGAAGAAATACGCAATCTATTGCAATTATTTTGTCAATATATTCGCTGTCTAATAAAAAAAAGACAGGACTAAAGCTGAGCAAATTATTAAATGCAAATCTTCAAATACTTCATAATCCATGAAAATTAATTATTAATTTGAAGTAAAGTTTAAATATTATTTTACGTATTTGCAAGATCCTTTGCTTTTCACGTTCAAGATAAATACGTTTCCATTTTTAACTTCATTAACGTTTGCACACAGCTAAAACAGCAATCGTTGGCGCAATTAGTTCGCCAATTTACCAAAGTGCTATAAAATCAAAGCCGCGATTCAGCGTGTAAAAGGCAAATCATCTCCCAGGACTACTCGCAAATACGCAAGCTTTATAAAATTCGTACAGCTCCATCAAAACTGGAAACGGAAACGCTCCTCGTGAGAATGGATTCTGGAGAATTGAATGGCGAAGGGACTCTCAGCTCGCAGCTGCAATTCCCTCGGTACTAGTCACAAATACATGAGTGCGCCACCGGATCTCTGATTCCCACTCAACGCGATATCGCGATACATTACGAATGAACTTGAAAAGACGAGCGGATTATTGAATAATAATCGCTCGAAGCGGGCGAATCCGGGAAATGGAGCGACGAACTGTCAGATTAATCGGACGACTAATACCCGTCGTGACGAAGTCGCGAAGACTACTTTAAAGACTACTCTACGTTGCAAGAAGCTCGAAATAAAAGACGTAAGCGAAGCAGCATGATACATGAAGTCGTGTAATATGAAATGTCAGATTTTTCAGGGAGATCTAAATATCTTTTTTCTCAAATAATCATTTAATTTTTTTTATGTAGGCACCATTTGATTATAGCCTTTCGTCAACGCAACTTCAACAAAAAAAATTCCCCTCTCAAAGAACTTGGTCTTTGGAGAAGACAAGATTTGTAAAGGTCCTGTTGATGTCCACCTTACAAAATATTTTATTCAAAATTATTAAAATTATTATTATTAATTTTAATAATGTGAATATAAGAGACGCGGCAGGATTTAGCTCAAATCGTTCAGCTTTGGTTATCTGAGTTGTATGCGGTCTTGCATTATCATGAAAGAACGTCGTCACTTGAACGATCAGAAATCCGACATCACATCACACGACTCTATACATAAAATGCAAAACTTTCACCTATGAATCACCTTTTCTCTCAATAGCTCGGTGTAAAATAAATTCTGTGAAAAATCATTTCACCCGCGTTACTTCTAGTCCAATTTAAAATGACCCTGTCCGAAAAAGATTAAATGAACACGATGATAAGAATAGCGTGTCAGCGTGCGCTGATAAGGAGTCTGACTCGATTCGCTGATTACACCTTATCTATAGTTTACATTCGATGTGTGGACGCGTGTTTCATATTTATACATTGTATCTGCTTCATTCTTACTATATATTTACATTTATCTTACTTCAGAATTCTCGATTCGAGAGCTATTTTACTGTTCGTCTGACAGTTTATTGGATCGCGGGGCCGCATTATTGTTCGTTGTGTTATCATACGGCAAGAAACACGCTTTCGAGAATTACGGTAAATTGTCTTGAGAAATGGATCTCCAGGATGTGCAAAATGTGTCGGAAACATTACCATTCTTTTCGTCCATAGATTCATTGACTAATTAATCAAAGATCATTTTCTCTTTTTTTCTTGTTAGTGAAAAACTGTTACAACAAGAAAATTTCACCATCAAACTTCGACAGATAGGAGGATGCCTATGGTTTCTATGAGGCCTTGACCTAAACCCACAAGGTTCACAATAAATATTACATATATTTTGTAATAATAAAATATACTTCATTCTAAAAATTGAAGAACGAGCGAAAGAGATAAAGACGAAGAAAGTAGCAATAGCTCCGAAACATTTTACAGAGTCGACCAATGCTAACTAATCCCCTCGTGCAAGGATTTACTTCTTTCGAGTAGAAGAGATAACGTAATTGTAAAAAAAGATTTCTTCCTGAACAAGTAACGGCAATAATCTATAATGCTAGAGAATGTTGGAAAAATGATGGGAGACGCTACGATTTTCTTAGAAGCTGTTAAAATAACAAGTGAGAGAGTACGCCTCCCCGAATCTTCTCATTGAGAAGCTCTTTATCGAGAGGGGCTTTAGTCATTAGCATAAAGTTTGTAGAGCCTTTGGGCGATCTCTCAAACAAGAACTTGTATCAATTAAACTATTACATAAAGTGCAAGTACTTGATTATATTCCGCAACACGAGATCACAGACGCATGAGAGGACTAGGAAGCGGCGATATGCCGTCGTTTTATCGCAACGACAATCACGCGGCACACCGTCTGCGAGTTGATCGTCGATTTGTCAGATGATTCTTACGCGAGGAGATGTAGACACGCCTTACTTGGAGGAGATCCTCACGATGGATCCTTCCTGTTAAATCGCTCTCGAAGCTCTCACCTCGCCGAGGACTTTCCGCGCCGCTTGCACCAATGTTCGATGATCCTCGCAGCGTATGGTTACTGGGCAAACGATCCGACGGTTCACTGAGAGACGCGGCAGCGATCACTACTCGTTCGGAACGAACCACTCTCGAAGGCCCGCGTCCCGTCAAATTTACACTGCGGTCGCTCCGTCGACCATTATTACGCGTCCGGACGTGGATTCTCCGCGTTGTCATGTACCTCCGACGTCACACAGGGGGCCGCTCTCCTCCTCGGACGCGGGAGAAAGGAGCGCATTAACTCGTCCTTTCGAAGGGACACCGGGGAATCGGCAGAACGACAGAGGACATCAGAGGCATCAGCGGCGACAGCGGCAGCAGCAACAGCATCAGCAGCAGCAGCGAGGGGCTGAAGACCAGCGGGCGGCATGGACCGGCGGCGGATTTCGTGGGTGGATTTCGCATGCGGTCGTTCATCACGTCGCTGGATATCGCCGCGCTGTTCGGCTCTGCCGAGGGACAGCTTATCGGCGCGGCGTTCATTGTGTCGCTGGCATTCGCGTTGTTCGTAGGATCCCGGGAGCAGCGGCTGGCGTGATGGGCCAGGCAGGCGGCATAGGCGATCGCGTGCGGGATGTAGCTCTGGTCGACGCTACCGGAGAACAGGGCACTCGCGAGGGGCCCGGCGGCGAACACCGGCACATCCTCGCCCCCGTGCGTCGCCCACGCCCTCGGCACGCCCGCCGTCTGTAATTATAGTCGTTACAGATGCAATTACTGCGCCTAAATCGGACGCGAGAGATTGCACGGAGCTACCCGGCGCGGCGCGTCTTGTTGGCAGGACCTTTGACGGGGTTGATAAGAACGCAAATAGACGAACTGAATCTGCGATCGGTGACTAATGACAGTCACAAATTCATAGAGGACTAGCGTTAATTCGCGAAACGAAAACGGGACGAGGAACTTGCGTAATTGATTACCGGGTCAAATTAATCATTTTCTATTTAACGCCTATATGTAGTGTGAAAAAATTAAGGTTTACATTTACTTTTTTGCATGAACAATAATGAGATATGTGAAAACTTGCTTTAAGCTCATTTTAGACGATTCATAATTCATAATTCATAATTTCATACTGAAAATTATATACGTGTGTTAGAAAAAATATTTGAGAAATCAGAAACAAACTGAGAGAACATTATGAAGAAACATTATACAGATCTATTACAACAAACAAAGAATTTTTGTCAGCAGCAAAATTTTGTAAGTCGTAAATGGTCCAACGTTATGTTAGGTCGTAAAAGTAAAAAAATTTTACTCTAGCGAGACAATTTGTGATAAAGCGTTCGGCAGAGATAGATAGAATTTCTGTACTGTTCTAACGCAAACAATAAAAGGCTATTTAACAATGAAAAAAACTCTGTCGAAAAAATGTTGGAGACTGTTCATTATTTTACGCAGGAATACTGCTCTGTAGACCGTTGGGTAACGGAGCATTATTCTTTAATGAATCGAGGCCGCTTTTATAACAGCAGCTATATAAAATATAGTCGTGAAAGGACAGTATAACTTTTCATAGTGTTTAGCATATAAATTGAAAAAAGTTATAGCGGCAAACGTCGAATTGTCACAGATATGTAACGTACGCGCGGACGCGTTTTTGTAAATAGTATATAAAAACATGCAATTTATTTCCACAAAATACGTTTATATTTTCTTTTTGCATGCAGAACTGTATTTCATGAATGTTATCAAACTTGTTATATAATTTCAAAAATTAATCTTTTGTATAGTAAAAGTAATAAAAGTAATATTAAATATTAATAACGGTAAATTTTATTGAATGTACAAAATTGATAAAGCCAAATTAACTTTTAAGTAATTCTGCCTGCGAGATTAAATTGTCATTTATAAAATTATAGCATTTTGGAAATGACATATTATTGTGTTCTGCATAGAAAATAAAATGACAACAACAGAAGAAGATTAATTTCTTGCATACTTTATAATATAAATAGAACACAATATGAAATTAATAAATTAGTTTAAAAAATATTGTAATTTTTTAAAAATTATCGAAAGTCTCTTCTTTATATTAATACTCGCTGTTATTTTATATCAATATTTCAAGCAGATTATTTATTACGTTAATTTACTTTATTTATACTTTTTTCCGCAATTTCTAATGCTAGAATCAATAAAGTCCAAAGATTGGCAAAAAATACTATTCTTTTTACCTAATAAATATATTCAAAGGGCTCTATTAATAAAAATAAAAAATGTGACTCTTACTGCCTTTTTTTATTAATATGGACTATTCTTTTTCATTTCTTTCTCATTGAAATTTGTATTGCATTAAAACTGAACTCTTCCCAAGGGAAACGGCACACATTTTAGAATTAAAACGAGAATAAAATTAAAACAGCTGGTTCGAAAAGATATCGCTGCGAGTTCTAACTATAATACGACCCGCTGCAGTTCCCTTTGCATTTTATTCCGCCTGCGGCGACGCTGCACGGCTCAAATGAGGCGCGCTGTTGCGGCGAAAAAGGGAATTTTCTCACAATATTTCCTTCTCGTCGAGACACCGTAGACCCCTCGCCGTGATCTCGCCTCGACGATCAGATGAAAGGCCACGGCACGTCCCGGAGTAGTGCGGTCGACACGGGGAAAAGTGGTTTTGCGCAATGAGGGTGGAACGAAGCTTTATGCCCGTAGGAGAGACAACAAGTGCCGGGAATACGGCTCAAGTGGCGATGATGACGATATGGAGATGTCTATTTTATCCCTCTCTTATTTACATCTTTTTTACGAGCTTATATCCCGATAAGCAAAGGTTGCAAGAAAAAATTTATAAATTGATGAAATCGATTTTTGGGGCGTCAATAAATATCGCGCATGAGAAAGGCCTTAGATTTATCTTCACTCTCGTGTCGAACATCGAATAATGATGGACACCATTTCCTTCTTTCACCTTCTTCCCTCCTTTTGTGATAAAAATCGGAAAGTGTATGTTCTAAAAGCATCGGGTATTGTTACTCCGCTTGGACATACTCTGAATCACATGATTTAAGTAGAAACATTTAGTATTTGTATATTCAATATCTCCTTTCAGACGTCGAAACAGCTTTCGATCCAGCCGAGATCGGAAGCAAACTATTCATGCAAAAGATATTCAGTGTCGAAAGCAAAATATCAATAATTCCACAGTAAGCATCGCTAGTCTCGACAAGGATCCAAAAGGATGCGCTACATTCATTGAATGTTTGTGAAAATAGCGCAAAGAACGGAATTGTGCTTTTCCTAAGAATATATGAAACTAGATAGAAACAATACTTGCTTTTAAAACTTGTCAATGGAGAAAGAGAAAGAGAGAGAGAATTTCTTTAATAAAAATGACTGCCCCTATTGAGATTACGCCCATTTTGAACGAATATCACGTATCTATGCAAGTAGACGAATTTTCGGCTTCCTTTTGTTTTATTTTTACAAATTTCCAAATGTGTGTTCCTCTCGCGCCAACACAAAAACAACGGATTTCTCCTGCAGACAAGTTTAATTCAATTCAGTCTGCATTTCATTATACAAAATAACGGCTGTTTAATTTCCGCAATTTCCCGACTGTCAATCCCTCTTGACAATCTACATGAAAAATTCCGAGAGAATCTTCCCCGTGGCAGAAACCTTGGCTGTAAAATTGCATGCAATCGCGTTTTCTGAAAATAAGCAGATGAAAATTCCGCCGGCGCCGCGGCGTTCGCGTATCCCCCCAAATCCTGCCGGCGTCCACCTGTTCCCCGGAGAGAAATCCTACCAGCGGCGATGATTGCGTGAAACAACATCGGGCTGCTGGGCGGATCCGCCGAAGCGGGATGTAACTGGTGAAATGGCGTCTTAAGGAATTATGGTCTGTCGGGAGAGCGTTAAATATCGTAAGGGGTTAGCGTTATCCACCATCGGTACATCCCGAGCTCGGTGTTTCTATTGGGGTAATACGAAAGCTCCAAGATATCGCGGAGCGAAACATACCTCGCGCACTTTATTCCCGGCAACAAAATCTATGGAATGGACCGGGACACCGTACGCTTACCGAGATAAACAAGAGGGTCAGATACAAAAGCAATATAATGGCTGTAGCCATTAGATTTATTACAGGAAAACGTCTAGCGTCGCGGCAGATTGGATTGGACTCTCTTAATTCGTCTATCTTGCGCACATTTATCGTGATATCAGTTGTACTCTGGGAAAAAAAGACAGCAGCCCATTTTGGGGCCCACAATTGGCAATCGAATTATTTGGATTGTTCCGTAACTCTACTCTGGGCAAAATTTTGACCGGTTCTTTGTTAACATTTCGGTTAGTGCTTCTTAAGTGAAAATTATCTTTGCGTTACTGAATATCGACAGAACTAATTGAGAGAATCGATTAGTATCACTTTAAAATCTTGGATATAGATAGAATAGCTAATTGCGACTTTTAGTTACGCGGGGTAAAATTTGTTAAAAGATTAGAATTACGAACAATCCAAATAATTCGGTTACTAATTGTTGGCCCAAAAATGGGTTGCTGTCTTTTTTTCCCCAGAGTATAAGAACCAAAGTCTTTTTATATTTCTCGGGGAACCGTTAAAATTACGTTTAAAGCTCATGAATTTTTATTTTTTGTTGCACCGTTTCTCTCTCTCTCTCTCTTGCTCCCTCTTTTCTACAAGATGAACCCTGGTAAAAGACAAAAAAGGAATATTCACTAGAGTTTTATGCGGAACGAAAAATTCTAGCGGGTAAAGAGCGGAGAGGGTTGCTTTAAGACATCTACAAGAAGCGGATATTTCACGCGGGGTGAACACCCCTGCTATCCCGGGTGAAGCCGACCGTCCGGGGCGGAACAGATTTGTACCAGTTTGCGCTTCGGGAATGCGAAGGAGTGCGCAGCATAATACGAGGGCGAAAGAAACGGCGCGATGCGAACGGGCGAGTTATCGAAGCTGAAAAATTCTCATTAATTTGCGCGCTATATTGCGCGAACGAAGGGAGTCGACGTCTACTAAATAGCTCGATATCAGCCCGGCGCGGTGTTTAATTCGTCCTGGATATCTGAAGCATTAACTCCCAGCGTGTAATTGCAGACATAAATCACTGAGGTGGGTAATAACGTGCCTTTTTATTGCGCCATGTCGGTACATATAAAATGAAGGGTAGATAAGTCGCGGTGCCAGCATAGAACGTTCTTCTAAAGTAAACACATTTCTACGTGCCACTCAAATACTGATTGTTACACGATAATCATTTCCATAATTAGCATCGTGATACGGCAATATTTTTGTAAGTAAAAAATATAGAAATTAATTATCGTTGCATTACAAATAAAAAGGGGAGTATGTCACAGATTAAGTTACAGAAATAAATAACGGGAAACATTGTCCATCGTATAATTTACACAAATGTTTATCATAAACAAATTTTGGAGCGTTCCGTATATTGCATTATAACGGGATGTATTTCTACAGTATTAAATTTTGTCCTTCTCAACAATGAACCTTCCCGCTTTTAAATAATACAATAAATTTGAAATTTTACTTCCATCGATAGCGTTATTAATTACATTTTGTGCCATAGCACAATTTTAGTAACTAATAATTATTGAATAACTCGATTAAAGATTGAGTTACGTGGATGGACAGCAGCCCCGAGTCATCCTCTTCGCATTCTCGAGATAAACAATTTCGATTGGAAATTAGGTCACTGTTTACCTTGGCATCACCGTGGTTACTACGTACTTTGTATTATGGTCATGAGATTTGCTGCTAATACCAGCTGGTAGATCCAGATTTACGCGCTTAATGCATACCTGACATTCACCGTGTAAATCACATTCTCGTAAAACGAGAGCAATCTCCCCGTGTAAAATACGGGCGCTTCTTGTTTCGCGTGATATCGATTTATGCGAATTTACGTTTACATGATAGTCCGTAGGAAAATGCGACCGCGCGAACGGGGTCTACGCGATACTATCGTAGCAATATTATGCGATATTATCCCAGGTCGTACTATGCACCCACGGTGGCATTACGTTGTATGCATTCCGGCAGACATAACGGTAAAGCATGCAGTTTGCAGCGCAACTTATTTCTCAAGTAGCTAAACGACATTTAGGTACAACTATTCGTAAACCACGATTTATGTTAATAAGAATTTTCTAAACTTGCAGACACACATTGTAATTCATGTGTCTCTTCAATTCTGTAATTACAACAGCGTTCAAATTAACAGCACCACCAAACAACATTTAGAACTATTCATAAGACACGATTTATGTTAATAAGAATTTTCTAAACTTGCGGATACACATTGTAATTCACGTGTCTCTTCAATTCTGTAATTACAACAGCGTTCAAATTAACAGTACAACTTTTAATAAGTCTCGCGCATTCTCAAGTAGCCAAACGACATTTAGAACTATTCATAAGACACGATTTATGTTAATAAGAATTTTCTAAACTTGGAGATACACATTGTAATTCATGTGTCTCTTCAATTCTGTAATTACAAAAACGTTCAAATTAACAGCACAACTTTTAATAGGTGTATAATGCAAAAAATAACTTCTTTTCGAATCGAACACTATTAAAACGTTTTATTATCTTTTTACATCTACCATTACTATTCCCTCGAAATATTTAATTGTAAGTTGGATAAAAAGTTGCAAAAACGGATGCGGTTTAACAGTACAGATACCGGAACTTAGTAATATCGAAACAAAATTTGCAGACATTTCAGTAACCATTGCGTAATTTTTTCTCGCAACGAGAAGTCTTCATTCGACATTCCTCTATAATGCTCTCGCTCAGAGCTGTCGTCTGAATTTTATCTAAAGTAACGAAATGTCTCGTTCGGTCCCTTGCAACTTATAAGGATCGTCGGTGAGACAGGACAGGCGGGTCGACGTAATTTATCGCCCCAATAGCCATCCAGATTTTAATCAGTTTCTTCCCCGGCCACTCATCCCGCTTATGACGATTCACTCTGACGGAGCATTCCGAAGAATTGAATAATCATGCTCGAGAGTCATCGCCAGATGAAACCTTTATAACTTTAGAACGAATTTCCTCAATGCATTCCGAGCGCCGCGGGCGAAAAGATTGCGCGGATTGTTACTTCGTAATCTCAACGAGCTGAATTTTTAATATTAGCGTTAACAAGTCTCACTGCGCGGAGTACGCGAGTAAGATAATCTCTTTTAGGTCTCGACATTAAATATTTTGACAATTAAAACCCAACTAAAATCATTTTGAATTAAATTAAAAAGACTTTGTAGCTTCTCTATCTGGGCATCGCTTTAATCTACAATGTTTTTAAATAGCTGCGTAATGTTAATGAGGCGTCCCGTAAAAAAAAAGGTAATATATAAACGGTGGTAGAAACTGTATATCCAATATACATATATTATAAGCAGTCACGTTCTCTGTTAATCAAGATTAATTTAGTTAGTCTTGTAGTGGCATAGCGGTATGGTATATTATGTTTAAATAAGGTAGTAAAATCGTAATTATACACGGGCGCGCCGGATTTGCGCGTAAAATTTATTAATATCCACACCTACCGTATCAGAAGCTAAATTACTGCACGTACGCGTTTGGCATGATAATATAAAGCAAAGTGCGAATAAAAGCACATCAGGATGATCTACCTCACGTTCCGCGATGTAACTCAGCGACGTCAAATAATATCCGTAGCGTAAATATTCGGCAGATGCAAATGTCTCCGCCCGATACGTTGTAAATACAAAATGATATAAAACTTGGCGAATACGTGAGAAATCGCGGATAGTTGTGTAGCGCGCGAAACATTTTTGTTTGCAGATTAGTACAAATTCAAATCTATGATCCGTGTAAAAGCGTGACGTATGAAAGCCTGTAAAACGCGCGTTTACGCAACGCAATATAACGCGATCAAAAGATAAATACGGATTCTCGAAAAGCTATGTCAACGAAAGAAATTGAATCAATAAACGATGGAAGCGGATAGAATTGTCATAAATAAAATATAAATAAATAAATAAGGTCTAATACATGAAGATAAATAAAACAGTCGACGCGTGCACTATTCTGTTGCATTTTTCGTTAACAATTGGACAGGTGTCACATTTGTAATTTCTCTTCATATGCCGTTCATTTAGTACACATTTGAATTTTGAAAGGTTATTTATTGGTGAAATTCATGAAAGAAGAGAAAAGTTAATTGCATCATAGAAAGATGAGATAAAAACAAATATGTACTTTGCGAAGGTATTCCAATATTTGCGATCTGTTGTATCAAATGATTACAATATAATTTCAAAGTTAATTCAATTTTCTTTCCAAAACTGTTTAATAGTTATACATCACAGTATTTTAGGATTTCGGTGTAATTACTGTTTTGCAATTGCAATCCTTAACGCAGAATATCATCGCGTAGTTATGCACATCTTTTGATATCCTTTTAAAATTAAATTTGCTTCGTGCCCGATCGCGTTAATGCCCTTTCATTAATTTTACGGCAAGATTAAAAATTCCTAGCGCCCATTGAACGTGGTATTTCAGGATACTCGGGGGGAAAATGGTTGGAGCTAGGCAGTCGGAAGTGTTTGGCAGAATATTTCACGATGGAGCAGCGATGGTACGTGATGGATTTTCGAGCGCGGTCTCGATTTCGCCACTCGATCATTCTCCGATCCAATAAACACTGGTGAACTACCTTCCGCGCGTACGGAAATGAGAATGGGTCTCCCTTACCTGAATGGAATCCTTCCCGGCCTCTCGCAGGATATTCCGCGGATGCGTGTAACCCGGCCCGTTGCTGTACAGCAACGTCGTGTAGGGCTGTCCGTCAACGTCCGACACCTTGCTGTCGGAACCTGAGGGGAGAAAAAAAATCGATCAAACGATTTGTCCAAATTATTGATGATTCATTTGATGAATGAACCGCTCGAGGCAAACTTGTTTACATTCGTCAACACGGCCCATCGAGATTCAATGCCATCCCATACAGGTGATCGTTATAGACTCAAAAACGATTCGCTTGTTAAAATTCTTTGCGACTTAGCGTGATCCATTCACAATGAACTCAAAAAGAATTCCCCTCCGCTGCGAAGTCTTATAGAGTACAAAAAGAATTCCTTTTGCATTTGAAAACGAGCTCAGAATTGATGAAAGCGAATTCTTTCCGAACACTTGAGACTGTTTTTAGAAGAGAAATGGGATGCAACGAGAATTCATTTCATAACTCGAGAATACAAGAAGAATTCTTTTCGGACTCGCTCTATCCGAAATAATAAAATATCAGTCGTCAAAACCGATTTAATTGCATACTCGAGGCGGTTCAAGTTTCCTCGCTTGTCAAGAAAGTTAAACGCTTGTGTACATTAAATACCAATGACTGCGGGATGGCTCTCTCTCTCTCTTGCTGCCGTACTTTTGGACACTCGCACGACCACAACGGTAAATTTCATTCATCCAAGTTTCTCGGGTGCGACACGTTTACTTTATTACCATCAACGGGGGTCGCTATTACGCGACGTCGCCCGAATAACCAAGGACGGACGGATGTTTAACGGTGGAACGGATGAAAAAAGAGGGGGCGGAGAAGAAGATGTAGGAGGCTATGAAGCGAAGGGATGAGTAGAGAGACTCCGGGACATGCCCGGCGGTAGATATGTTTTATTCAAGGGGCTTTCTTCTTCCTCCGGCGCGCAGCCACCTTCAAAAATAGACCACCGCGCCGCGCGCCGTTTCAGCCTGTCCGTCGTTTAACAATGTATAATTTAACCGTTTATTTGCCCGTGCGAACGCGCGGCGTTCACTCTAATCGAGGCGGTCGGTGCCGCTTCTCTTTAAACTTCCCCTCGCATTTTACGCCCGATAGACCGAAACACTTTCTTGTTTCTTCGAGTAATTGCACGCTTGTTGCCGCTGCACGTCATGACTCGTGACTGATGTGCATACACCCACAGTTTCGCGTGCCGCGGCACTTCGCATCGACGAACGAGGAATAACGAGAAGCCCGGGAAGCGAGAGGGAAATCGTTCATAATGATCCGTCAATCTGTCTGTTAATTTTATGCAGGTCCTCGATGGAACGAGATAATTGTATTTACCATTATATGCCTCTGTGCAGACAAACGCGAGGCTGTCACGAAATGAGAGCAACCTGGATCAAGTTCTTCGAGCACCGATACCTTTTACGTTGGCAGCGACACGAGCGCTAGAGCCTTGAAAAATGTTGCTACCGATGACGAGCGAGTTAGCCAGTTTCACGAGATTTTTTAAACCTGAATTTCACATCGACCAGGTTAAACAGCTCGCTGATAAGTCTGTTGAATTACGAGAGAAAAAGAGACGGAGAAAAGAACGGGCACGGTTACGGTAAACACAGGGGCGCATCCCGCTGATGCTAAACACTTCGCGGGGGGGCAGGTTGTAACACTTTAATTGCCCATCTGTAACGTCTGACCTGACGTGTAATACCGGCGTCGGGATAGCGAAATGCACTGCTACTTCAGGCTGCCCGACAGCGTCCGGAACGAAATGAGCCTTTGCGTTCCTTTCGGGCGCAGTTGGAACTCACGAATTACACGTTAAGCGGAGGGGTGGAGGGAAGATCACCAAGTCAGCGAAGTAATATCCTGCAATCTGCCTCTAGAGACTCGGTAAGGCCAAGTCCGAGATAAATGGATATATACGTGCGAAACCTATCGCTCGAAGAACCAATAATCTTTTGTTCGGTACAAATGAACCCTATAAAGTTACCGAACTGAAAAACGACATAAAGTGACGATTACGGTAATGAAAACGTATATTCCCGCCTGATGAAATCGCCGCGTGGTTCTCCGCAAAGTTCAATTGTATTTGTGCGATTATTTAATAAAACGGAGTTTGTGCACCCTCAGAAAGGATTTCTGTTACCGAGACAAAACATATCCTTGGCATTTATATTTCTCACAACCCCATTTAGTACAAAAATAAGACAATATCAAAATAAAATCAATAATTCTTATTCTCCTCTAGCGAATTGAAAAAGATTGACTTACTATATTAAGACAAGAGTAACTTATATAAATATAAGTTAATATTTTTCTGGAAATTTGTGTTTAACACATAAGAGCCGTACTAATTTGATAAGTTTACATATTCTTGCGTTTAGAATAAATTTTCCCTCCATCTTGCAACGCACCAAGTTCGCGCCACGATATTCGACAAGACGTTTTATTCTAGATTTTAGAATTTTTTATTTAAGATTAAAATATTCCTTTCTCTATATCGACCCTATTTTATGATATATTCAAGTGTAATAGCATTGGATCCGGAAATTTTTTCTGTGGGTGTGACGCGGAGAAATCATCGCGTGGTAGCTTGCCTGCTGTTCAAAAGTCAATCAACGATTTATCACTAAGAAAATAGTGAATATTCACCGATTCACATAACTGCAATTATAGAGGAAAGGCCCCTATTATGAGATAGGCTTCTAATAGGAGATAGCAGGTTTTCAACGTCCCAAATCAATTTTCCACTAAACAGATTTCACTTCAAGAGCAATAAATAGACGGTGGAACCAATAGATGATGCTTGCTAATTTAACAGAAACTCCCGCTATCTCATATCAGGAACTTGTGTCGTAATAGGGGACTTTCCCCTAACGCACTGATTGACGTTCAGAGAGTACATTCGCGTTTATGTCAAGCGAACAAGACAACACTAATGGGGACACTTATATAAATCTTGGAGGACAGAATCGTCAGTTAGATTGAAGAAGAAAGTTATAATCCGCAAGTTAATATATACAAACGCGATCCGGAGGCGAACCAGTGCTATGCTGAGAACGAAGTTCAGGTAAGTTATTCGAGCAATTTGAAGCCGTACAACCGCCAATTCCCGGCTCCAAGTTAATCAAGCTCGAAAGAAAGCTTAGCGCCCATTACACCCGCGTTTCACTCGCGTTTAGTAAATAGCAGAGAGATACAATATGGTGGTTTATTCTCCTCCCTGGTAGCATTCAGCTCTTTACTCCGAGCTCCGGTCGTTCGCGTAGCACTCCACGCTTTAGAACGTCGTGAATAATACCCGATGCGCTTCATCGCCTCCTGTTACATAAAGCTACGTAATGTAAAATTAAGGACGACGGCTATGGAGCGCGCGACTCGCACTCGTGAAGCATAACACCGCGGGCAAGCAATTAAGGACAATCCTTTCGCCGCCGAAGAAACGTCCTACGTCCACCAAGTTTCTCAACAATATTGAAACGTGACCACGGTCCGTGCTCTGCCACTGTAATACCACGTACAATATTGTTGAGCCGATTATGTGCCGATATTGCGCTATTAGATATTAATTAATGCCACGAAGTATCATAAGGGACCGCTCCGAAAAGCAAATTCGCCTGGCGGGTTACGCAAACTTGATTTCACGCTGATAATAGCAGTTACGACGTGGCATCTGATAAAAAAATGACATTTTTATGCGATATAACGCTCGACGCAACATAAAGTTTTAGATACATAAAGATGAAACGACAAATACGCGTCGACACAAAAAGTAGCGTGTAAAAAATTGTATTTATTGTATTACTTGGACCAAGTTCTAGCACCGTGGACGCAGGCCTTTATATATAAATGTACATTCTAAATACAGTACCCTCCATAAGTTTGGAAACACTCTATATTTTACAGATGAATAGTGGCACAGCAGCGATCTGTACACATGTTTGGTATAAATATATCATAAGTCGTTTAAATAGCGATATATATTCTAAAATCCCACAAAATATGGAATGGCCCGTCCAGTCCCCAGATTGTAATCCAATCGAACTATTGTGGGATGAATTAGACAGGAGGATTCGCAAAGAGCGAATTACGAGTGAAATGCATCTCTGGGAGTTTCTCCAGCAAGAATGGAAACGTATCCCGACTGCATCTCTGCAAAAGTTAATCCATCGCATGCCGCGAGTATGCAAGGGAGTCGTTAAAGCAAAAGGTGGTTACTTTGAGGAATTTAAAATTTAATTTAAATCTTTATTAAAAGCTCGTCGTTTTGTATCTTCGTTTCAGTTTTCTTTAGTTACGTAAACACCTACAAAGCAAAATACATCGATTTTATTATGTATCTCTTTCGTATTACACACTTTTATAAAGTATTTCCAAACTTATGAAGGGTACTGTATGTATAATACGGTAAAATAATAGCTCTTGTGTATCATATTTCGCGTGCTTGAAATGATTCTCATAAATAACAACCAAAATGTTACATTATTTTAAATGCTAGCATCGAAATGGACATTTGTAAAAGGCAATCGGTAAATCCGGTTTGTAATAAATATAGTTTGTACAGCTCAGTCGAGAGAGCCATTATGGTATAATAAAACGTAGTGGAAAAAAAACACTCAAATTCGTGTCCGTGACACACTTTGCGAATCACGTTAAATGGACAAATGCGAAAGCATCGTGTTTTAACCGGATTTATAAAAATATATTCCTGACGAGTGCACGAGACATCGAGATCTTGGTAGGAATTTCACGGGTGAATCTCTATCCGTCCCGAGCCTTCGTGATCGCGAACCTAACCAGCAGCGATATCGCCGAGTCTTATATTCGCACATAAAAGAATTCTCATCGAGCCTCGACATAAAAGTCGAGGATTCACCGCGTAATTTAACTTCCCGGCGGCGTACCTTCGTGAGCGGCCACTATCGCATAACTTTCCGACTCCGTGATATGCTTCCGTGATCTTATATATTTCTAAGTTAATGGGTCGAGCCTCCCGTGGCGTGCCACGATCCTCGTCGTCCTGGCACGAGAGGTCCGACAGGACGTAACCGAACTGATTTACGAACATTTCTCGAATTCCAGCGAGGGGTCACCTAAAATATTCGCGCTGCGACGATACCGCAGCTCGATAAGTTTCGATAATAGACACATATTTATCGCGGGCGCATTTAACAATTTTTATCTGGTACAAAGAATGTATAAAAGTTACTCGAGCAAGTTATTTTTAATTAATTTCTCTAATGGTCTTCCAGCGTGACGTTTAAAAAATGTAAAATGTATTGCCCACACATTTTAAGATTTACGATCAACTTGTAATATAAAGTTTTCTTCCAAGAAATTCATAATTTTTAATAAGCTTTACGTGTCTGTAAGCAGAGCTTTAAGTTCTACATATTCTAATCAAAGATTCCTTTGCTATCTTTTCTTTCGTATTTTAATTTCAGAGACTGAGATAGCATTTCTCTATTATTCTGCTAATGAGAGTAGATCATCAGTGCTGAAATATTTTCTAAGGCTCTCTCGGTATCCAATACAACTTCGATTTGGTTTGTATGGCGCATATCATATGCTAATCGTATCATACATCGCATAACGGGTCGTCGCATAAAGGGTCCTTTTTCCTAGAGATCCTCTTTCAATATCTCGTGCGTCAATTTGGACCTGACGTGCCAGTCGACTAATTCGAGGTATTCCAAGAAGTTCACGATTCGCTTAACTGAATTCCGCGCCGTCCTGGAGTAATGTGTACCACGGCGTCGCAAAAACATCACGCTATCTCTTCGCACCCCCCTGAATTTATGGTGATAAATTATCACGATCGAGATAAACGCACTCTCCGGATTGCCGGCCGTTGCTCTTCAGTCTGACCTATTTCTTCGGAATGCCAACAGTCAATGCCGATTGGCATAAGCAAGAAGCATTCTTCCGCTCGAGTGGCAAGCAACCGTCGTAGCTCTTAGCGGATTAATCGCGCAGCTTCCATCTTCCACTGAGTGATCCCGCCAACTCATTCGTTCAAGACTTTTCTAGAATGTCTTTATGTAAATTCGTTGACCGCAAATGCAAACGTAACACAGGTGGTATCAGTACTACGGAAGATGTAAGGTGGGCCCAGCTGGACCAATGATACGCCAACGTTTCATCAGGAATGTTGAAACAATCTATTGAAACGTGACGAGCTTCGTATGAAAAATATTTTTACGTCTAACATTAAATATGCAGATGCTGATAACTGCATTCAATTTCTGAATCTATACAATACCCACACATGTGCACCTCCATTTTGATTAATAACATTATTCGCAGAATTCTGCGATATCATGGCTGTTACTGTAATTCTGTGCCGCATTAAATATGCCGACGTCTCTTTGTAGTCAGTCAAATGTCTTTCTTTAATCGAGCAAAGTCCCACGCCGCCATGTTGCCCTCTGCACTGTGGTTACCTCGGATACTTATCCTCATTTGAAGTTACAGTTTCAATGGCTGCTTTCCCACAGCCGCAAATATATACACTCACCAGGTTTCGCTTTATGTACGTTATGTACTCATTAAGAAGTTCACGTCGCGTTGCTCTTCGTGAAAGCATTAAGATGTCAAGTGTTTCGCGAAAATCTTAACGTGAAGCTTTGCGAAGAAAGCGCTTCAACCATTGCTTGGGCACAGTCCGCACGCTTACAAGTATGTTTCAATGTTTTATATTCTGCCAGGCTCATATACGAGTATACGAGAAAAAATCCGTTGGGAAGATATTTTTATATATTTGTTCTATCTCATTTTTTCGCGCTTTTGTTCAATACAAAATAATATCGGATATCCGTGACGCGGAAATTTTTTACTGGCGCAAGTCTAAAAATAATTAACAAGATTGCAGCTGGTTTTTCATTAGTTTCTGTGGAAACGAAAATTTTTATTTCACATATTTTTGAAAATTCTACGTATTGCTAATTACATCGTTTCTGTTTATCTTTTATCAGCTATCTCAATGTTTATATCGTTGCGTAATTAATAATTTTGTTTATTGGAGAATGAAAAACCAATAAATGGATCCAACACATAAAACCTTCAATGAAATAATTGGCCCTAGCGCATGTAGTTGCACTTATTAAGTTTTAATGAGACTACATTGAACGGTGCGCCAGCCGTGATGCATAGATCGCAAGCTGCGAGGATCCTCGGATAGGTGTGCGCGACACGTGTTCAATATCCGGATTCGGGCCGGAAGGTTACAGACTTCGATCATATAAAAATTATTATGCGTCTCGATCACAATTAATCGTATGAATGCGAATCCATCAATTTTGTGTCACGGAAAAAAAATTGGTACATTGAAGAAACGTCTTTAAGCACAAAACGCTCCGTATATTTGCAAGCCGTATATTTTTCACTCACCTCATCGTGTCTTAAACCTAACTTACAATTTAATTTAATAATTCGCATTCAATACTTTCTTCCCGAGATTGTAACCTTAGCTTGAGTTGATCAATGAAACGAGCATAAATCTTTTTCTCAACTATCTGTATAGGATCCACTTGAGAAGAAGACATTTGTCATCCTCTGGTCATCCTCTGTGGAATTTTAAATTCCGTGATACACATTTCATGATATATATATACGCAAGTGGCGACGCTATTGTCGAACTTCGAATGACCATGCTTATTTCATTCAAAGCGCGTTGGAGACATCTCGGAGCTCATACCTTCCCGCAGTGATGGCTCTGACAGCGATGTCTTTCAATATGAAAGATTTTTGTCAAATTACAAAAGCTCCGAATAGGCTATACAACGCGATGATAAATCGCTTCTTTTTATTATAATACTAAATTAACGTTAAATTCCAAAACTTACAATGTATATTTCGTTTTCATCTTATTGATTTTAAATCAAATAAACGAGATAATTTTGTGACAGTGGCAACAGGACATACTACAATTATAAAGAAAAACGTTTCACTGCCGCTGTTAAATTATTCGAGAGATAAAAGATATAAGTAAGAATTAATATTAATTATACAATCTCGTAATAACTTTTTTTACATAATCCTTTCTCTTGAATCGATTAATATAGTAAAAATATAAACAACTCGGTTGCATTCTCCGAGGATTTGAATGAAGACTGCTTCGCTTGCAGAAATGAGGAGCGAGAACTGAAGCTTTTCTTGCTCTAGTTGCTATCCCACATAAACGAGCTTAGCTATCTCGTTCGGGCACGACGCGTCCGGTGAGTTTTGCAAGCCCCGAAGAACTCGCGTTTATTTCCTGCTTCGAAATACATCGGACACACCGGCCACTCTTCTGCCCAGCATCTCGTTTGTCCGATTACTCCGTCGAACCGCAATTCCGATTCAACTTGACCGGTGTGAAGTTGGCCCCCCAATATTGAAAATTCAGAATTAGGTTGTCCGTAAACGTTTGCTCAACGTTGTTCACGAATGTCTTACTGAAATTTTTGTTTGCCTCCCTCTAGCTTAAAAATTTTTAACAAAAGAATTGTCAACTTTTCAATATTAGAGGCCAGTGTGAGGTTGGACCTTCTAAAATTAATTTGCTCGTAACTTTTGCACCTGAGGGGGAAGTGGCAAACAAAAATTTCAACGGGATATTCACAGCTAAACGATGGACAAGTATTCGCAAAAAGGATTTTTCAATATTGAGGGATTAACTTTACACAGATTTCAACAATATCTCTCTAACGGGTTGAACAATATCTCCCAAACAATATTCCATAAAATCAAGACAAGGAAGAATCACTTTATGAAAAACACATTGTGAAAATTATAATAAATAAAATTACATTAAGAAATTAAGGCAACAAATTGTTAGCGATAATTAAACAAGACTAGAAATATGCAGTACAAAATACAATATGCGATACGTTTTAATTTAATTTCCTACTTTGTGCGGATTTTGGTGTTTTTTAATTTCTTTGGTTCTGACTAAAGTGTCGAAATCGCAATTTCTAACTTATGCGATTGTCATCGCAATTACTTGTTTCTGATGTAATTTTGCAACTTTACATAAAAGCGTAGGAATTAGACCCTTCACAACTTTTCCTCGGATTCCAAAGAGGTTTGCTAAATTAAATTGGGTAACACTGAGGTAAAAGAATCTCCTCCCTCTCCCCCCCCCTCTCTCTCTCTCTCTCTCTCTCCTGTCCGTAGTTGTACATTTCGTTACAATTCGGGTATGCAAAAGTTGGGTAAATCGACAGAAGCCAAGCTGCTTCGCAGCGATGTGATCAAATTCGATTGACGTGGGATAATTATAAACGCGTACTTGTTACAGACGATATCTTTAAATTGAACTACGATTCTCTTAATAAAAAAAAGTTGGGTTTAATTGAGAGACTAAAGACAGAAATGAAGAATTCTCTATTTTTCTTTTATGATCACAGTTAATGAGTGTCAGACGTAAAGTCTCTGTATAAATAGATGTAATTTAAATTAAATAAGAAAAGACTATATTAATTTCTTCCTAGGAAAATGTTACAGGAAGATATTATATGTATTTCAAAATACAGCAATATACACAATATTACAAAAATGTCCGTTTATTGTTTAAACAATAATTTCAATGTTATTGAATCGATAGATATTAAAAATTATTTATAATTATTTAAAAAATTGTAAAAAATTACACACGACTACAACATAACTATTTAAAATATTTCAAACATTTCACATACGTGACACGTTTAATAAAAATGTTCATGCGTTATTCTTCTTCTGTTCTCTTTTTTTTTTGACAATTTTCGCTGGGTTTAGTTTTTAGTCAAAAATGCGATATACCTGGTTTTTGTTTCTAAATATGTTTTTTCATGGTTGTGAAATCGATGATAAAAATTGCCGAATTCGCAAACGGAACAGGCTTGTCGTTTCGATAGCGCGAGTCACGCGTTTCAATTATTTCAAATTGGTGACGTTGTTGATCAGAATGCGTTGCGACCAACTGTGCATTGCATAGAAAACTGGTTGGTTAAAGTTTTAACGTTTACGCGCTACCGTTCGACCGTAATGGAGCTGCCGGAATCGTCGAGGATACCTAACTGAAATCGCGCGGTGGACCTCTTTATAGCCTTTGCCACAATCGTCGTTATAAAAAGCAGTTTTATGTATATGAGCAGTTATGCGTACGCACTGATGCATGCTCAACAACAGTCGTGCGTCACTCCGTGGAAACGCTTCGTTTTTATGGCAACGGAAAACATTATCCTCGGATGAACGACGTGCGATTCAAATGCGTCGGTTTCGATCGCGATTATTGTCTGCGATTCACGAACAAGAGGGCACACAAGCAGGTCTAAAGATAAAGATATTAGGGCTCGATGGCTGCGCTCCAACAACCAACAAAGAACGGAATAAAGATTTCTTTCTTTACGATGAAGCGTTTCGTTTTACCGTCTTATCGAGCGAGCAGTTTGGAAAAAAATGTTACGCATTCTCGAAAACTGTTTTCGTAGATCAAATATTGTTTCTTTATTTTCCATAGCAATAGATAGGGGTGTATCTTCGGGGAAGTAGTCACTGAGACGCGCCACTTATTAATTTTCGGCAAGAAAAATTACTGGGGTTGGGACTAGACAAGGATTCGAACCTAAGACCTTCCGTTTTTCGGGCAAATGCTCTTCCAACAAAGCTATCCACGCCCACACTCGAAATCCTCCTCGCTTACCTACTTTATTTTACTAAATACTATAATTAATTACTTGATAACTATTGCGAATGTTGCAACGCGGCGTATGACTTTTCTTCTCAGTTTAATCCAATCTACCACTATTTTACAATTGGCGACATTTTTATCGGACACCCTGTATATTTCTATCACTCCTAGCTGGGCATAGAGCTTTTTTAGTAAATTCTGCCGGCAAGATGTTATTTGGTTCCACAATTTTCTATAGCCAAATATCAACGAGTTTATCCTCCCGGCTTCCTTTCCTAATAATTTCAGTAATAAAGCAGTGTCAGGCTGACGGCTGATTAGCCCATCGAGCCTTAGTCTGGAGTTGGGGCTGCCAACTATAGCGCCCAGACACATCTCAGGATGTCCTGGCTGTACCCCCAAAGGGATATGTGTAGCAGGATACTCTCCGTAGTTGCCACTTCTCTCCGAGAGAGCGGTAGCGTCCGTAAAAACCAGCGGTATCCGTAGGATTTGAACTCGGATCTTCTCGTTCATTTGTTTACTAAGTAGGTAGCGTACATCTCTCTGCGCCACGCCACACGTATCGAAAGTACTTAATTTTTATTTATCTGACTACCAAACATCTCGTGTTTTTAATGTAAAATAAATCTATTACGTGAAATAAATCTCTACGCGCGCATGTTTACGCGCGAGATTGGTAATAAAATCCAAGGCACATCTCAGAGGTGACAGCCTGCGCGAATTATTAAATTTTGCTCGATTACGGTTATCCGAAGGAAACATCCTGAAGAGAAATACTCTAAGAGAGATATTTCTTGCTTTATTAACGATCGCGATCACGGCCTCGTTGGAGAAAGCGGAAGAACTCGCTTTGCATACTCCAGTAAAACCGGAGGCGTGTGCCGCTCGGCCGTTGTCTCGCGCGAGCGAAATCAGGGTGAACGAGATAAAATCTCTAAGCGTAACATCATTTCTCTCTGCTCCACGAGCAAAACTAGTCGAAACTCCTCCGAACAAAAGCAGAACTGTTGGCGTTGCCGCTCGTGCCTAAAAGGCGTTGCCGCGCAACGTGAACGAAATTCAGTTGGAACACGCCGCGGGGAAAAAATAGCACTTGAGAAAAGTCTTTATTTAATTCAGTGTGAAACTCAAGCGCGTCTGTCGATAAGAGCGCCAGGTTATCGCGCATTAATTCGGTATTAAAACTTAAAAACAGATGCTACGCCGGAATAGTCCAATTATCCTTCCAGCAACGTCTTACGATTTTCCAATTTGTCTAGATAAATTAAGATCTTCCTTTAATATTACACAAGTTTGCGAAAACAAAGTTTAAAACAATTTCTTTAGTAATCGAATACCATATCTCTCGTTAAAAGAAAAATTAAAGCGTTTACAAAATACGTACAAGGCAACTGTTTTCCGGCTTACTCCTCGTCGTTCTTGCTATTCGCAAAATGATTGAGCCAAGAAATTTTACATCTCGAGTTATATCCACAGACTTTTATATACTACTGGACTGCTACCTTCGAGCTGAAAAGTGAGGCAAGAGTTCCGCCATGTTTTCTTAGGTAAATAAAGTAGACAGACTATGTCTGTCAGTGACACATCGATGCACACATACTACTTTATTTACCTAACAAGACATGGCGGAACTCTTGCCTCACTTTTCGGCTCAAAAGTAGCAATCTAGTAGTATATAGAAGTCCGTGATTATATCAGCTTATCTTAAATCTTAGATTGCAAATAATATGATAAATGAAGATCTTCCTTGGTTATCACACATATAGATGAGAAGAAGTAGCTAAAAACTAGGCTACAACTTTAATAAACGATGACTGGAGGGAATCTTATAAGTCGCCAGAAGTAATTAAAAACTTCAGAAGATTACTTGACCATGCCTGGCAAATTTTTATGTTCAAACTCACAACGTCTCGACCATGGTTTGCGGTCCTTCTCACTGGTCAGTCATGTTCTGTCGTTCGTGAAATCAAGATCAACTCCTTTGATTTACCATACCGATTTACTGACACAATCATCACTTGAGAAGGACCACAAACCGTGGTCGAAACGTTGCGAGTTTGAACATAAAAATTTGCCCAGACATGGTCAAGTAATCTACCGAAGTTTTTAATACACAAGTTCGGATACAGAACTCGTGTCAGATAAGTTTTTTCCAAATTTGCTCCTTATAGCTGTTAATCTCGTTCGTAAAATGATCAAGAGTGCTCTTATGGGTCGCGTTACACCGACTAATTAAGTGTCAACAATTGAACTGAAAAAGTCGGCAAGGGAGAGACTCTAAATGGCTCCCAAACCATTCCTCGCGACGTAATTCAAGAGCGGGTTAACTACTTGGGAAATTCTAATTTATTCTGATATGGAGTAAGCAGGTAATCGCGACAATAAAAAACGTAATGCCAATTGCGTCGTTAACGAATTTTCTCTGTTAAATTTATGCCGAAGTAATGAATCTGCGCAATCTTAATTGCAAGTTGTAGTTAAAATCTGGGACTGCTGTCTGGAGATAAATTCGTATAAATCTCTTCATTTTTCAGCGAGAAACATCGCTTTCCATTAACAAGGCTCTCGTGAAAAATTACGTTTCTCATTGAAGAAATGGTTTGACTTGCCTCGTGATATTCATTATACCTACAAAGGCCGAAAGCAAAAGTATACATGGCACTTGTAACGCGTACAAAGTAAATAGTTGTTCGTGCGGCACATAATTTCGTAACCGCGTAAGCGGTCGCGCGTTAAGGATTCTAAATCAGTTCGCATCGATATCGGCGCCAGTCAGCGTGGCGTAAATGCAATTAAGTTCTTAGCGGGCGCGAATCGCGCACGTAACTTTACGTAACTCCGCGGCAAATAAATTATATCTCGAACCGGCGCGTGCTTTAATTGCTTCATCCAATACACTCGCGTGGGCAAAGTAACCCGGCTTAATGAACGGCCGGCAATAAAAGCCGTTACGGGCACTATGTCGCGCGAGTCGCTCGTACATTTCTCTTCGTTTCTTATCTGTGTGTCGCCTTTTACCGTTACTTTTTCCATCTTGTCTTTTTGCCGAAACCATCGTTTCGCCGTTCTAAACGCCCACAGCTTCTACGCGACTATTTCCTCGCGAGGATGCGAAATGGCTGGTTATATTAGTTTCCTTAATCCCGAAAGAACAATCCTACCAAGAGTACCGTGCGATCATTGATAAACGCTATACTACGCGAAAGAGCTCACATTAAATTTCAGTAATTCTGATATTTTCCCCGCGACGAAAGGGTCCGGAGAGGAAATTATCTCGCGCACGTAATCCAGTTAAACATAGAATGCTAGGATTGTATTGCGGAAAAGTTGAGCAAAAAAATTAGAGCGCATTAGCGTATATTAAAAAAGAACTTTTTAGTATAACGCACATTACATACCGTTCCTTTTCGCCTGGGACTACAGCACGGTAAGTTGGTATTGTTACGCCGGCGCGTAACCGTAAATGCGCTGCTGCAAATGCGAAAGCTCGAAGTCTCGAGTAATTCAAACGGTTCAAACGATTAAGTACAACATTTAAGTATATTCTTGCTCAATTTACTGATGAAAGTGTTCCCTCAGTTGTCCGTAACACATCTCGTAATTGCGGGGCCAAAGGTAACGACAGAGAAACTGAATGGATCAATTTTATTGACAGGATCAGCCAGTCCCAGCATTGAAATTCATTATTACGAACAAATATGCTGGGTGTTTCTGATATTTTCTTTTCGATGTTGTTATTCCGAGCAGCACGAGCCATCTTAATCTCTCAACGGGGACAGTCGGCGTCACTGGCAGTAATTTATAGCACTGTCGGAGAAGGTCGATTACATCGAATTCCCCTTGATAGTCGAGGATACCGAGGGATACCTCAGTGCTATATATTAGAGCCTAATTTTTACATGAAGAAATCGATCACGAGTCTATTTAATTTTGCAAACTAATTACCGCGTGCTAATCAGGGAAGGAATATGCTATATCACCGCATTATACACGTGTATTAGAAAATTAAAATTATTATTCATTTTTGTAATAAACTAATTTGTATGCTTATGTCTTTAAATATTTCTTATCCGGTTTATTTTTATTCATCTTTAATATTTTTTTAGTTATATAATATAAGCTGATATCTGAATACCTGATAACATAGTACATGTTGATTACCGAAAAAATATGATATTCATACAATTATTACAGGCAATGTAAAACAAATGTATAAAATGACAAAAAAAGGATAAAAATCACCCGTGTAATCATTTCTGTAAATTATGCGACTTTTACATTTGTTCTGTTAACGTGATTTTATTTTATATATATATTTTTTTTTCGACAGTGAAACCGATATCACAGTTTTCGATTAAATACGTCATTCGCACCACTCCATTGATTTCATCGGACCCTTTTTATTTCGAACAGTCAAATAACGTTCATGCTACAAACGATAAGATAATTATTTTTGTAAAATATAGTGCAAGCTTATTTAGCACCCTGGATAAGCTATATCTAAATTTTTGTTTCTCGGTAATCAAATGTCTGAACAACGATGTTTACAGATCTGATCAGTGATATAACTAGATTATACATGCAGGATAAATGGAGATTAAAGGGTAAATGCAGCGTCATATGATGTATGATAATTACGTCATATGATAATTTTCAGTTTTTTTCAACGATGGCGTACATTATACTTGTTAATTTATGCATTTAATTGTTTTCAAATGGTACTCATCAAGCTCACATTATGCGCTTCGAAAAAACGAGAGGGACAAAAACGCGATTATGTTCCTGTCCCAAGTGCAGCGTTCGATATAGCAACAGAGTTTAATTATCAGGTGGTAAGCGGAAAAACTGTAGAGACTTGTTAAACAGATGTTACAATGACTATTTTAAATATTTCTCGTTCCCGTTTCTATTCGATTCATACCCTAAAGGTCCTGATTTAACTTTACTTGTTTAAATATTTCTACCTGCGAAAAGTAGACCTTTGTGCACGTTCGCGTCCGCGCAACTCGGTAGTCGCGGCAAAGTCTACGTTGTCCCGAATGCGGCCGTCCCTCTCGTTATTCTCACTTTAAATTCTCTCCGGTCGCGGGTCTCACCTGGAATACTCGTTGCCGCGATTATAATGCCCGGGGCGAATATAAGAACGACTGCATATTCATTTTGGTTTACGTCGTTGGACCGTGGCGACGATATAGACGCGGAACGTTGCGGGACAAAAACCCCCGATTCCTATGTATCGGGACGTTTCCTCCGGGCCATATTTCACGCGGCACGTCAACCGCGTGATTTAACGCCTCTGCTTACGTTCATTACCTTTATTATGTACGAGATTCTCGCGCGACCTCGTTTTCGAAATTTCGGAACGCGAGACCGCCGTTGCCGCACAGATCAAGACGCTACGTTACATTACGACGGAATTAAGGGGTTACATCCTTTCAACCGCGAGCCTTTCATTTAGATCAGGTGACAAATTTGAATTTCTCGCGCAAATAAGAAACGCGAAATTTTCTGCGCGACTCACACGATGCAGAGACTATTCTGATAGCTTTTCCGAGACGATATCGAATATGCAATCGCAAAGCAGCGGCGGGAATTTCTGAGTGTTATATTCGATTCTCGAATACGAAATTACTCGCGGTTTCAATTTGAAAGCGCAATCGCACAATATTGAATTTAATTCAAGCCAAGTGCCGGTACGCATTGGCGTACCGTCCAGAATTTGGTGACACCGATACGTCCGTGCGGTGTTGCCTGATTCTTTTTTTCAATTACAAATGCAAACGAAATTTGACGTGCCAAAAATTAAAAGCGTCCAATACCGCGTTTTCGGTACAGCGGGCAAATTGCGAGATTCGCCGGTTCGACAACCGCTATTTATTGATAGCAATCAACGCGAGCTGAAAAAGTGGAGCCAGCGCGAACCTTCCTGCGAGATGTATCGATTATGACAACCGGAGAGTTGAAATTACTTCTCAAAATAATAAATCGATGTCACTTGCTTATTCGAGCATATGATTTCCTATCTAACGAGGAAGGTAAATTACTGAATGTTACGCTCACGCAGTTTTCTTCACGTATGCAAAAAGTATATAATAACTTTTTACTTTTTATATGACAAAATCGTGATATGCTAAACATATAAACTGATGCAGTAATTAAAAAAACATTGTTAAAGAATCGACAAGATATTAAATCCTACTCCTGCCGTCGAGTCGTTTGTATACTATTTGATTCGGAAGAATGGATAAAACACTATTGAATTGGCGATATAAAACGCAACGTGAGCATCGGAAGCATAATCTGCGGTAAAGAAGTAGTTATTAGTCCGCAACGAAACGATATTTTACAACCTTTGTCATTCAATCTAATCCTCGAAATAAATTATGTGAACGAAATTTCTAGCGATAAATAGTTGTTATTAATTGCAACAGTTAATCGAGATAATTTTCGATTACATAATGCACATTTACATAATGCAATGACGTGCGATAAGCGACTTTCTTAACCGCGACAAAGTACCATGATTTACGTTCGTATTTTAGATGAGTTAGTCTCGTGAAATATCTATGTATACGTTCATAAAGAGCCGTCGCTTCAACATACAATTTGTTTCTCATTACAAGTTGTAGAAACTTAATAATTAATCGAGGAACGTTACCTGTTACTGATAAGATGCGCAAATCAATAGCGTTTTATCCCAGCATTCAGCGCGATCAAGTCTCGGAAACCGATAACGCAAAAGTAATACGACGCACGGACCGACTCTCGCTGCTACCTGCCGGCTCGACGTTCGGCGAGCGAATGAGAGCGCAGCGACCTTCAGGTAAACGTTGGCCCGCGTAACGTCGTACGATACCACGCCGAGTGAAAAACAACAAAAAAACGTTGAAAGTTCGTTGTCCCGCCTATGAAATGGAAAATTCCGTACTTAATATTTTACATTACTTTGTTCCGTGACTGTTACTACGTTTTGCGTATCATTCTGCGGACTTATTGGTATTGATTAAATTAACGACCAATTCTGTTCAACCGAGAAAATGTTTCGAAACAAAAATCGTTGTTGAATTCTAAGAAATGAGCAAATTTCAATTTTGCATCCGCCATTTCGTGCACGCTATTTTTTATATTCTATAAGAATTTTCAACTGGAATTTAGATTCAATGGGTCCTAATAATATCTAAATAATGTTTTTTAGCATAGTTAAATTACAGTTGAATGACGTTATTCTTTTACGTTTTCAATTCCGCCACCTTGAATCCGCCATTTTAAATTATGAAAATCTGATAACGGATTCGTAATCAGCGACCCCAAAAACCCTTGTATACAAAGTTTTACAAAAAATGGTTCAATAGCAAAATGTATGCCTCAATGGGTTAAACGTAAAATAAAGCTTTCTTGAGACCTTTAAAAAAACATTTCTAATTGCGAAATAGCTTCGTCAGATCAGGCTTGCATAGCGATCTGTTTAATTAACAAAGCTATCTCGTTCAGATTATGTCCGCTATCAAGCATATATTATATATAAATTTCTATTAAATCATGCGGAATGTTGTTGAGCATAATCACGATGAGGGATTGCATTATTGGATATCTTCCACTCGAGTAATTCCAGTAAATTCATCGTGGATCGGTTGGAAAATTTACGGGACGCAAGCTTGCAATATCAATGGACTTAAAAATTATTGCAGCGCTCGCATAAACGTGCATCTCTTTGTTAAAACAGCCTCCCCCCAGTGCTGAATAGCACTCTGCGTAATAAACGATTTGCATTATCGGTCATCACTTCAATTTATCAAGTGTCAGAGATGTCTATTATATAGATATACAATACATCACATTATTACAAATAGTTTTTATCAGACTGTGTTTTTATCAAACTGTGTTCAAATAAAGCTAGAAACCCCAAGTTATTTAAAAAAGGGGGATTGAAAAATTCCTCTCTGGACAAAAAAAAAGAGGGAAAGAGCCCTCTGGCAATTTTACTTCAATTTTGCTGAAATTTTATTTTCAACTTTATTCGACAAATATGACAAACATTTTGCGCTGATCTGAAAGTAATTTAATTGTTACTGGAAATTACACCAGAACATAAATTCTGATTATTTCAGAAGCCACCTGTATGTTATTCCGTTGATTTTTGCATGGCCCCGAGCAGGAACGAAGGACTTCGAGCATTTTACAAAAAAAAGAAATAAAAAATGAACGAATTAAAGAATGTATATCAAATTTCAAACGGCAAAACAACGATCCTCTCTGATAAAGCTTACGAACCGACTATTAACGGATTAATTTCTGAACGGAAACAATAGGATATCCAACAATTCTGCGAGGACGAAGTAAAAAATGTATGATAAAGTTCAGTTCGACGAATTTCGGAAAACAGACACGCCTCGGTCAGAGATTTTTTTTTCACAACTGGCCGCTACCGGACAGACGAGACGGGTGAACCCTTTGCAACTCTACGTACGGTCGGCCGAAAAAGCCATCCTTTACGTTTCCCGGCGATTCAATTTAACCGCGACCGGGCGAACCGACGGACGGACGCCGTCATGAAGTTGTCCAAGTAGATTGGATCTTATTGAATCCAGAACTGTCCTCCTGGAAGGACAGGAGGACGGACCCTCCTCCACTTGATGGGAACGAACTCGCGTTCCCATATAAAACAGCGTGCTCGCGTCGCTTACTCGTTATTGGATTGCGACACGGGCGTTGACGTCCGAATCTCGAACGTTGCGAATCTCGGGTCGGCACCTGGCACCACGACAGAGGGAAAGACAACGGCTACGCCGAATTTAACTCGCGAAGAAGTTGTCACGGACGAACAGAGTTCACTTACGATCGAACGTTTCCGCGTCGTTCGCCGCGGATCAGTACGTTGCCGTTTACCTCACGGATAGTAGGTCGGCAAAAGCGGAGGAAACGAGTGATCGAAGGGAGCGAAAGGGATGGGTCGTTCCGCAGGATGATCTCCATAAAGCGCGGCTCACACGACGCTCTCGTTCGCTGGCAAATAGTACGTTTGTCCGAAAATATGTAGAAAGTCTAGTAAAAATGTTGCACCAAGGGAAATATGGCCGGTTAGAAGCCTGGTACAAAGTATACGCTTTTATCGGGACGTCACAGAAAATTGGTTGTAGCCGGTAACAGTAAATAATCCATCAAAGCGTAAGTTTTGATAGAATTTCGATGAACTGTCCGTTAGATGCTAAAACTAGATAACTGTGCGAGCTATGCATCATTTTTGTGTCAGAACTTATAGCGTATAGAGCGCGGTACCATCATTTTGCAAAGTGAAAATGTTTCGGCTTGACTAGCGGACCAGTTTGCAAAAAATCCAAAGTACTCGATGTGTCTTTAATAGCCAGGTGTTTCCCGTGAAAACCCCTGCTTTTCAATAAAGTTCCAACTTTTCTGCAGCTAACAAGTGAAGGTACATGCTCTGCATTAAAAAATTCCGAGAAAAATTCTGATATTGTACAGTGTACTTTTTAAAAATACCGCAACAAACAGTTCTTGGAGCTCTTTTATTTAAACATCATAAAAATTGATCAAACTAACTTATTCGTTCGCTATTATTCTCGTTTGTTTCTGGTCTATTTTCTTAATTTCGTGAAGAAACCATGCAACAAACGACCACAAAACGTTCGTTAAGTTTGTCGAGAATTCGCGGACGAATTAAATCGTAAAACACCACGCTCTACTTTGAGTCCTATACTTGGCTAATGGAAGAAAGCGTCGTGTAAGCTGCGCTTAAGCTCTGACGACGACATAGACCCCGGGCAATTCATTCGATTAATTCGCGCGTGTGATCCAATAATGTTTCCTGCGAGGCAGCTTTTCGGGTCAAAAGTCGGTTGCCGGCACATCCCTCCCGGATATTGGAAGTCTAGACAACAATGGAGAGGACGCTTTCTTTTTCGACGGTAGGAAGTTACGGCAGTCGAACCGGTCGCCGAGATCGTACGGAATTTTTGTTAACGCACACAACGTATTAAACATCCAAGTGAGAGAAACAAGAAAGTGTCGAGATAGATGACATTATAAAACATCCACGTATTTCATGTATAATCATCGACAGACACGCAGCAAAACCGTGACGAGTGCACGTATTCATTTGTATGTTTGAGTTATTTAATGTTAATATAATTTAATTATGGAATAAAGATGAGGTAGATGCAACAATGAGTTATTAATTATCATTGATTTAATTTTATTGCAGAAGTCGATACAATTACGCGCTTTCAAAGTAGATGTATGGTATTATTGCTTTTTAATTAATACAAATTAGAATATTATTTAATAGGTAAATCATTGTTTCGTCTTTAAATAATGCACTTTTCATACGAGTTCAATGACGTTTGAAAATTTAAATTTTATTTTATGGCCGATAAGTAACAAATATAACTTTTTAATTAACCCGTTCTCCCTCTCTTTCTCCCTCTCTCATAATTTTAGCTATTTGTGTACTCATTGGTGTATCTACCCCAAGAAACGGAAATGCGCAATTTATTTCAAGCTCAACGCTCAAGCTCAACGGTGCAGATATAGCGTACTAAGGGCAAAATATATGCGATAGCTCACCGAATATAGGGTTCCCACGATGCGTCGTCAGTCCTCCGAGGGTTAATACGTGCGAGTGATCCGCCGTTACCACGACGAGCGTTTCCGTGAGATCTACCTCCTTCATAACTGCCTCGACGGCTTCCTCCAATGCCAGGGTCTCATCCAGGGCGCGATAAGCGTTGTTGTAATGGTGAGCATGGTCGATTCTTCCACCTGAAGTGAAACGCCAACAGTTCCCGCTCATGAAAGGCTCATAAGGTGCCACCATTTATTAAAATTATCTTCGACTACTTCATAAGGCGATGTTTCTCACAAGTGTTTCAAGATCCTTGCAGTTTCCAGTTGTTATTGTCTTTAGACATTTCTTTTCATACATCGTATCCAATTTATTTAAATATATCAATATTACGCATTATCTTTCCTATTGTAAGGGAGGGAAAGTTAACTCTTTTTTTCAAGGATAATTTTACTAGAAATTTTATTTTAATAAAGTTTCTAAGCTCTACTGTAATATTACGATTACGATTTTCTCGTATCGATATCAAATAAAACATATATGTTTAAACTGCTATTATGCGTTTCTTTATTCACGCTGACCATTAGCTTTATCTACGCAAGGGGAGAACTATGTCCGAGTTTGGGTTTGTTTACTCTTATCCACGTTCGCACCCGTACACTGTTTGTCATTCGATAGCTTCATTAATAGTTCTCAATTGGATTTTAATCAGTGGTGTCAATCATGGGCGAGACGTTGCTCGTTGCCCACATAGTTACGGTCTGCATGAGAGCAGCGGTTCCCGTTATCGCATTAACAAAGTTACACGAATGGACTTAACTCGATCATCGTGATAATTCTATCATGGCAAAATGGCGGCGTGGCCACGCACGCGAGCGTTCGCTGTAATAGCAATGATCAAAAAACGGCCGCAAAATTGTCACAAAGAGAGCTTTAGCTTTATGCACGGTTTTCAGCGAAATTTTTATAAATAACGAGAAAATTGATAAAAGAACGATGCAATATAGTGCAACTCGTCCAAATGTTAACTCTATCTCGTTGAAATCCATATAAAACTCGATTATTAAACAGTTAGTTTATTAAGTGTCGAAAAATAGTAGAAAAATATACAATTAAATTTATATATTCATTGATCAAACGATATAGATGTCCGATCAATGATGGTGGTTTCGTTCAATTTCGGCAAAAATTGCGGAGTAATGCGATTTAAAGAAATTAGAGGGAAAACAATGGATTAAAAGTACAGACGAGATAGTGAAATCATTTTACAGCTACCCTTCGGTCATTGGTAAGCCATTGCGTGCGTAATATTGATCTGACCAAAACCTGTTTCGACCCACAAATACGGTCAGTAACATGCAGTCAGTGCATCGAATGTATTGCTTGCGGCTCCATCAACTGATGGATATGGAACAATAACTCCCACAGTAGTCCCTATCGTATATCAAATAGCATTATTCATACATGTAAGTTTCGAGCCACCCCATCCATCATTTAATTTCCATCATTCGCTTCTACTGTGGTCATAATAAAGCTTATACATTTGCCATATTTTTTAACTCTTTTCATCATGTAACCCGTATTTGGGTGATGCGTGAGCTTTCGCCTCATCACCCACTTGTAACGGTTTTATTTAAGCCCGACCCCTTTGAACCTGTTACACGGCACATTTTGTAATTACGATCAAGTTCGTTTAACGAAAGTCTCACAATTATGCTGCCGTAAAATAAAATCGCGTTTAGAAGACAAATCGCCGGAAAAACCATCTTATAATTAGAGGAGAGTCTCCGATTATGAGAAAGGCTCGTAATATTAGACAGTGGGGGCTCTGCTAAATTAATAGGCATCATCTGTTGGTTCCGCCATGAATTTATTATCCTTGGAGTAAAATCTGTTTGGTGAAAGATTCATTGTTAGATCGCGCGTGTAATTGTTGCAAAACAAAGTATGTGAAATTGGATGCTGAAGATCCGCTATCTTTTATTAGGAGCCTATCTCATAATAGAGGACTTTCCTCTATATGTATTATCTCCCGAATGTGCATCTAGGACGAGAACTTATTTAAAATTTTCAAAAGCGTGCACGTTAGGATAGCGCCGAGTCTCCTGCTCGTCGCGTAAAAAGTTAGATTATGTTTCTTCGTGGCACTTGAACGCGTGTTCGATCCTCGACGCGAGCGATCGTACGGTACAAAAAGGCGCGATCACCGACGATACGTCGTCGGTTTTACAATCATTAAGAGCGTCACGGGTAAAAGCGGTTTGTAAAGGAGCCACGAGATAAACTATATCGCGATCATTGCCGGGCGATGCTTAAGAACTTGCATCGCTTGCACGTCACGAGCGAGCGGCATCGATTCCCTCGTTATACGCGTGTCGTTCACGTACTTCTGTACTAACTCGATCGAGACCGGGCCGGCGCTTATCCAATTGCTGTGCGCTGCAGGAATTTAAGAGCTGACTTTATTATAGATATCGCCCTAAAGAGTTTATTCGATATCGCGTATAGATAAACGCTGTTGCATTCGAATCTCGTTTCAATCTAGTTGACTTGAAAAAGCGATGCATATAAATATATTCATATATGTGCAGAACGACCTCGTCTCGGGAAGCGAAATGTGGAACATCTCCATTTTGTGTTTAAAGAGATGGCTACTCCTTTAAGGACCGGTTGCACCAACGTCGCTTAACTTTAAACCTCAGCTTAATTCACTCTCCGTCTCTTTGTAACTGTTTCCCTTAGAAAGAGGGTTAAAATTCCGTGATGTTGGTGCAACCGGGCCTAAAACTCTTAAATGGTAATAGGCACTATGTGACGCATCGTTTTACAGGTCTTTCAGTTCTTTTTATCGTGTAGATTTTTTTTTAATTGGAGTGAGTGCTTGTCGAGAAGTAGCATTTGAAAGACATTAAAAATTGAAAATTTTCCCTTAAAAACAAGATTGATGTGTTTCAGCATATTTTACACAAATCAGTCGATATAAAAAACGGGGTGGAAAGTTTCCGTTGACTCACCCTGTGTTAATGTGCTGAAATGTATTGTAGTTTATCGAAGAGCGACCGAAATAAAAAAAAATTATAAGGTAGAAAAGAGACCTGTTACGTTTGTATGAACGCGAAATGTTTTGAAATTCTCAATTTTTCTTGTCGAGAAAGATAAATCGAGTAGGAAAGGAACGAGAACATTATGATGATCACAGCTTCATCTTTTAATTAAGATATCTGCCATCGAAAGTTTCTTTATCGAAACTTTACTATCTGGATATAATAGCACAGAGTTGGAAGTTTCTGCTTTATTTTTCAGACATTGGTAATAAAGTAAAAAGTCTTTTCATGGCGAATGCAATTACAATCATTAAGCTCGACACGATTCGCCCCGCTCATTATATTTATCGATACCTTGCCAAATTGTACTCTATCGGATATAGTTTGAACGTGCGGCATCCCTTTATGTTACGTACGATAAATAACAAAGTAACTTCGGTATGTAGGAGGCAAAAGAATCGAAAATAGTTATCGAGAACGCGGGCCACTCGATGCTCGGCTCGAAGTCGCAAACTGCATGTTGCCTTCGTCGAATTGCCTATTTCATTTGGCAAGCAACGCGGAATCGTCATAAAATGAAAAATACCGAAATGTCGCAGGGGAAATAAAACACCGCTAAAAACAAAGAGACCCCGACAAACTGTAACCTGCATGAGCAGCAACGAAGTAGAATACTCGTCGCTGTTAGCCTTTGCCGAAGCGCGATTAAAGTGCAAACAATAGACAGCGCGGTCCAACACTGTCGTAATAAAGCGTAAAACTGCACTTGATTTTGATTTTATCTTTACGACGTTCACTTAAAACTGGCGCTATTAACGCGTAAAACGACCGAAAAACGTTAAGGTATTATTCGAGGAGTAGCATTTGAAAGACACTAAAAAATTGAAAACAAGACTGATTGTGTTTCA
>NW_011967240.1:693526-697825 GCF_000949405.1 Vollenhovia emeryi | reverse complement strand
GTAACTGACTTTTTTTTTCCCAGAGCATATTTTACACAAATCAGTCGATGCAAAAATAAAGTAACAGGATACAAAAATTTATCTCGATTCGATTCGTCCACTTTCTCGTCCTCAATGGCGTTACGGCGTATACCTTTCGTAGAATCCCATCATCCCAAACATCCCATAGAATGTTTCGCAAACAGAACTGTCACCAAGGTATTTTTCGAGATGGGTTCCTTGACGAGGCCACGAATTCTCTCTCGACGAACACTTGCCGCGGCCAAAAGGCATTGCTTCTACTTCGCGTGTTTCGTTGGAATAATTTCTACTGAAAATAAATTAAACCTGGATGAGATGTTAGCTGTAATCTAACAGCTAAATGAAATCAGTTATTTCCTTCACAGCGACTGCGATACGAGGAATCTGTTATTTCTTCGTGTTAATGTCGAACGATCTTGATTATCTTAGAACTGAACCTCGATTACCGCTATTCGATACAATGCTACGCTATCTTAGTGATGACAGTTGGAGAACAGTTAGGCGAACAGTCACTGCACTTCGATTATGACGACCGCTTATTACAAGCTACGATTATTACGAGCTCTCCTCTATCTCTGATTGTACCAGTTTGCCTTAATGGCACTTAGCTGACAGCAGTAAAGATAGACCTTATGCCGAGAACAATTATAGATAAAAAAACAATTCGCAATCACACGCCAAATTATTGCGCGAGTCTCAGATCAATGTAGATATACGCTAGGAAACGTTATTTCACATACGAAACCTTGATTCGCACGTCTTTGTTAATACAAAAAAAAAGCTTTTTGTGCCTCTAGGGAATATCTTAATTAATTTATACTCCGCGGAGAAACACGCTAATGTTTGAATTCTCCAATTTAACTTCTCTATGATTTTAACGGTCGGTTCATCAAACTTTGTTGACGACTGCAAAATTTACAGTGCAAACGCGCCCCGAATTTGACTTCTGTTTTCAGGATTGTTTAAGGGCGCTTAGTTATCGGAGCAGTCGTTTGAAGATATGTAGAAAGTACCGTGGCGAAAGCCAGGTTGCCTTCGGTCGCTTACCCCGCTTACGAACTTTAGGTTTTAATTGGAACGGACAGCGAGTCGTCCGACAAATTACGTTCGTGCCGTTAATTTTAGGTAGCCGTTTTATAGGGACTATCGAGTCCCCGCGCTGGGTTAGTGGCTCGTATCTGCTTCTCTACATTGCGGCCTCCTAACTAAAACTCAAAGTAAATACCGCGGCACTGCAAAGGCACTTACTACGAAATTAGTTCTGCTGTTTTCACCCGAGTGAATGTTTAAGAGGATTAAATAATGAATTCGAGAATGCGATTGATTTTGAATAATTTCAACTTGCGCGCGTAAGAATAATACGGGATTATTAGTAGTAATTAGAGACTATTAGCAGTAATTTGTGCAAATTATGATGTTACTCGTGTGTTCAATTAATGCGAAAGATGATATGCTAATAAATTACAATCAAATAATATTATCAGATTTCTGATTAATTAATGTCAATATGTCATATATCTTGCAATACCAATATAAATGGGAGTTAATCAAATAGATGCTAAAATAATTGTCGCGCTCTGAACGTTAAATATGCATATTGCCTTACTATTGCTATTACGTATCCGCAATCCGAATTTCCTTTTATCGACATATACAGTTATTTGCATTTGTCCTTTCCTTATCTACGAGTACATTCTACCAAGCTGTGGGTGTAAAAAGTTAATCACAATATACACAATAGACACAAAGCTATCCTTTATCTAATCATGACCTCTCCGTTCCATTTGCCTGTTTTTAATGTTACCGTCACATTACTGCTGCTAAAAGCGCTGCCGGAAGTGAATTCTCTCGTCGGATTAGGAACAATGATAAGATATTAACCTTAGCGGCCTTATCGCTCTTTTTACGAGCGACATAGACCAAACGTTAATTCGTAGAGATGACGATCTATCATAGAACCAGTCCCATTATTAAGAAAGATATGAAATTACCCCGGACACATTTTCTCTCTCCGTTTTAATCTCTTACGAATAACTTTTATTATCGTCTCGTACATTAAGATGTTTGTATAAAAATAATACCGGAGACAGAAATTATAATTATTTCCTTGAGACCTAAAATCTAAGTGAACGAACTATTCTGGTAAATTTCACGATAAAAAAGACTTAACGTAAGCGCTTAACAAAACGAAATTTTGTTTCCTCAAAAGGGTAGAAACACAAGGCGTCAAATAACGATCATCGATGGACCATTATTTTGTACGGAATCTACAGAATTGACAGTTGGCTCTTGCAAGCACTAATCTTACTGTTCCCTCCCCATAAGAAATTCATGGACGACGCCTGAGCCGCTTGGACCGCGAAAATATGGTTTCAAGGAGCAATAAAGATATTTTATCGCGCGGTAATAATACATGTTCTTGTTCGTTCAATGACGCAAAGCCTCGAGAATGAAGGAGATTATGTGGTGGAATAATGCGTGAGCTCTGCGCATCGTATATAAGCGGGTTTCGTTTTTCTGCGATAAATTCTATGCGGAAACGTGGCCACATGTATCAGAACAGAAGGATATGCGATGTTTCTCAACCAATACTAGACGGTGCTTTTATAAAGAAATAAGAAATATTTTCACAAACATCGTGCATTATTTTTCCTAATCATAAATTTACAGAAACCAAATAGTTCCATCGTTTGTTGGTCCTAAAATTTCAATCGGTATAAGTAACTGTACGAACTATACAGAGTATGATTGAAACAAGTCCGTGTCGCGTTTGATTAAAACGTAACGTAAATTAAACGCCAAATAGTGAATATACAAATCGTTAGTAATGTACAAACCGATTCAACAAATTTAATCTGTTGATTCAACTAATGCAATCTATTTCTGTTGCGATTCGACTTGAATTCCGATTAAGAATCGTTACTGTCACGTTTTATCACGGTGAAAATTTCTGATTCTAAACCGGACGCATGTGTTAAAATAGCCGTCACTCCTAAGACATATCACTGCCAGCATCCACGGACCAGCAACGTGTGCTACGTTCAGAATTAATATTCAGATGACCCATTTAGCTTCCGAGCTTGACATTCCCTGCCCTACCCAAAACCTGACCGCGTAACTATGCATCAGAGAATGTGACGTGTAAACACATCCATCGGCTACTGAAACTCAGCCGACAGCGGCCCGACGTGCAAACGAGCCTCAGGTCGACTTGAGGTTTATCTCGGATAAGGGCTTAACAGGAAGTCCGGACGTTATGCGTTTATCTTTGCGAACGACTGACGAGAAAATACGACTTCCGGCCCAGATTCGCTATTTCTTCTCGAATAATCAATGCGAAAATCCAAATCTGGGAGGGAAGCCATAGTAAAAAGCACGGGTATTAGAGCTATTAAAGCTAGATCTCTGTGAATACCATTTATTAATTCAACCCCCCCTCCCCTCTCTCTCTCTGACAAAAGAGAAGAAAAGGCATTTTCTTTTAAAATCGGTATATTATACATTCTTTATTTTTTGTTCTACGCTTTCCATATTTGCCAAAAATATCACGGGGAAAAATGATCTCTATTATAGTGATAAAAGAATGTAGTTTCATCATAAAGCGGAAGAGAAACGCGATTCAAACTGTGTCAATGGTCCAGAATAACAGAATTACAGAATCAGCTTTATTATTAAAAAAGATTATATATCCGGAAATTGCCGAACACATTTTTCCTCTATTTTAATATCATGTGTAATTTTTATTATTGTTTCACATTTTTAAATGATTGTATAGGAATAAGACCAGAGACAAAAATTAAAATTACGTTTTTTTTAAATCTTTTGAAGATTTAAAATAGATAAGCTGCTTTAATCAATTTCTCAATAAAAGAGGCTTAACGCAGGTCTTATAAAGCAAAATGTTGCTTCTTCGTAATCTTAAAAATATACACGGCTTCCAATAATCGTCGATGAAATATTATTATCGTGTGGTAAAATATCTTTATTGCCTTTTAAAACCATATTTTCGCGGCCCAGAAACGGTGCATCAGATTAACGCGTTTGCCGCGCTTCAAGAGATACTCCCGTGGTGCTTTCGATGATCCGCGAGCGGTAAATCGCATCGAAATGTATTAAGGTACAGCGAACTTTCCCAACTAGTAGCCGGGAGCAACAGTTGTCGCGCGCTGCGAAACTTTAGCCGCGCGGCATCGAGATCTCGACGCCGATTGCAAGCAAAACGAGGAAAATGCGACCGCGGAACGGGGGACAGGTCCTCTGATGAAGTTTCCCGGGAAG
>NW_011967240.1:654575-691273 GCF_000949405.1 Vollenhovia emeryi | reverse complement strand
GCGGCGTACGGTATTTTCACGCTTAGATCGCTCGCGCTGATTTCGAGATAACATTGCGGTAACATTGATATATGGGATACATCTCACATATATGCCAATATTCTAGAAATCTGCTTCAATTTGCAATTTAAAAACGCGCGACAATGATGTAGAAATCTCGTAACAAATATATTGTATTATAGTTTCCGCGGCAATTTTGTAGAAATCATAAATAACATATACACAGGATATGTAAAATTGAAAATTACCCGAATTAGCTCATTATTTTGGATTATATCAGGAAGTGTTCACGAGAACCCGAAGTGTCTGCGTTAAATCAGAATCCAAATGCCGCATGGTATAGCGCTTTCTCTTTGTTTTGCAATCATATTGTACGAATATTTTATCCATAATATACTGCCGTATATTTCATGTACACAATAAAAACCGCATACACCGCAGACAAAGAATATTTATAACTAAAAAAGGTGTCTTTTTTTATTCACAACCACGGAGTCCCCTTTCAGTATCAAAATGGGAAAAATATACGAATATGTAAAAAATATGGAAAAATATGCTCTCAGATCTATTTCAATGACAATTTGCGTCCCTTATATGTGTATTATTGAATAATCGCAAAATTTATTATTATAGAGAATTATTTAAAGAAACGAAAATTGTTAAAATACATACGGTGGTATTTTAAGCATTCTTTTTTTGGCCACTGTTGCTTCTGTTCTAATTATAATCGAAATTCTCTACTTGCAGACAAACTTGTTTTGCGCACGTGTTTATATAACGGATAATTAACCTACCGCTTTTCATTAATCAATGCAATGTGTATCGCAAAAAATGTATTGCACCGTGTCGCATAGGTTAAAATGTAAACAAGGTTCTTAATGAACCTTGTTGCTTTATTCGTATTACAGTGGCGCCCAAGTGACCCATTATTGTACGTAAACATATGCCACATTTCACATAGAGAGAGAATACATTTCAAAGAAGAGAGAATATATTATATATCAAGGCAATATGTGACGTAATTCAGCATTATTCTTTTTTACTAGAACTGCATAATTTTATTGCTTGGTGAAAGAAGAAATAAGAATAATAACTAATAAATTATAAAGTATTTAAAGTAATTTAACCAAAAAAATAATTACTTCAAGAGAATATTAAGCTTGTCATATAGTTAATTACCACAAGAAGTTGATAAACAATGCATTTAACTTGAAAGCGTACCGTCAAAACAGAATTCAAACTCTAAAATAAAACAATGTGATATAAAAACAATATATAATAAATATTTTAACACAATTATCCTCCTTTCAGCACAATTTAGTAGCTGATCAGATTTTTAAGTGCATTAAAGAAATATTGGATTGAAATTCCAACAAAACGAATTTTTGGTTATTTTTTTTAAATTTAATGTTGATAAATTTGATGTGTTAGAGAGTTCAAAGAGTTCAAATTAAAATGCGACAGCTGTGTTTTAAAATAAAAATCTTTTATACAGCAAGTATTTGATTGAATCTCAAGGACGGTTTATTTTTAAAAGTAAGTGCACGCGAAGTGAACTAGAACCATAAAAGCTAATTGTCTTTTTCTTCAACAGACGGAATGATGATAAAATTTTATAACACGTGGATCTAACATAATTTTTTCAATAAAATATAATAACGCAATAATTTCTGTTTTTATCATTATTTCTTACAAATTATTTCAACAATAACAGCTTAAATAGAGAGAACTATTTTTCACAAATAATCATGTTTTAATCCTACATATTATAATACATATATAAATCCTCACTTGATATTTTTACTATATTTAACGAATTCGCAAATGTGCTTGAATACGACAATCGTCCTATTGCAATCGGTCTCTGTGTCTCTAAAAACAAAGCGCGTTAGAATTTCAATAATGCCTGCAATAAAAGATCCAACATTTTCACTTTAAAGTTAAAGCATAATACTCAAACTTTAATTTAAACTCCTCTTCAAATCTCTAGAATATCAAACTTATCATGTACAAATTAAAAAAAGACTTAAAATGTGTTTTTGGGGAATTTAACATCATATTTCTTAAATGTGAAACGACGAGACTTCTTTCTTTGCGGATTCAGATACACAAAGAGAAACATTAATAAATTATTCATTCTTTCAAAAAACCTTTAAAATACATGATATTTATCTATATAAGTATATTACTTATACATAACATGGAAATAAATAGAATTCATAAAAAATATATTCCATCAAAAGTTTGTTAAAATACGTATTATATTAAATAAAATATAATATTGTGAAAATGTAAATAATGACTCAAATTTTTCTTAAATTGTTTGTCACATGTATTATATATAAAATACTTTACTTTGCGTACATAAAAGCTATGTAATAAGTAAAGTAAATACAAAGCTTTAATAATTATTGTAAACACAAAGCTCCCTTTTAAAATTATTTTATACACTGAGAAAAAGGTTTAGTAATAATAACGTAGCCTAGGTCATAGTTACTAAATGGTTTGGTTAAATAGTGCCGACTAAATGTTTAGTTAATACTAACCAATGATTTAGTAATTATTAACAGTAAGGTTTGGTATTTATTATCAAGGCTTGGTTATAATTACTAAATAATATCGTAACAGTTACCAAATTGTCGCAAACTTTACTAAACCATTAGGTAACTATAACTATATGGTTAGGTTATATAATAACTATAATAGTATATATAAGAGTTCTGATAGGGTTCTAATAAAGATGCCTTAATGCCTGGTCAGGCACTCATCAGGCAGCCCTGACAGGGCCCTGACCGTAAAAGTAAGTATATTCAGGTTATCGAGGTTTATCCACGATCCAGAGACAACTCGCTCTCGCATCATATCGGCTCGCCCTTTATACTAATACGGGACGATTTTTACTTACGAGAAAGACGCGCGGTCGCCACGTCGCCGCGTCGCGGCAGTATGTGGTATCTAAATTATTTGATAATTATTACCATTGTATTTGATATTATTTACCAAACCATTTAGTTGGGTCAACTGACATCAAGATTTTAGTTTACTAAATATTTTGTAATAATAACCAACCGTTTGGTAACAATTACTATATTAGTTATTACTTACCAAATATTGCAGTAAAACGCTGAACTAAATGCATTTGGTAATTATTACTAGACTTTTTTCTCAGTGTAGGAAGGTGGAAAATACCGCACACTTTAAACAAATTTTTCCACAAATTCCTTTGCTGTACCTGCGTTAATAATCAAACAACTTTAATAATTAACTTTATCTTTGAATACAACGGCGCGTAAAATTTACACACAGGGCAATGTTAATTTATTTAAAACTTTTTATCTGACGTATTTTTTCAGTAGGTAATACATTTTCTGCAGTACGCAGCAAAGCTTTATAAATACATCTCGTACACTTCTGTAATGCGTCAGCCCTTCTGAGAGATGGTAACACACTCCCGCGTACCTTCCACCCGGAAAGTGTTAATCAAATTGTTGCAATCTGCAAGTGCACGCAGGTAGCTACTTCGCGTAAGCAGCTTCAGCGCGAAGTTCCCGAGTTCATTTATATGTATGCACATACGAGAAAATGTAGCGGAGTTCCAATCTGCCAACAAAGATACGCTCCGGATCAATGGTTTTCGATACAGCGTCCCATTTATAAAATCGCTCGACTGTACGTCGATTTCAGCAATTTTTTTTATATAACAGTAAAAATGTCAGTTGCCGGTTATTCAGTTGCCTGTTATTCACAAAAAAAATAGAAAGCGATGTGTTCGATAGAATGTTAATTCAATTTCCGTACGAGAAAGACACTTTTCTTTATTCTCTCCGCCGTTGCTCCATTTAGCTATCGTAAATTTGTCAAAACGCGTGACTGACGTATTACGAAAGTGGAAATACATTTTGCCAAAGCCATTAATAAAGTGAAATAGAATGAATCTATAATTGGTAAAATTGTCCAAGAATACAAATATTTTTATTTATTTATTTACTTTCAATATTGGATAAATCTCGAGTTAGCCAGTCCAGTAAATTAAATTTCACTTCCGTTTCAAAATTGAAAAAAATCATCTACAAATTTTTTTAACTAAATGTCAAAATTTTTTTAAATTTAAATAGAAAAAACGTTGATCTTAATTTTCATTAAATTCTGTACCTACAACACCCCTGAAAAGTCCTAATTCTTTATAATAAAAAGCTAATTCTGGGACTCTCTGTACAAAATAGGTTCATATTTTGGGTTTTGATACCCACCGTACGTTAGTTCATGATTTATCCCCATTTTGAATTGTCCACTATTTGTCACCTTCGATGGTTTATCGAAATCGCCAAAATAACTCGCTGACAACTCGTCCGCGTCCTCGATTTACAGAATCAAATATCCGAATACGTAGAAAATGATTTATCATAATGCACTCGACGCCCATATATAACCGCGCTTTATTATATTGCTGACTAAATCGAAATTTGGAATGTGCGAGCGTGCATAAAAGCGCGTCGCTTTCACACGTCGGGCAGCCGCATTGAATTGCAAATGCTTTTTTTTCCCCCCGCGCGTCATTTATTGCTTTTTTCTTTATCTCTCCGCCATTTCGCATCTACACGAATCCTACTTGTCCCCCCCCCCCTCCTCCGCAATGGTCGCGACATTAGATCGATAAAACAATCTGCGGTCGGATGTCATCATGAATTCTGATGTTACCGCACATTCATCGATCATCGTCATTCATCTTCATCCGAATAAATTATTTGTTTTTGTCACACAGGTTGACAACTAATTAATTCTTACGTCCTCGTTCGATTTTCTGTACCACGTTGAGTATATCAATCGCGCATTGTTCTCATGACAGAAGATAGTCACTCCTTTACAGATGAGGCAGAATTTATGCGCTGGTAAAATTCAGGAACATTATTCTCAGGGACACAAATAGAATTCAAAGAGATCTGTGTCAGTACTCTTATCAAAAACTTCCGGCACGGAAACGCGTCACGCGGTGTACTGTTTAAGAAACCCTAATCTACAGGAGCCGCGATTCGTATTAGGAGACACTGTATACGTAAATGTAAATGTGAAAATTAATCTTCTGAAATACGCGCATCGGAAACCATAACCGCATTGAGGAAGCGGTCAACTCCTATAAAAGCCTGGAAGCTCGTTTACGGAGATAGTAGTCCTCCGATAAACTGTGACCCTGTGTGTGTTTCGAGACCTACATGAAATGTGACCGTTAATATAATAGTATGTTACATAGACTTGTCATTTTTTTATGCATATTTATTTTGCGCTGGTAAGAGACGACTGTTTTCGACCGTTTTTTGAAATAATAAATAAATGTGGTGCGGGTTATAGCGCTATCACTGCGCTGCAGGCGAGTAATCTCAATCATATTAATTTTCGAGCTATAAAAATCAGTAAAAAAAATATTAAAAAGTACTCTCCGTTCAAGTTCATCGCAAAATTATTATTATTGTTATTATTAAATATCTCTTCCCGAGAACTGCGATTTTTGTATTCGACAATGCGATATATTTTGCACGACGTTAAAATTGCGTTGCAGCGAGTCATCTTAATCGCATTAATCCCACAGGCAATAAAACCGCCAAAAGATAGAATTCGAAAATATTCTCTATCCAAGTTTTAGCGCAAAATTATTGTTGCAAGGTCTCTCTTCGCCAGAATTGCGAGTTCTACGTTTAGGAACGGTCATGCAAATGCCGTCGTCGCGTGTGTAGGAGCGGCAACTCTCATTTCTCAGAGTGATACCCTCAAACCAACTCTCGGTGTTGATATCTCGCTGAAGATGTATTTCGCGACTGTTACTCCTTTCACCGCCACGAACAAAGTTGTAAGTGCCTCTTTCTCTCTTGTCGTAACTTCTGACTTACCCTCCACGAAGAGGAAGTATCCCTCGGGATTGTTCGCCAGTATCCGAAGCGCCTTAATCGCCATCTCGGCCAGAGAAGGATCGCCGGTGTCGTTCGTGTTCCGGTCGACGTCGAAGTCCATGTGAGAATAGGCGAAGAGACCTGCGGTGAAGAAAATAAGTCTCGGCAAGTAATCGGATCGTGCTACGCGGAAATAAGTTGAGAACCTTATGGACAAATGCAAGGAAACGCAAAGGACGGAAAAATTGAAGCAACGTACCAGATAGAAGTACAAATAAAAAAACGTATAAAATATAAGGAACAAGAAATAGGAAAAAGAGGCCATCGCACAATCGCAGAACTCGTAGAATCTACAATAAACTATTTAACAAAAAGAAGAAAGATTTGACTAATTGTTTGTAAATGAATCGCACACACTGAAACACTTTTTTATTACATCTGGATTGATATAGACCGATATTATATTTTTGCAATCGCTATTTTATTGCTATTTTATTCGAGATGTGATTGTATCTTGTTCCTTATAATTTATAGCATTAATACTTATTTCAGGTGTACGCTCGCTTTAACGACGTCATCGCGCTTTTCAGAGATTACTTATTACCAGCTGAGATTAATTGATTGTACATACATGACGTAACAGTACCTCAAAATTCGCTCCATTGATCAATTGATTAACACTCGATCTTATTAGCTAGATACACAGAGAAATCATCAATGGCAATCGATAGGCACAACGTAATCTCGTATCCCGGAGCTGAATGTCTAATAATTAATACACTGATTACAGACCTGACAACAGCGTGCAATTAATACAATGCAGCAGCTAATCGCATTATACCCAAATCTAAAGCACGAATGATCAATGCAATGAAATTCTTGTAAGTCATTGCGACACTCGGGCATTCTGCGAATTTAAAGTCCGTACATGCATTCGGGATGCATACATTTTTTATAATACAAATTAAATTGTTAACTAAAAGTTATATTGTGCAAATTATCGCCAGTTCCCGTAGCAGATGTTAAACGTTACACAATTTAAAAAAATAAAATTTAATACGAAAATATACACTATTTTACCGCTTTACTAAAAAAAACGTTGTAATAAAATTACTTATTAAATTCATTAACTAAATTAATAAAAAAACGAAATAGTGAACAAATTAAAAGCAGATAGTGAAAAAAGAGTAAATGTTTAAAACTCTTACTCATATAATTTTAATACATTCATTTTTCCCTGAATTTTATAATCAAAGTCAAATTTTTTGAATGAAATACTGCGTTAGAATACAGCGGTGAAAATTTTGTTAAATCAAATTTTATAAAAATTCTCTCAGCTGGTTTCGTATAAGATTATAAAACTGCGTAACATAATCCTTTTATGAATTAAATAAGTCATACTTCAGTACTGCATAAATTCATCTGCGAAACACAGACTTGAATGCAGAATAAGCTAATTCAGCATATTCCAACATGATTAAATTCCAACGTGATTAGCTAACCATACATATATGTTATATTGTAACTTCGTTAGGATATTCTGAACAGAAATTATATTGTTTACAAGATCAAGTGGAGTAATCGAGATTATTCAGTAAACGAGAGCAAATGATGTTATTATAACATAATTAATTCGGAATATGTATTTAATAATGATAAGTATTTAAAATATTATAGGAGAAAACACAATTATAGATAATATCGATTAAAATTACTGCGTGACCCATTCAATAGTTTTAATTGCTTCAATTTTATAATAATTAATAAATGGCAATAGACGTTCACGGGCTGTAACACTATGCCAGTGTCCAACATTAAATCTTGCAAGCATAGATATGTAAATGTATTAAACTTGCTATTATTACTTACCTAACAATCGGTTCACTCTTCGCGTGTCCACCTTTTCAAATTGCTCCTTATTGGCGATGTATTTCGCGGCTATGTTTCTCTTGCGATGATTCCTGGACCACTCTTCAATGAGATTTCGGCCGTCCAATCGCCTGCCCTCTTTATCCGGCTCTTCGGGGTCCAAAGTCACTTTCGGTACAAAGTGGCGTCTGCCACCACCCAGTATCACCTATATCGATTAAAATGACACATTTTTTATTATAACGCATATAATTATGTATCATTTTTAATTTGATAAAATTCGGTAAATAAATCTTTCCGGGCTCAATCGCTTTGTTGGATACACTTTTTCGATTTGAAATCGAATCAAAAGATCTGAATTTTTACTAGAAGCGCCTCGATCCCTGATTCCACCTATCCGTGACGAGACACGCGGAACCGACTTTAATGAGAAAGAAAGTTAGTTCGCATCAACTTTCCCGGGAGGCAGCGCGCCAATGAAATCGCCCGTGGACTTCTTTGCTTCGCTCGGACTTTGAAGTAAAGGCTCTCTTCCGAAAAATAGCACATCACAAGTTATTCCAAAAAGTAAAGAGTACTAATTAATCCCGTCGCGCTTAGTTTGTCATTACGATGCATTTTTCCTTCGTTTTTAATAAGCGAACGTTTGGTCATTCAATACTTTATTGAAAATATGAAATGTGTCCTTCTACTTATAATATTTAATTAGAAATATAGAATGTGACCTTCTAATTATAATCGGCCTAGATTTCCAAGTTTCCCGGTCAAAAAATGCCGCGAAAAAGCATTTTCATGCTACAGAAGGTTCGGATTTTGTTCGCACATAAATAGTACTTTTAGCTCGGGCTATAGCAATCTATTCTCCGTTCGCGTTTCGTTGGTCTGATTGGGCGAGAAAGGTGCAGAACAAGCATCACGTGATAAAAGACGTGAATAAACTGCGAGACATATGTTTTATGTCTATCGATACAAGATAGAAGGTGCAATAAAGCGTGATAAAGGAGACGAACGAGCACCGATACGGGTTTTATGTCCACTCGTATGCAGGAACGAATCATAACTGTGAAAACCTCTATGCGTCATCTGGGCGAGTGTAATCGTATCGGACAGGCTTTACATCTTCGACCGTCGCACCTTTCAACTTGTCGCGGAACGGACAATAAAATATCTAAACGTTTTATTTTTTAATTTTATCGCAATGCAACGAAGAAGTTGCACTTGCTTCGCACAAAATGCGCCCGTTCGCAAATAATTACCGTCGCCCAATTTCGCTGAAGAGATTCATAAGCCGGAATTATATCATTATGCGGTTTGCGTGAAGGATCTAAATTCAAAGTGACATCTATCCGGTTTAACGTTATTTCATTATTCAAAATATTAAAATATCAAGATACTGGCAGTTGTTAAAAGATTTTGTAAAACGCTACGAGGTGGTTGTGATAATGTAATTTACGGCCGTAATTGAAACAATGACATGTAGAATAAGAAGATTAAGATGAAAATACCAGAGCGAAATTTATCTCTTTTACCTCTCGGGTATCGGGGCGCTAGCTAACTGCATCCAGAGAAATATAGATATCGAGCTTACATAAATGCAAAAAGTATCGAATACCTTCGCCACGCAAGAAACGCCAAGATATTATTACATACTGTGATGTTACAGCCGGGCTCGTCCTCGAGCAGCTGACGCGCGATGTCCTTGCAAGAGGTACGTGCAGCAGGTGGCACTTTACCGTCGTCCTCCCAGTAACGGCTGGCCGCGTGTGCATAAAGAGCCGCCGGTGTCGCGTGTGTAACCCTGGTGGTTGTAACCAGCCCCGTCGATTTGCCTGCGATCAGAAAAATCGAATTATTGCCTTTTCGCAGGGAAGTTTACCCTTTTTCTCCCGATCTTTCCATCTTCGATCTCTATCTACCTTTTCTCCCTCGCTCCCTCTCTCTCTCTCTCTCTCTGTCTCTCTCCTTGTTCCACTGGCAAAGTTTCCGGCGTACGTGCCTTCGTAAATCACCCCTTCGGATCCTCGCGGTCGTTCGTATCCGCGTCCGACTTTATCGCGTTTAAGCGGGCCAAGCGTGCACCGTCACTGACGTAGACCCGGAAGACAAATTCCCCGGGTAGCGACCCCCCAGGCGAATCAGTACGATTTATACTTCATTGGGAGCGAAGTGGATTTTAGAATGTTGAACCGAGCCGGGGCTAGAGCCGTACGGGGATTATTACCGGCGAGGTCGGCCGATGTATTATTCAGAGGAATCTCGAATCGACTGTATCGTACCTAGCCGCGATGCGGTTACACCAGACTACTCGCTCACAGGTGTAAATACTCGACGGAGATCTGAATCTTTCAAAATCCTGGGATTAATTTCTCTTGCCACACAAATACTTAATATTCTATCGCGGTTACGTGTCTTCAAATACTTACAACGATTTCCAAATGCACAACTATTAATACTCTCATTGTTTTCCGCGACCAAAGATAAATCCTTTCTCTTGTAGAGGTCTAACGTGTTTACACAATATTTTAAATATGATTCTATTTTCATTAGAAAGAGGTATGACTGTACAACATGTTTTTCATCACGGTGAGTATTTTTAATCATTCCTTCATATTTATACCATATATTGCTTTTGCGAAGTGAGTTGCACAAGCAAAAAATACGAGTTTTCGCGTTTTTCAATTTATCAACTCGGAAACGTATGTTCTTTTATCCAGAAAAGCGTCATAAGTGCAGTTACAAAAATTTCATCAAAAAAAAGGATCAGCGCAGTGTTGTATTTCGTTTAAAAATAGTGACGGCAAAGGGAAGGAACGTTTGAAAGAAAAATACGATTCTCACATTACAAAGAAAAATCTATTAAGGCAAAAAAGGTAAAGGGTAAAGGGTAAAAACAATTCAGCAGACCGTATGGCTGTAGCTGTACACGATACAAGCAGATTGAAAGTGTACGATGGTCCTCCTGTAAAATTACTATTTTTGACTTGTGTCACATTTCTCGTACAGAAACGATATATCTTGGTAACTGATTGCATTTAATGGTGGAGAGTAGAAATGCTATGTTTGGAAGCTCGGCCACGGTCGAAAAATCGGAGTTACAGCGCGCCGCCCGACTCGGAGATCGCATTTTAATTACACGAGTGTTCGCAATAACCTTGGCAGCCGTCTCGGGGGTTTCGCTTAGCGCGAATGGGCTAAGGAATTAAGTTGGCACGCAGAGCTTGCGCAACGTGTGCGGCCTCTCTACCGGGGTCAGTAATTACGGGAGTGGCTTTAGCACGGGAGGTTCGATGCTAATCGACCCGAGTGTGTCGATGCGTGGTCCTTCATTAAAGATCCACCGAGGGACCCTTTGATCTCGATATCTCCACTCGAAATTATCACTGCGCGATCCCGTTTAATTCATGACGCTACTTCTCGGCCTAAAAGCGAAATTGTCGATACTAATTCGAAAGATTAGATCTTGAAACTGCGAAACCTAATTTCCAGAAGAAACGAGGTCAATTGTATTTCGTAGAAAAATTAATTGCCGTAACTCACGACGTACACGGAGGGAATCTTATCTTAAAATTGATTTTGAAAATTATTTCATCGCGGGACAACACGGAATCTCAAAGAATTTTACCGTACATTTCACTAGCAATTATACTTATTGTTAGCATATATTTTACTAGTAAAATGTGTGGTACAATTTCGAAAACACATAAAGTTCTTGAAAATGCCATATTGTCTTACGATCACATGATTGTCAGGAGAAATTTTAAGAGGAAATTCTCTCTGTACACATGAACAATATTGAGATAGATTACCAGAGGAACATATATTACGACCTCCACAATCAAATTGACGATATGTTTAAAAGATATTTTCAGACCAGCTACAATGTCATACAAATTGTACAATAGAAATCACAGTATGCCTTCCCATATGAATTTAGGCACAGGTAGAACACGTATACATTTTCCATGTATGCATATGCAAAATGTGTCGATACGTGCACAAATTCATGGGAAGGCATCGGTGATTCGTAGTGTACGTTAATATTAGTATCGCAATAAAGAGTTAATAAGCAAGTGGAGCGTATATTCTGCGAGCATTGTACACTGCACTATACATAAATATCACGATATAAAACTTTTGCACGAGTTATCCGCCTTTCTTTTCAGTTGCTTCAAATAATTGGAATCCCAGTAGCGAAAGTTTAGAAAATCTTGTACAAAAACAACCAAGTCATTAAAGAGATATTTAATTATATATCTTGTTTCGGAAATTAAATTATTTTGGCAAGCAGCAAAGGCTTCTAGCAACGGCGTGAGTGTACGGAACTTTGTTCCTTCGTTAACTTCAAGTGACTTTGCTTTAACAGGAATTTAATTTGAGGCTTAGCTGTCGAGTTATCTAAAGTTCCGAATTAAAAGTTGCAAAAACAGCTGGTGTACCAGCCGAATTTTTGCGAGGAAAATGTCTCAGAGTCACCCCCGGATATTCACACTCGAGGAATATGGAGAAAGCCGAGCGGCCCCATCCTTAACGCCAGAATGGCGAAAAAATTCAGCCAACGTTATTGGTCTTTTCTTTTATGCGTGCCCATAAATTTCGCTGAAAGGGAACGGGAGGTGGCCTACATCAAGATGTTCTCGGGTCGGCGGGTTCGCGAACGTAAATATTCCTGCGGGATCGTCCGCCGGATCCACCGCGGTCGTACCCAATTCGTTCCCCGCTTTCCGATGGGCGAAACGATGGTGCGATTTCGTAGGTCGTGCACGACCCGCGATTCAAGATGATAATTCAAGGAGTTCCGGAGCGCCGGATGAGAGAACCGGCGGGGGATCCCCGATTCGCCCCTCGAGATGCGCGAAATGGACCGTAGTAAGTCGCGCCGCAGCTCGAGGACAGGGAGCCCTTATTCCCGCAACTTATCCCTTTCGCGAGAGCGAAGTCGCTTTAATGCGCCAACTCCTTAGCGAAATCGCGATATCGGGAAATGACATTTCGAATCTCCGGGTTTACATCTAACAGGATATAGGCGCTTCCACCGATCCGCTATGAAATCGGATATCGATCCGATGATACTTTATTTTAAAGTGTCGATACTTAATGGTATTGGTATTACAGTCGCAGTAAGTGCAAAAAATATCCCTGTTATGATAAACTGATGGAGAAAGGATCGATGCACCCATATAATAAATACACGTCGCAAGGGGAGAAGTAAAATGTACAAAAGAGGAGAGCAATATACGTCGAAATTGTGATATCATATTGTATCGTCGCGAGTAAGCGGGGAATATCTCTGCCATAGTGAATTAATAGAGAAAATGTCGATATGCGATATAATGAATATATATCGCGGGACGAGTAAAATGTATAAGGGAAACTATATACGTCAAAATTATGCTTTAATTCCTATTGCCATTTCTTATTCCCTCATCCATCCTAATTCCCTCCCTATTTACTATTTCACGCTTCCCCCGCCTTATCGCGCGAGAGCGACGATTATTCCGCGAGTGATAGATAACCGTGAGCCGTTCGCTCTCAATTATCGCCTTTATTATCCCCGCTATCCCGCGCCATCGTTTTTCCGCTGTCACCTCTGTTTTCAATTCCCCACTTCTTCCCGTTCATTTGACGTCGAATTTCCATCGCGGCCGTGCATCACCTCACGTGGCGGCAGCGACGTCGCGTCGCGCTAAAGAACGTGACAAACCGCCGACGAGAGGGCTAAAAAGCCGCGGCGCGGCCGCGCGGAAAGCCCGGGGTGTCAACGGCAAACGGCGCGCGATTAATCAGCTGGGCCATTCATCTTAATGATCGTGCCAAAGCAAGCTCGTCCTTTCATGCCCGCGTGTACATACAACGCGCGGCGGTGCACGTGTCAGCAACGCGTACACTCGCATACATATTGCCGGGGTCGCGGCGCACCGGCCGGTCCTGGCAACGTGTCAACTGCTCAAAAACACACAATGCCGCTGTTCGTTACCGTAGATACGGGTACGGAAGCGATACGTGGCCCGCCGCCGCGGCTCCCGTCGCGATATATCGCGATATATGATGAGGAAAAGAAAGAACCCCGCGTTAATTGGTCCCGCGAGCTGCGAGTTTCCCTCACTCCGTCCCGACCATCCGCGGTGACATCACACCCGCGTAATTGGCAGGAGACTCGTACTCTCAATTAACCATTTCTCACCCGTCGACGGCGGGTGCCCGAGCTCGCGAGTAGAAAGATGCTCGAGAGGGAGAGCCGAGGGTGAGATGAGGCGATCGCGCGCGCGTCAGACAAACTAACGCGTCTCGCTGAAACTCGTAAATGCTTCGCGTAGATAGCGGGTGTGTAGCGTATATTCCGGCGATGTTTATTATTTATTTAACGCACGCGAGAGATTCACGAACATCTGCGCTCTGCCTCGCGTAAGCAAGAAATTACATTACAAGCGGATTACAGCGCGCTACCGAGCATCGTTCTTTGCGGCGACCGGCCATCGCAAACAAACCGTAAGCGATTACTGATGATCGCGCAGGAGCGCGCGCGAAAGAGAGAGAGAGAGAGAGAGAGAGTAACGTTAATTCGCCGCCATCGCCAGCACGCCCACTCATAAACTTACAATTTGGTGGTAGAAGCAATTACAACGGTATCGCCGATAATTACTTCTGCAGCAGACACCCAGCAAACCTCCGCGGCGAAATATACAATGCATACAATACACTTGCGTACGTGTGCTGTATACGTACACGTCGACAGTTTTGATTTAGCTTTACGGCGCCGTTTTAGCGTACGGCGCGATAAAACGCTATTATGGCTCGCGCGATTTATCCAGCACGGCAGACAATGTCGCGTAACAAACGACGCCTTTGACGGCACCGGCTAACGTCGTCGCGAAACGCCGTCTTCTCGCCTTTCTCTAATTGCATTTTCTACTGCCGTCGACGAGACGGCCCGTTTCGAATACCGCGCGCTCGCCTTTGACGCGCGACGCGCCCACATACCTACCTACCCCGGATTTCCCTACGGCACGATGCGAATGGTACGGCGACACAGACGGATTGATTACGCGGGCCCTTCGAGATTATCTCTTCGAAAATTAAGGCGCGTTCAATTACAAATTATGAACGTTGTGATGGTCGAGATTCGTATATGTCGATTGCTTTAACATGCAAAATTTGTAGTTATTTAGTGTTTAGCTTGGCGTAATTTGGATTTCGGTAAATTATAATTGATAAAAGCCCACAATATGTTTAAGAAAACGAATGAAAATGTGCTCTAAGCAAGTTATATAACAATTTGGCTTTAAGAATCTTGGAACTTTCTAATTTGTTGCCCGGCAAATATATTAATTAAGGCATGACACGCGTATATGAGCGAAGCCGTAAACACCCGAGCTTCGAACTGCGGGGCATGAAACTGCGAAAGTTCGGTAACCACGTCCAGAATATTCTCGTATATACGGCGCGATTTAATAAACAGCATGTGAAATCTTCCATTAGGCAGAATCGCTCTAGCTTGTGCAATTAGCGCCAGCCGTAAATTAGATATCGGCTTCCGGTCAAGCGCCGCGCCAAGAATACGATGTGCGCCGCATGTGCATGCGGCGCGGCGCGCGGGGCGCGCAAGCGCGAATTCAATTTATACGTGGGCATTTAATCGTGTGCCGTGTTTGGGCGGTTTAATCGTTTTAACGCCCGTCCCCGGCAAATTGGATGTATGCGCAGATTAATTACGTTTGCTCATAATGACGAGATCGCGGGATCGTAAACGCCGCGCCGTGAAATTCGGTACAAAGTAACGACCCGATTAGAAAGATTAATCTGTATATGCCTGTAGGATGTATATTTTATCAATCGCTTGTTACCCTTCCTTCCATTCAAGATACCGCCCTTGCGAACGTGTTTTACTTTCTGACAAATCAATGTGCCGATCCTGAGTTCATCAAAAGATTAGCGCTGTGTCCATAGACACAGTGAGAATAGACTTGCGCGTTCTCAACCTCTCCCGTGTTGAGAACATGTACAAACTTTAGAACGAGACAGCTGATAGTTGAGTGGTCGCCTCACCTTTGTCCAGTAAAGTAGGGGGGTAACAGAAGAGTAACGGGAACGATAGAAGGCGACAGAGAGAGAGGCCGACCACTCAAAGTATGTTGTCTCTTTCTAAAGTTTGTGCAGCTTCAGTCAAACGAGCTGTATATTCATCCCTTTCTAAAAAGACCGTCTTAAGTTTGTCTTAGGATACTGTATGGAGCATTTCATTGGCTATAGAGTATCTGTAGATGATCTTAAGACGATCTTAAATATAAGATTCGACTATGAATACCGGCCTGACAAGTTTCTACACACGCTTCGCGTTTCGTATTCTCGTTTGTGCGGCTACTGAAATATTACTCTCACGTCGTGTCGATATGAAGACTCACCTTGATCCTGGGCCCAATTAATAAGCGAAGGAACGCGCGCCTCGAAGCTAGAGTAACAGTCCTCGAAACGTGCCGATGAATCCAGACCAACGGTCTCGTAATTGGCTTTAACTCCGCAGAGGAGTGCCGTCGCACATGCCGATGATTCGCCAACTTGGGCGTCCATGTTGTACGTCTGAAAACAAAATAACGGCGATTAATTGTATATTTTCGCGTAACCGAGTAATACAATTTTGTAGCCTGAGAAATGTTTACTTATGCGAAAGAGAGGATATGTATTTTTCCATCAATTGTATCTGATATAAAAACTATGTAGGTCAAAAGCGGTTTGCACTTCATTTCATTTACGGATGCCCCCAATCAATTTCCCTTCCGCAAAATTCTGCTAACGCACGTAAAAAATTTAATGAAATATATACTTTTAATTCCGCTCGTATCTCCGTGAAACTTGAAATAATGAATACTCTTGAATTTCAATCACTTACAATCGCAGAAGCAATTGAAATATTTTAGAATTAAGAGAAACGATATTTTGCTCGCATATTAAACTCGGATGGATGATGTAATCTGGATCTGCCGCATAGCGATCATTTCGCATTAATGAAATATCTCTTTCGACGTTAAAGTTTGCGACTATCAACGGGAACACTCGGAAATAATTCGTTCGAATTTGCGTGAATTTCAGTTGCAAGTTTACCTCGCGTTTACTCACGGCCGTAATTTTGCGGATTGCCCACACGGTTAACACCGCCGTGGTCACGTAAATAAGGCGTTTCCATACATCAAGTTCCGCGAACGTCAGGAGCATCGAGGGTGGAATGATAAGTTTGCGGAGGTAAAGAGAAATTCCGATGTAAGTGGACGTCGCCTCTATGTGTCATGACTGGCGATTTTCGTCGGGTAACAGGATATGGGGCGAAGTATGTCACCGCTGTCTAGGAACCGCACGTCGCTTTCAGCGCTCTAGGGTAAGCACTGCAACGAGCAAATGGACATTTCCGTCCATCGGCTCACTCGACTCAACCCGCTCCGAGCTTTGATGAAAACGACAGCTGTGCTCTATTACCGCTGGCGATTCGCGGATAAAAACTGCCGCTCTTCCATTCTCTGCGGAAATTAACGAAAACGTCCAATTCGATGCTCTCGGCCAATAATATTTTAATAGCAATTTTCATCGGTACAGAAAAATTACCAATGGAAAAATATCGGGAATAGTGGGATATCGTAATAATAGCGCGTCGTAAGATAATTTTCCACAAAGTTATAATAATATCTTCCATGAAAGATTATTACGCGATTTCCAGCTTATCATATTTTTCTTCGCTGTCACAAATACGATTATGCAAAGATCTTAACAGTAATATATTGATTAATATCGTTATGAGTAATTTTAATTATTTTCCGTACTAAAGCTACTTGCACTTTGCGCCAAACTTTGTTAACTTCATTATTAAAGGTACAAACGAAAAATCGAATTGTATAGAAGTACGCAAACGGTTTAAATTATATTCAAGATTTAGCTACTGCAACGGACCTCTTGGGATTTAATGTTTAAATCGAGTTTAAAGGTCGATCAGTACAACACGTAAGGTGGTGGTTGGAACAAACTCGTGCGCATAAATCCCCACGGCAATGTTCAATGGCGGGCGCTTTCGTGTAAAATACCGCTGATATCCGGCGGTTTTCTTATTACGCAACCAGTCCGTTTGGATATCCCTTCATCCCATAGAAAACCGATTGGCTCGCTCGAGTGAGCGTCCCCTATTTCAGGACCCGGCGATCCGGGACCACAACACCGGCTGGGAAGTGCCGATTTCCTTTCGCGCAAGAACACCCATAAACCACACTCGTCATTATCATACTAAAAGCCATGCATCGTCAATTCAAATACCGTTATGGATTAACTGCCGGGCCACACGACACGGTCGATCGTCAAGTAGCGGCAAAGTAGAACGCCCGAAGCCCTGAAACGTCGCCCGCAATAGCGAGAAGCCGCATGCCGACCAAACACGTTACAAACTCCAATATGCTCTGCATGAAATTGCACGAGGAGAGCGATGAGTCCGTTGTTTATAGCAAGAGCAAGAGCGAAAACTTGAAGTTCTACTTGGATATGCGACTTCGGAGAAAGAAAAAAATCCAGTCAAGATGCTCTCTCTCTCTCTCTCTCTCTTTCTTTCTTGAAACGTTTACTTTTTAAACACAAAATTTTTAACGCTCACTCGAGATATTATTGACGATTATTATCGGATCAATAAGAGAAAATATAATATGAGCAATATTGTATTCCAAATAAATACGTAATATAGCAATAAAACAATAAATATATGATAGTATATTAAATGTAGTTAATATAAAAGTGGTACAAGTATACAACTTTTATACCACTTTGATAAACGGAGAAACACTCACACGAATGCGTACGCACTCATCAAAAGATGTTAAAGTTAAAGCTTTCGATTGATATGTTTCAGGGAAACGATCTTTATCTGGCCAGCCGGCGACGCAATGGATGTGGTAAACGTTTCTTATCTGGCGTTATTTTCCCAGAAAAATCAATTCCAATGTCCACTCCGATAATATACGCTATTCACTACTGGAATTCAAAGCGCAATGCAAGAAGTGCCGATTATCAGAGAACGTCCGCAGAAATCTGTGACATGCAGCCGTTTAACTGTCCTCGATAGACATGGAAGTGCTGCAGATTATCGTCGAGTATTATCGGCGACGCTTTTATCAGGCATTTCCCCGATAAGATAAATTCGGTGCGCGCGAGGCGTGTCTTTTGGCGTGCAGGTGAGCGCGGACGGCAGTAAACGGGTAAACGCAAATTGGGAGATCGTTAGGAGGTGAACCTCGGCAAGGAAAATGCAGGCGGACGACAAGTGCATTCCGCAGCAGAAACAGCGGGGTATTTCAACGCCGGACAGATCGCAGCAGAGCGTGCCGGACGGATGGCCGTTCAGGAAGGCAAAGTAAGCACCACTTCGTCACGTCGTGACCGATATAAAGCGCAGAGATATAGAGGCACTGCAAGTAATCGACATGCGACTGATAGGTGCGCTTTTCAGCGCTTTCTACGCTTCGTCTCTTATCCCCTTCACTCGCTACAGCAAACACATAGGTGCACCAGCCACTAACCTTACGACCCCTTATAATCTTTGCCGCAAACTGATAAGTTACATCCGAAATTATGTGTACACGGGACAAATTAAATTATTAGCACAACACCACAATTTTATGGCGATCTTTCGTCTTTTATAGCTTTCGTTCCCGTTAACAGAAATGACAAAAATAATGTAATGACATACTAAAAATATACGATTTATCTTGCACGCGCTTTATTTTCAACGGCCAATTTCTTTATCTCTAATAAGAAATTCGGGAGACAATTGCTTCCTTATCTGTTTTAATACAGTGTGGCACTCGTTATAACGCAAATACATACATAGTATATTAATGCTCAAATATAATAAAATGTTTATTAACGCTTAAAGATGCACTAAAATTATTTTCTTATTTACTTGCACTGCTCTCATTTTATTTTCAACTACAAATGTCTTTGGTTTCATTTCAATTTATCGTTCATTTAAATATTGCTGTGCATACATTACTCATTCGTAATCTGTATAATGTGACAGCATGTGATCGATAATATTAATATTTTCAACTGCGGATTATTATTTTTCTAGCAAAAATATTTCTTTCTATTGATCGCAACGCCATTCGAAAGGAAATTTGACTTTTGTTATAATTCGCTGCCGTCTCCTACATCTCGAACCAATCTCGAGACAAGATCGTCCAAAGCAACGGACACTCTGATTCCAATCGCGATTAAATCGAGTTTATCGCACGAAGTCGAGGATGCATTAGGTACATCGTCTACCTGACACTGCATTATTTCTTCTTTTATCGAGATCCTCATACACAGGTGGCAGCAAAATAGTGCTCCGACGCGCGTTACGCGCTTATTTTCGCGGCAGCGCATAACGCATGGTCGGTGTAATTGTCGGATACCGAAGAGGACGAGGGTTAGCACGGGTGGGATGCCACGGCGGAGTAGATTTATATTCATAATAGCGGGGAGTTGGAGGCCGTTAGGCGCAAAATGTTTTAGAGCCCAAAGTAAACGCCGCAGTGTTCGCGGTAATGCCGGTAACTCACTTCTCCCACGACGAACATTTGTCTCGTAATGGCCACTGGCTCACCACGTTATGACTAGTTCGTAAGCGCCCCACAGTGGTTTTGTCACATCCGTTCTGTGTTCTCCCCTACATCCACCCCCCCCCCCCTCTCTCTCTCACCCACACACACACACACACATCCCTTATATATTTCGAGTGTTCTCGATGACTACGTAAGTGGTTGTGTGTGTGTGTGCCATTTCCATATATTCACGAGTATATGCCAGCGTATCCATCCATAAGAACCACTCATGCGATGACTCTTGTGCTGACTTTTTAATTTTACGGTTTTTCTGCCTTAAAGTTTTGGTCTTCATTACTTCTTTTTCAAGATACAATTTTAAACGCGCGTGAAATTAATCCAGTATTGAACGAAATTATAGTATAACGTAATTTCCTTGAATTTTTATATCTGGCAACATGACAAATGAAATATGATTCTTTTCACGAGTATTTCGTCGGAAATAAGCTAAATTATTTTTCAGTAGTTATAAAACGTGCAGAAATAAGTAAATTTCATAAATTTGGAAAGACCAAGGGAAAAAGAGAGATAGGCTAAGTTCCATTACATTTTTTAGAAAGAGCAGTGGAACGTGATGCTGAAAATAAAAGATTTCTACATCATTAATCTAACGGTAATAAAACGAAAGTATTTTGACAAAATCCGGAATATCGTATAGAATATTTTCTAGTCGTAGAATGAATCAGTTTGCAGGAATAAAGGACAACTCTTTCCTTAAATAAACCAAAACCACGGCGCAAGAATCCGTAAACGAAAGACGATACAAAATAGCTCCGGATGTCGAAGAGTATTAATATTTGTAATTCATTTTAATCTACGAAATTATTGCCAGCATTGCGCTACGATAGAAAATTATTTCCTCCTCAGAGCAAGACTTCTTACAAATAATCTCGTTTGCTCTTATTGTCAATACTTGCAACTAAATTTATTGCGAAAAAGGAAACGCTGGTCAAATGTAAAAACAAATAATATCGAGGTCAAAAATAATGACGAGCTTATTTAGGTGATAAGTGATAAAAGCATTGCATTTACATGTGTATTTCTTTTTATATGCACGGACAAAAATGATGTTGTATCAACAATATCAGTTTAATTGAAACAAAATTGTTGAAACAACATCAGTGTCAATGAATGAAACACGTCGAATAGTTGTCGTATAATAATCGGGATATTTAGTTCAATGTTTAAAATTAAAATCTATAGCAAATACAATTGAGCAAATTAGTAACGTTTGTGCAAGCAACTTAATTTTTCTTTAATTCAACAGAATGTTTTCCTATATAGACGTTTCGACAAGCAAAGTGTCTTCATCAGCATAGAACGCGAATATAAAAGCAGTAACAAGAACAATTATAATACGAATAAATGATGACAAAGATCTAAATTTTTGCAAGTGCTGCCTAACTTTAATATGTTTATTCTAGATCATCTATAGCGCGGTGTCTGCATTTCGCCGTGGCTAGGCCGAACTTTTACGTAGCACGCATCTAACCATGCGAGGATTAAACGCTTCGAGTTTACGGTCCATTCAGTTCAACGGGGCTCAGACAATTCCACCTCCGCATCCTCGCGCTATTCTGTACAATAATACCACCGATTTACTTTCGACCGGTGTAGCCGCGGCCCGATCCGGAACAGTCGTAATCGCGGTAACTCGCGAAAGTTGGATCGCGCGTACGTGCGAGAGCCGCGGAAAGTCGAGGGGCCGAGCTCCCGCACGATAAAACGCCGTCGAATCGCAGCGGAAGTTCTCGATTGCGATCTAAGTTGAAATTAAATTGACCACGGTATGATCCCGCCGCGGCGCTGCCCCGAGTCCCACGGCTAAACAGGATATCCGTCTGCGTAAGCGCACGTGAGCGGAAAGTACGAAGTAGACCGGGTGCACTTTTCCGGGGTAAGGTCCTCTTTTGCCGTCCGCCTCGCCTTAAGAAGAGAAATGATCCGATATTTCCCCTCCCGAAACCAACCGCAAAGAGGCAAAACGTTCCGGAAACGCCCGTTTCTTCCCCTCCTTTTCGCTCGTCCTCCTCTACTTTCTTCCTTGCTGCGCGCCATCGCCCGGGCCATCTATTTGCTACTGTCCTCAAGTCGGAATTCCACAACTAGCTACCGCCTAATTACACCAACTGCACAAAGAGACGTTGCACTAAATGCTACTGACATTTATTCCGTCCGCCGTGTTGCTTTTCTTTCTCTTTCTTCCTCCTTGTTTCTTTGTGTGTGCAACATACTCCGGTTAATGTATGCACTTATGCGAATCTCTTTAGTGCACAAAAGTATCGAAAAATGCTAAAGAATAATGGAAGTACTGTATACACCTTCACCACGATATTCGCACCTTCCTTTCCTTCATTTTACGATAAAATATTCCACCATTATCGCGTCAGTCTTCTCATCCAAAAGTTCCAGCCTGTTGATTTTTGCGTATCGTTCTGTGTTGATTTTTGCGTAACGTTTGCGATTCGTGGTATCGAGCGTTTTAATTCGCGGTAAAATATCCAGAGGAGAAAAATGTTAATACAATATTTCCGTTTTGAAATACGCTTTTTCGACGGAGAAAATAAAATTTAATTAAGATCCAACCAAGATACAAATAACTATACCGAGTTCCGCTCATTTCATTCCGCAGCTCCGTTATTAATAGCGGAACTACGAAATCATTTGTTTCTCGCATCTCGTGCAACGTGCGGCAGTGAATTTCTTTATCTACGCTATTTCGTCTAACAAACCATATCGCAACTCGTGAAAAGTTCACAACCTTCAACATGTTCCAAGATAATTCCACAGAGCGTCATTTCCAACATTAATTAACGAAACAAGGCCGTGAAGTTAAGCATTCGTTTTAGTATTCAGCTTCGGAATAACATTACCAACTTTCTACGATAAGATAACGAGGGTGTAATGTTGCAGTCGCCACGAACTTAATTATAATTTCAAAAGATGTCGACCATTGTTATTGAAGCAAACTGAATTTCCTGCGTTGGGTCTCGCATTTAAAACACAGAAAACAAAACATTGTGTTTTAACGTATCAACTTTAAATAATGTACCTTTAGCATTCACAATTAAACTCGAGTGTCACTAGATACCCCCAAGTGAGCTTCGACAACTTCTCAGCATATTGGAATATTTTTCCAGCAGGGACTGGCTCGATGCGCAAAACGCTGTGAAGGTCGATTTCGACCCGATCGCCGAAGACTACCATATGAAGCATGAAAGACGAGGAGTGGCGCTTATCCTGAACCACGTTCACTTCGAGGAAATGGCCACGAGAAAGGGCTCCATAAAGGACACTCTGGATCTCAAGGCATCGTTAGACAGGCTCGGGTTCGACGTTCGAATTTATAGCGATCCGACAATCAAAACTATAACCACGGTCTTGGAATCGAGTGAGTACTCCATTTCCGTAATCCGGACCTTGCGCAATCGTCGCGCTTTGTTACGTATCACCTGTCTCGATGACAGATCAAACGGATAGACGACGACGCGCCGAGCACCACTCGAATAACGAACGCGGGCGGCCCTGCCGTTTGAAAAAATAGCAGAAACGCGCAGACGATATCATTATTTCTGTTCATTCGCAATATTGCAGGCTGACGCAACCACGTCGTTAGTTCTGTGTACCGTCGTTTTCTTATCTCTCTCTACAATGAGCGCATTTTCGTTCCGTTCTCCCATCGTGACAAAGCGATAGAGTTTTCTCAAGATGGAGAGAAAATACGGAGTGCTTGAGACACCCTCTTCCCTTACTTTTAATCGCAAACTTTTCAAAGAATTTGAACTTAATTATCGTTTGAAAGGGAAAAAGTTCATGAGAAAACCATTTCATACACTTTTTTAACGCTTGATATCTTCGTGATTAAAGCGCAAGATGAAATTTTCCTAAAAGTCCCTTCGATATGGCACAGTACACCGACTCGCGGTTCATTAGATAAATGCACCAGGTCCTACCTCTCTGGTTGTTTTTTTATGTATAAATAAGTATAAACGGAAAAATTCCGATACAGGAATATAAAATATATATAAAAACATATCCGGCGTTAGTGATTGGAATTGGTTGGAAAGTCAAATCATCCATTACGTTTATAATTACTCAATGCAGGTAATCCCATACATATACAATAATCTTCCGCTCGCCTAATGGCATTGCGTCTACAAAGCAAGAAAGCTTTCCGAGTGCGCTGATAATTGCCGGCGGATTCTTTGTAGAGTCCCCCAGCAGACGAGCGGGTTAGATTCCGGCGGTTAACACGAAGCGGATAATGATGCGCGCCGATGAAGGAGACCCGGCGATAAGTTATACAAACATTTTACAACGGAACGAGCTCATTAAACGTCTATTCGTCGCAGTGAACCGAGTTCCTCGACAAATAACTAACAAAGCAATCTCGTGAATACGGCTGCGGCAGGTGCCGCGGAAAGTGAGGCGGAAAGTCCGATGATTACGGAACTTCGCGTTGGATAAGAAAAGTTTTCGCGCCTTCGCCTCAGCGCGACACGATGCGCTCTATCAAGCCGTATTCATTTACCACCCGCTTCTACATTCTCGCCGTTTCGTGCGATCGTGTAGCACGCATTCGAAAGGTTCGCTCCCGCATAGACCCACAGTTGGACAAAGCGCGTGCAATTAAAAATCTCTGGTAAAATAGACGAAAAGCGTCACTACACTCTTAATCTTCTATCGCGTAGTACTGCCGAATTCGCGGTACAATTTTTCAAGTACAATTGAGCTATGATACATGCTGATACAAGATATTTTTCCCGGTACATTAGCACGAGGTACAAGTTATATGAGATAATAATGAATATATAACGATCAGTTGGAGGTACCGCTCGAGGTATCGTCTATAAATTCACGGTACATTTTTAGGAGGTACAAGTAGTTCCCGTACGTACCTTCTATAGTAGTACGAGGTACAATGTACCTCCAAATACCTGTCTCCATGCCAACGAGAGATAGCTTTTGTTATTATCTTCCTTCGTCGTGCCACGCTTGCGTGATCGCGTCGGCTAAAGACACGAAGTGCATATTACATACATTACCCGAGTCAAAATTTTGGTACTAGTTTGACACTTTTACGAATAATTTACGCCTACTTAGCAATAACCTATTTTGACGACATAATATTTTTTACTCCTCCCTTGAATCTTTAATTCTACAAATTTACTTTAGCTCCTACTTAAAAGGACCTACTTTAATGCTAAATTGGCAAAAGTAAAAATTTCCGACACTATCAGTTTTAAAGCAGGAGTAAATTTTGTACTTGCAGTTCGACCTCTTTTACTGTCTCAGGTCCCACTATTATAATAGAATTAAAGGTTCGACATAGGGTGAAAATTTCGACTCTAGTATAGACGCGTTTTGTAATATAGATATTTGAGGCATTTTTCGTGGCCAGTACCAAGAATTAAATGTACAGAGTACATTCGCAAATTACATAATGTGGATCAAGCTTCCGTTTTATGTCTATATTGTGGGCATCCACCAGCAAGACAAGTTTCTGTGTTCTCAAAATAAGACTCCTAATTTCGAGGTACTATCTTCCCTTCTATTTTGGTGAATTTTTATGTACCTCGTAATTACACGTATACTTTTTATTATAACGTGTACCTCCAATTTTTGGCGGTGCACGCTTAAGAGTGTGCGAACGCTGGTCTCTCGCGAGCGAGGGGTAAACTGCTGAAGGCATTGTGGTGTACAGATTTGCGGTATTACTAGGCATTTTTTTGGGCATTAGTGCTCTCTAAAAGTCACTCGGTGGATTATCGCTGGAAACAGTGAATAATCACCGATTTACAGTTATATAGTAAGTATACTACTCCCAGTGAGAAATGATTCGTCGATCAACGTCGAAACGACGTCGAATCGACATCGACACCGTCGAATTGACGTCGATTCGACATCATTTCGACGTCGATCGACGAATCATTTCTCACTGGGCTGCGACTTCCAGTTGTATATACTTACAACTGTAAATCAGTGACTACTGCTTTCAGTGATACTTCATCGATGTATTTTTAGAGAGTAGGTGTTACTTAGCCTTGCTGGGGTTGTAAAGAATCTAAAAAGATACAAAATTTGGAAATATTTAATCGCCAGTAATTAGTTAAGGAAACAACAGGAAACTTCCTTTATTCGCCCAACGTTTCGGCCCTTTTCAAGTGAAATCAACAGATTCCAGTCGCATTTCTGCGCCCATACAGTAATCACACGTCTCTAGAGAGATATAATGTCTCCGTAACGATATTTCTAGTGGGTCTAATGGTATTTGACCATATGCCGTACTAGAATCTGTTGATTGCACTTGAAAAGGGCCAAAACCCATGGCCGAAATGTTGTGCGAATAGAGGAAGTTTCCTGTTGCCAATTGGGTCGATTATTCAATCTATTTGTTAACTAAAAAGATAAAATAAGATAATAAGATGAAGTAATGCTCACTGGGCATTACTGTCAAAATTTTTATGCATTAGCAGGCATTTGGTGGACACAATTTTGGTCAGCGGTTTACCCCACGCTCGCGAGACTTAAATTTCCAGCGGATAACAACGCCGCGCTGACTGCACGAGACAAATCTGTCAGCCGAGTTGATACGAAGAAAAATAAGAAGAGGGAACGCCAAAACTTGGCTGCGCAAAAATGCAGCAAATTTTCGTTCGCTACTTCCCTCGGGAGCAACTAAAGCAGACTTTCCTCCGCTTTCCGCTGATATGAGAGAAACAACGGTAGTAAACTGGAAGCAGGAAAATCCCGGTCGGATTCTCTCTTGCCGATAGACTTTACACGTATTCGATTACCGAGTCGAAAGTACCGGGAGTATCGGAAGAGCGTTCGTTTACTTTGGGAAGCTGCGGCCAGCGCATGTTATAACTATGCTGTCGCATAAATAAACGGCTCCGCTTCGTACTTTGCACGACTACCATCCCTTGCCAGTCTCGATGCTTTAATTTTGTCTGGCAGCGCTCCACGTAAGCCGGAGCGAGCGGGTTTCCTCCTTCTGCAAGTTTCACGAACGCGAATCGACTGCCGAATGAGGACCGAACTTTTCAATTGAAGCGGTCCGTGTGTGTCGTTGTAGCTCCGGCTTTTCTTCCCTTCTTCCCATTGATCAACCAACAATGCGAGAGGTACATGTTGCACCGCCGCCGTTTTCCTCCTCTTGTATCAATGATTCTCGCTCCTTATCTAGATTGTCACGATGCGATAAAGAGAAGAGGTATCGTGACCCAAATGTAGAGGAGATTGTCCACCAAATCTAAAGCCCCTTTTTCTCAAAGATGTACTAACTTGATTGATACCAAAGGCACCAGATGGTAGAAAAGGCCGGGAATGTTATTCGATAAAACTCGACAAATAAATATAATTCTAAAAGTTATCCGCTTTTCGACATTTACGGCGCTACTGTTATACAGCCGGAAACGTAAATTGAAGCCTTCTATCGCGGAGACGCATCGAGTCTCGTTCCCCGCGAAGAAAGAGCGTATCTTTCAAACTCCATTTAACAAAGGCTATCAAGGTAATTGATGGTCATAAAGCGAAGATTAAACTTGTTCGCATAAAATCGCTGATAATTGATTGCCGCGCGCGGTGCATTGATTTCGCAATGTTGCACACTTCAACAAGTGTGCTCAGCGTAGGAAACATCGTAAAAAAATAATTAGCTTCGAATTAACTTGGGTGAAAGAGAGACGGAGGGACAGGGGATAAATGTCTCTCGACAAATTATCGTAACTTTTAATAAATTGCCTTCATAAATTACTTTCGGGAGTGGGGACTCCACAGCTGCTGAAATAATTATTTTCCAAGATAATTTTCGCGAACTATAATAGATAGAAACTAGAGTTGCTCGCGCAAGCCTCGGCGTTAATAAACAGAAACTCGATATACTCATTAAAATTGACGTTCAGCGAGCGGATATACGATTGTTCAGATAGCGCTCCGGTCTTATCGGAGTCAAATTACTCGGACGATTTCGCGGGATTCAGGATTTCGTTCAACAGCCAGAACGATACGTCCCGAGTGGCGTTTGATCGAGTAGAAAATAAAGTGCGGGTTCCCCATATGCGCCGCCGGTTAATCGACGAGGAAACCGCCGGGCGGAACGTGGTGAACGCGGCGCGGACGGCTTTTTCTCTCACCCCGATTTTTTGACCGCTTCCCGGTTGCCAAAAACAAACTTTTTCCCGCGTCGCAGTCGAGTGTGCCGGCGTGGCAGATGTCACCCTGCGGAGTAACGTGACGGCATGTGGCACGTTTCCCCCGTCTTCCCGATTTCGCCGCACGCCCGCCGTGCGGCCGCAATCGCAAGATATTGCGGCGGGAGACAGGCAAACATTTGCGCGCGACTCGCGCGGCGCGAGCGCGCGCGACGATGCGCCGGCACGTAAAGCACTCCCGATGTTTGTCGACACTTCGCTGCCGAAAAGCGGGATACCTGTCGCAATGCCGTCCCTTGACGGGCTCGTCAACGCGGCGGCATCCACTTACCCCAAGTTGCAGCCGGCAGCCCGCGGAAAGGGCTGCGCGCCGCGTTCCCGAAGAGCGGATAAGTTTTCGGAGTTAACGTGTCAAGTACAAGCATCGTGAACATTCCACTTCGGATAAGTACAAGCAGGAAGAGCCCGAGTGTCGTTTCCTCCGCTAATGTCACTTTCCCCCGCCCAGCTCCGATACGCCGATAGAATAGACGGAATTCACCTCTTCTTGTCTGGCGACGGTACACCGTACCCTCCGTACGTTTCTCGACGGTAACTCGTTAAGACAGCTATTTTTCGATACGCGATAGTCGATAACTTCGCGATTGGCTTTTACGGGCTTATATGTACGCCCGAAATGCGTACGTTTCTCGTGCCGATACGTCAAATGCAGATATCGCGAAATGAGAATATTTTACCCCGGGTAAGAACCTACCGTGCTCCAAGTTTCCGCGTTACGTGTTTCCTCGTATTACATACGCTTCCGTAATACAGTGACTTAATTCCCTTCTAACATTGCGCAAAACGCACCGCTGCATCTACAATACTTGTTCGGCCTGTATTATACAATATTAGACCATTTCAATGCTAAGTCACTTCTGACTTTAGACTGTAATGCTCAAACTAGTTCTATTGCCTACCAGCTTTGTAAGATCATAAATTACTTCCACTACTTCAGCCGGTGCCGTGCAATCCTAAATTACTTGGAATTTCAATCAGAATTGCAAGACCTTAAACTTCAACGTCTAGCAAGTACGCATATTACGTTTCTACTTTTGAGTGCACATTGAGGAACAACAATTACCACAATTTCTGCGTTCGAAACGGACGATGTTAACCCTTTGGCCACTGGACTGAGCGCGGAGCTCGGTAAACGTACTTGGTACTCGGTAAACGCTGAACACTTAGCCGCGGAATTCGGCTAAAAAATGCGAATGTCCCCTCGATGAAACAAATGCAGATAAAAACAATGAAAAACATTCCTGCTTGATAGCGACAAAAATCGAGGTACACCACTAAAGTGGCGGTTTTATAATCCAACCCCAAAAATTCGTTTCGAAAGAAGCCACTAAAACGGCGTATTTTATTTCAAAGGATAGACTAACGGGAAATCGATACAATGTCGCGTATTAGTCGAAGGGTTAAGAGAGCACGGAAAGACCGGTTAAGGCAAAAATAACTAACTAAAATTTTAACTCGGTCCTTTAAGATATAAATCAATTACAAGTGTAAACGCCATTTAGGACCTGGCACAGATGGAGATAGCAGCTTGTTTCCACCTAACGAAAAAAACCTGCGTTATGTCCGTTCGCAACGGTGTGCAGGACAGGATGGAAAAAATACGGTGTATGGATTCATATAGCAATTCAAATGGCTACCTCCATCTGTGCCAGGTCCTAAATGGCGTTTACACTTGTAACAAAATATAGCTAAAATTAAAATCGTCAGTATTTCCTTGACTGTACCTGGCATTTTTAATAATACAGAAAATTTATTGCGAAAAATATTACCTCAGCCAGGGTTTGAATCTGGACCTCCCTACGCTCTAGGCGGGCGTCTCACCAATTCGACCACCGAGGCGACATTGGAGAATTCCAATTAGTTGATTATACACCATTGACCTGAAACATGGTGTTTGCCACGCAATGGGAAAGGGGGGAGGGGGGAGGGAAAACTTAAAGATCGCGTATGCGACAGTTCTGCGTACGGCCGACAACCCTTATCGGCGCGCAGTTCACAAAGTCGAAATAGACGCGTTGGCAACATCTTTATACTGTTATTGCGACAAATATTATTATCATATGCCTCGGTGGTCGAATTGGTGAGACGCCCGCCTAGAGTGTAGGGAGGTCCAGGTTCAAACCCTGGCTGAGGTAACATTTTCCGCAATAAATTTTCTGTATTATTAAAAATGCCAGGTATAATCAAGAAAATACTGACGTTGTTAATTATCGCTGGCGGCATTGAAGAATTCTTATTAGTCAAAATTAAAATGTTGCCGTATAAATAGTAGGCTATAACATTGTTTTGTGTTGCAGCATTCACTAAGTTTGCTGCACAAAACCCATATAGTTCTCTCCACTACTTATACCAATGTGGGTATGACAACCACAGATATAGCTGTCCCAATTATTATTATTTATTGGGGTTGTGCCAACCCTAATTAGACATGTGGTAACCATATAGGTCTCTCCGTGAACAAATCTACTTTTTCAACAATGTCAATAACTTGCAACAATTCAACAAATTCCTACAACGTATAATACTTTTCAATGCATGTACACAAGTCAAAGGAAAGGGAATAATCGCAGCTTATAAGAAGTTAATTACAAGTTGCACGTTCGATTCTCATGACGAAGTGAACGAGAGAAATATGTCAAAAATGTTATATTGTGTGCACTGTAACGTGTAGGCTGCGCTTGTGAAAATTCAATCCCAAAAATTCGTTTCGAAAGAAGCCGCTACAACGGCGTATTTTATTTCAAAGGACAGACTAATGGAAAATCGATATAATGGCGCGTACTAGTCAAAGGGTTAAGAGAACTAATCTACTTTTTCTACAATGTCAATAACAATTCAACAAACACCTACAACGTATAATAATTTTCAATGCATATACACGAGTCAAAGAAAAGGGAATAATCTCTCGTAGCTTATAAGAAGTTAATTACAAGTTGCACGTTCGATTCTCATGACGAAGTGAACGAGAGAAATACGTCAAAAAGTTAGTTTACATATCGCGTGCACTGTAACGTTGTAGGCAGCGCTTGCGAAAGTTCAACATTGCTCCGAGTAGAGCGACATTTTCCGGTTTCACCAATGCGTGGCCACCGCGGCATAAGCGTCGGCGCAAAAAGCGAAAGCAAAAAAAAAGAAAGGGTGAGAGGGAGAAAGAAAGAAAAACAAATTCGCGCGAATTGTTTGGCGTATTTCGAAATTCTGCGTAGCGCGCGCAGCTGGGGTCTGATTACAATCGTGATATTCAGTGGAGTCTACAATACGTGGCGCGGCGCAATGATCCCGTGCGCGGCGACCACGAGCGCGGAATTCGCATCCGCGAGTGATCGCGGTGTGTATCGATGGGCAGGATGCAGCCAATCACCCTGCTACGCGCATAACAATACACGGGATGATTCAATAATTCCAAGCGCGCGCGTGGGTCACCTTCTGTTAAGAAAGACCCGTTGCCAGCTGCAGTTCACCACGTCGTTGCGGATTTCCCCCGTTTTCCCATCGCGCCGGCGGGATTTTTGCGCTTTGAAAGAATGATCGCCCGCTATTTGCATGAACCGCTCGATATCGCGGGTCACTTGCCGGTAATAAAACAAGAAAATTCACCATTTCGAGAATCTTTCAAGCAAGATTACTCGAGGATGTTGAAAAAATTATTGAAAACGGTCGTTTATTAATTCCGCTTACAGACCAGTTTAATCCACTCACTCGTATATATTATAGTTTAATAATGTTGTGAGAACAGACAACATTGTTAAACTATAATTTAATTGTAGATTTTACTGTAGATAATTAAACAGTTTTAATATAATAACTATTCAAATTAATAACTTGATACGAATCCCATTTCTCTAAAATTTTTGTTTAATTCAAGAAATTTCCACAATATAATATAGTAAAATTTCATGAAATTATACCTGCAATATACACTAATCTTCGCTAACGGAAACGGCTGCAGGTAATAGAAACTGCATCTCGAATTTGGAAATTATATTTAGTTGGGAATCGCATTTCAAATGTATATTCATATAATCTTCTAATAAGAGAAAATTTCAAAATAATTTCACCGTAAATAGTATGCAATGTAGTACCAATATGTGAATGCACCCAGTTTTTAATTAATAATAAAGTTAAAGTTCGCTTACTTGTGTTGTTAAACATTACATATAAAAATTCTACGATCAAACGCTTTGCGTTGACAGAGTTTATGTATTGCAGAGACAAGCAGTTTAAAAACAAATTTTTCTTAAAAATATGGCGGGCTTAACTTTGAAACTAAATTACTTCAATTTCAGCGTAGAGAATATTTCTCGAATAAATAGATATCTGCCGATAATGACATTAAAAAGTTGTAAAATTAAAAATATTGGCAGCACTCGCTATTTATGGCAATGCTTAATGAATGCGCATAATTGACTTAAATAATACCAAATTTATTCATGAAAATATCAGCGATATTGACGAGTGCATCGCTTGCTCCTATTTCAGCAATATTATCACGAGAAACATCTCGTATTCACAACAAATAATTTATTAAAAGCGCGCACATGGAATTGCGATCTAATGATGATATAATTAACTGCGTATGTAATTCAATACGGAACTGCGATAAAATTCTATAAGAAATACGCGACATGAAAAAAATACGGCGATTAACAAATATTTCAGGTGTTTGAGATAATCGTTCATCGCGTACCATAAATACGATACTAATAATCTTTAACCGTGATCGAAAATTGTATAATCGAGAGAACGCGCGCTCTCTCTGCCCACCGCTATTTTATCTGCATACAAAAGCGCAAAATCGCGCGTGCGTTGCTACACGAGGCAAGATTGGCCTCGGGGTAATAATGTTACCACATCGCGCAACTCGGGACTGTAATGCTTTAACGCGCAACGAATTAAAAAATAGCCAGGATGATCTTCCGGAGAACAAGAGGAGCATCAGCGGCGTGCGGAATTTCCACCTAACGTATTATCCCCCCCGGAATATAAAGCGAACGAAAAGAGCGGAGATATGTAAGCTACCTTTTCGAGTTACGCGAAGCACGATACGAAACTCAATTACACAATAGCTCAGCTCTTATCCGGTTACACCGGTAGCTTATTCGTCTTAAGGGTCGTCAATATCCACATAAGCCGGGTCGAACCGTGACGTCAGAAACGGGAGAAATACTCGCGAACGATTCTTGCAACTTATGTCCACGCGAGTTACTCTTTGTCAACAAAGCCATTTTGACTCGATAAAGCGGGACCATGAAATGCCACCAACTCTATCGTTAGCCTAGCATGTCAAGCGGAAATGCAGGTTTCTCTTCTAGAAAGGTTTCTCGACAACTACTATCAACTTTCATCATATTCATAAATAAGATTTCTTCTTCAGTAAATTATTTAAATTAAATTTTTATTTTTGACGCTCGAGCGGCAAAAAATGAAAATTTGTATAGAAAGAAAAATTTCGAGCAAATAACAATTTTAAAGGAAATAATGCCACAGAAATAACTCCACTGGAAAAATCCAAATTCCAAATATTAAAAGATTTTAATTTTCTTCGACATTTGAATTAATTAAAACGTTGCCCAATCTTTTATCCGGTAGACCGTATACACAAATGGTCAAATAATATCATAAACTATTTTACATGCTTTATATAAAGCTCTTTAAACTCAGCACAAAATCTTTCAATATTGTCGCAATTCATCAATCAGAATCAACTATTCTGATCGAATTGCGACAATATTGAAAGATTTTGTGTTGAGTATAAAGAGCTTTATATAAAGCATGTAAAATAGTTTATGATATTATTTGACCATTTGTGTATACGGTCTACCGGATAAAAGATTGGGCAACGTTTTAATTAATTCAAATCAACTATTCTGTATTACTCTATTAAAATGAATGAATTAATTAACATAAAAATTAATTAAAGTTAATATAAAATAAACTATTACTATTAATATAACTATTAATATAAAATGGAGAATTATGCTTTCAATCCCAATAGATATTCTCGCGAATTTTACACTGCTTACACTATCCGCGCTATCTATTTTTCTTCCTCCTGCGGGAAATTCGTCCAAAATTCGCGTACATTAGCGTTACGTTGAAAGCGCAAGAACATTAATCTATTATCGCTTTATCGTCTATATTTTCCCCATAAAATGATATTCGTTGCGTTTCCGTTTGATCATCCACGTGCAAAGATAAACGATAATCTCGACGAGGCTCACGATGGATTTATTTATAATAAATGGCAAGATAGAGAGGGGTTTAACAACTTGTTCAATGCGCTTACGCGCAACGTGTTTCTGAACTGGAAAGTTTTAATACAAAAAGTACGTAAGCTTAAAATAATTAAAAAATTTTTATTTAATCACATTTAATTCGTTTTTTACTTCGGCTGTATTAAATAAAATTGAGAAGCATGTTATCGGTTATTTTTAAATACTATTTCAATCCTTGATAATTATTAATTTGTAGTTTCGTTCAAAAGGACGTTTATTTGATTTTCCATGCATAATTTAAGCAGACTGAACGCAAAGAATTTCTCGACTATTCAAGAACGCTTTCGATGGTAAGATGAATAATTAGATGAATAATTAGGCGAAGGGCGGAATAGCGCCGTAAAGTGAAGTAATCCTGAACCTTGCCGAGCCCGTTTAAGTGTAACGAGTTTAAAACTCGGTGTGTAACTATTTGCATTCCCTTAGTATAATCTATCTGATGCATATTACTCGTTTATACGCAGATTTCATTTATGTAATATCGATATTTCATTGATAACCTGCAGTGATCCCTTCTGCAATTTTAATTTGAATATCTTCGTTAAAAATTATTAAGTGAGAATATATTTAATCTTTTATTTTATATGTAAAATATGTAATATGTATCCAAACTTTTTTTATTAAACTGTAACGAGACATTATGTGCGTATACTATAAAAATTTACCTTTACTTTTTTAATATTATGATAGTTTATTCTTGCATTTTTATCACAGATAAAAAGTACGTTTCATATATCATATCTCAGAATTTATTACCTATAGGAGCAATTTGTGCAACCATAAAATATATATTTCATATAATTCATATAATTATAAACAATAATTTGAGTTAAAATAAATAAAGAATATTTAATGTCTAAATATATTTTGAAACAAAGTATTTGATATCGAGGTCTCTGTGAAATAAACATTTAAAATCTAACAATAATGTGATATGATTAAGTTAGTAATTTTTATTTGAATATCTAACTATATCAAACAGAAAACGCGGACGCTTTTTTACAAAAAGATATAAAATTTATATATAATGGAATATAAATTATTCAATAAAAAGGTTTAATTAAATATGCATGCAGTTGTAAAAATATAAAATAAATGATTAAAATATGAAGTAATTTTAATAGTCAAGGGCCAAAAATCGTATCAATTTTAGTATTATTTTAGAAATTCTTCGCCACATTTTCAAGAAATAAAATTTTATCGTTTAGTATACTTGCTAATTATACAGTTAAAACGTCTTGTATCTTATAAACTCAGTTTTCTAGAAAAATAATAATCTCACCATCAGTTTTCAATTTTAAACTCGTCAAAATTTTGAAGCATAAAAGGCAGTGCAATAACAGTCTGGATAATAATCTACATATTATTATAGAAGTAGCTATACAGAGCGCACGTTCTTTGACTCGCGTCTTAAAAATTCCCGGTGTAAAGCTCGTGAGATAAGCATCGGCAAATTCAATACTCCCTCATGTAAACGAAATCGAAGAACGCAGATATTGCCGGAAAATGTACCAACCGCACGATTTTGTCGCGTTTCTCGAATAACTCGTGCGGCCATCATCGCCCACAGACACACACCACAATTATTCAGATCTCTTAATTCACGTAATTCACACCTCCAGTCCTGTAACGTGAAGGAATGACGTCGTCGCTGTTCGCATATTCCGCGCAAGTATTTCGCACCTATCTCACCGACCATGCTCGCCAATCTCTTCTCGAGGTGCACTGCCGAGCAACGTGAACCTTCCCTTGAATACAGATTACTCGAACACTGAATTTTCCTCATCAAAACTCTAAATGGACGGCGCGTCTCGTTGCATCTCCCTCTATCTCTCACCGCCTGTCGTCGTT